>NC_056672.1:19660000-19990000 GCF_018350195.1 Panthera tigris | reverse complement strand
ACACACCGCCCATTCTGATCCTAGGAAGCCTTGGCATTATGAATTCCTTTCACTTGGTTGAGTGTTTTGTTTGCCTGCTAATATAAAATTCATTGAGGCAGCAGGCAGCAACTGGAGCTGTTGGGGGTTCAAGTCCAGTGTACCACAATCCCATTGCAGTACGACTAAGGGCAAAGAGGGCATCGCAGAATAACCCACTTACCTTTTTGGCATAACAGGAGGCTTTATGCATACACGAAGCACGTATATGGGTTATGCAATGGATTTGGGATGAATTTGCAAATCTAACCACCAGAGACCATAACTGTTTCCACTGTGGTTCTGTAACCACTTGGCAAAAATGCATGAGAGTGCTCAGCAGGGAAAAGAAATGTGATAATTGTGGGAAGATTGGACATTATATTAGAGTAAGCTCTTTGGCACAAAAGAATAATGTCTGTGTAATGCTCGTTTCAAGTCATCTAACACTGGATTTCCATCGTGATGCTTTTAGAATGCAAAATGAGGGGGCAACAGTCAATAATGCTTAAATCTGAATAACCAACCGGGCAAACACCTGAGGGTTCTGCAGCAAGTGCAGGGGAGTGATAGATGGGAAAAGGAAAGGCTCAAGATCATCCTAGGAACTGTGGAATCATTACCTCCTGCTGCCAGACTTGAAGCATGACATTTCAGCTCATGAAAATATGAGTAAGGCCTTTTTTTAAAAAAAAAACTTGCGTCATCCAGGTGCACAAGAGATTAGTTTGTATGAGAACCAAAAGAGCTTAGACTTAAATAGGATTTATCTCATTCGAGTGTCCCTGGATCCATATATCCCCTTTCTTCCTCGCATATGAAAAAACGCTGTGTACTTCTGTCTAGGTTCCCTTCAACTAATGTTGAAAGTCATTCAATTAGTAAGTGGTAGGAATGGAGTCCCAAATAGTCCTGTTGGACTATAAAACTGTTGCTCATTACTCTTCACTACCCTACTTCACTTCTCTTTCAAGCACTGTCATTAGTCCTTTTTTTGTTAGTCATTAGTCCGAATAGACTTGGCTATATTGTAGTAACAAATAGTTCCTGAAATCTTACTGGCTTGACAGGTCACCTGGTCAGTGTGAAGTGTGAAATTCTCTCAGAAAGCTCTTCTCCAACCAGTGTCTTAAGGACCTCTACATCTTCCAGCTTCCATCTTACAACGACGCCATCTGGAATCCTTGGCTTCCACAACATCTATAGTACAACATCCAATAGTAAAGCATCACATTTGTGATGCTTAGGTCATATACCCTTTGCCCTGGTGACCAGAGGGCAGGGAAAGGGAGAGTATGAAATCTGTCAGCATTCCTGGTGGGAGAGAGAGCTCTACATTTGAAGACAATGGTGGATTCTCCCATGATACAAAGGGGAATTAGAAGCTGGACAACCAAAAAATAATAAGAAATGTTCATTACATCTATATGTGCAGCCCATTGTGCTAGAAGCTATATAAAATACAAAATAAGTAATGCATGGCTGCAGTTTTGAAAGAAAATGATATTCTAATCATCTGGGAGATTGATCTACAGAATCAGCTGTAATTTCAGATAATACAAGAAAGTAAAACAATGGAAAGTAAGCATGGCAAATATTGTTTAGGGAGGTAAGCAGTCTCAAAATTCCGTGTTACATTTCACATTCCTATCAAGCAATAAGGTGAACTAACCTTCCTCACTTATGCAGAAATGGGAAAAAAAAATCTGTAGAGAGAAAATTATTCTCTTCATATGAAATTTGAAGACAACATTTTAAAAATATTTTTGAACCATTCTCTTAACATCACTGAAACTCCATTTTCTCATCTGGAAAATTATTGCATGTACTCTAAATTTCCTATGGCAGTGCCTGCTACAGTAGTAGGCACTGAAATAAGTAGCACTGCTCCCCCTTTTCCTGACCTTGGTCATTTTTTTGTACTGCGCTCAGTAAAGGAAATAGTGGTTGTACCTGCCACAGGTTGGTCTCCTGGAGTCCTTCTTTCTTGGACTGGAGTCTCATTGTCAGAATTCACTTCCTGTCACATTCACTTCCCTGTGGTCCTGCTTAAATGGCCAACCAGGTAATCTGAGGAAATAGTTTTACTATGGTTTTAATGGGATGGTAATTTATTGGTATATTATTCCTCCAAAGTAAAATACTGTATATCAACAGTCGTCCTGTCTCAAGGGCTGCTAAAAATAAATAGTAGGATTTTTAGACAGTGTGTCAGCCCCAGAGAGCAAGTATATCCATGCCAAAGATTCTCAACCTCAGCACTACTGACATTTAGGGCCAGATAATTCTTTACTGGAGGGTATGGGATGGGCTGTTCTGAGCATTCTAAGATGCACCAGAAGCCAGAAGCAGCCTCTTCCCAATTCCCAAGTTGTGACCACTATAAATTTCTCCAGATGTCCCCTGGGTATGGAGGCAAAACTGCTCACATCTCCCCAACCATATACATATAAAGGAATATTTTCATTCTTTATATGGCAAATGCTGGTGTTACCTTCCAAAAGCCATTACACATTTTGTCTTTGACAATAGAAGCCTAATTTCATTGAGCTACACACCCTCCAAACCTGATGGTGATCCTATTTCAAAATCAGAAGTAAATCCTCAAAGTCTAATCCAATTATGGCAATCCCAATGCCTTTACCAAAAGTGGTGTAGGAATAGTCATGTAACTGAAATCCGGCTAATAAGAAACAAGGAGGAGATTGCTACAGAGCTTCCACAACAGGCTTTACTGCTGACAGAAGTACTCAAAGAAATACCTGTTCTCTTTTCCCATTGGATATTATTGTGCCTGTATGAGATTCCTAGAACAACAAAAATCATGAAGATTTTAGCTATTATGAGAACAAAAGCAACAATCTAAGAATATGAATCTAGGTCTTTGATGGAACTGACGCCAGTTTAACTGATCAGGGAGCTACCCGCCCCCTCTAGACTTCTTGTAAAGTATATTAATAATTTGCCCTTTTGTTTAAGCCAGTTCAGCCAGGGTTTCCTTTTTTTTTTTTTTAGGGTTTCCTATTAATGAGAGCTAAGCACCTTGTCTAATACACTCCACATATCACATCAGTATAACAGCCAGCAACCCCAGCCTATAGAGCCTGTTTGACCAAAGCTGCTTCTACACAATTAAAAAACAGGTAATACTGAAGAGTAGGCAATTCACTGTTTACTCTCCCTCAACGAATCATATTTAAAAACACGTATTGGGATAAAACTAAAGTGTACACAGTGTGACAAATGTGAACGCTGTATCTAAGCATTTCAGGAAAGAAGAAATACAAATACCAGAGCAACATTAAAATTAACCCACCTAAAGGATTTGTCTACTCATTTATTTATTAATTCAACAGCTATTTATTGAATACTTACTTCATGAAAGGTGTTCTTTGGTAGGGAGAATAAACAGATTAAAATTCACCCTGCCTTCAAGTGGCTTACAGTGCAGGAATGACAAGGCATGGGCAGAAATTACTATAGTTCTAGGTTTTTATTGTTAAGGATCCTTACAGTGGATAGTTAGAATATTACGGGTGTTCAAATGAGGATCATGTTGCTTGCAATCTGTGGTAATCAATGAAAGTTTCATTCTAAAGGAGTAATGCTCAACTGAGTCTTGAAGGACAGGTACTATTGATTCAGAATGGGAAGTGACAGAAATGAGAAGGCATGGACAGAAATTACTATAATGCCTAGGTTTTATTATTATGGATCCTTACAGTGGTATAGTTAGAATATTATGGGTGTTCAAACGAGGATCATGTTGCTTGAAATCTGTGGTAGTCAATGAAAGTTTCATCCTAAAGGAGTAACACTCAACTGAGTCTTAAAAGACATTCTACTATTTGTTTAGAATGGAGAGTGACATGGTTGAAAGGCAGGAAGCACCAAACAGGGCAGATCAAGCACACACATGAATGAAGAGCTCCCAATGATTCATTTGCCTGGAATAGTGAACACGTGAAGGGTAGTAACGGTCATAAGACACGGAATCCACATTCATGAATGTCTTCATGGTAAGGAAAGCTAAAGTCAGGGGGAAGGGCAAAATAAAAATTAAAGAGGATAAAGATTCTCAATGTTACAAATTAAGGAACATGTCTATCTCCTTATTCTGAAAAGAAGGATGAAACCAGGAAAGAGGACTATCAGAACCCTTTGATTTAGGTAAAATAATGTTAATCTAATTATCTCTGGTTATCTTCTCCATCTAAGATCCTAAGATGAGTGATTTGCGAAACATCCAATGGCCTCTTTCACCCTTTTCAGCATCACAGAATTGATACATCAGCAAGCTATAAATAGGAATAGGCTATAAAAAGTCTAGGTAACACTTCAAAACTTTTCCTCCTTCCCTCTCCCCTGAAAAATCCTTATATGTAGCCTATTTTCCTTCAGGCTTGTGCAAGTTTTCAACCCTCAAGTAAACATAGGTAATGTTAGCTTTTTAAATAAAGATGATTTGGTTTCTAGTCATATTCCCAAGTTGATTCAGTAATTCAACATAGATTCTGTTCTCAAATTATAGCATAAATCATTTACTATATAGTAGGTGGTTTAATGATTTCACAGAAAATGTAAAATCAATTTCAATGCAAATGTAACTTCAATAGAAATCACCACTTCCCCCACTTATCAACTGTGTGACTTTGGAGATATTATCTAACCTTTCTAAGCCTATTCTTCATGAAAAAAAAAATGAAATAACCACATCTACCTGTGAATGTTGGTGAGAGCATTGAATAAGCTGATGCATCTAAATCACCAAAACAAATCCTGGTACCTGGTAAGTGCTCAAAATTGGGGGCAGGTGTCATTTAATCAAAGCCACAGAAACACAAAGTAGAATAAAAGGAGCATTTGTGAAAGAATATGCGAATATCTGAGAGAAACTAAGAGAAGAAATTATCGCAGGGCCTCACGAGAGACTAAGAAATGGGATGTCAAAAGCTGACTGAATCATCTCTTCTAGACCAGGCCGTTTCCGTGTCACATGTGGATGGATCTACTGGGCTGCTTCTCACTCAGCAGACTAGCTGCTCCTGCTTCCCTGAGCACATGGCAGCAAGGACCACCCCAGGCCCGGCTTGACACCACCCTTACGTCCAAATACTGAACAAGGCTTTGGACTATGGGAGACAGAGTCAGCTTGGTCCAGCCTGGGTCCAGTGTTGAACAATCACACAATCCACTGGGCCTGTCCTCCTGGCCCAGTGCCCACTCACTTCTGAGATAAGGGTCCTCTAGGAAGAGGATATGACAATGGGAAGGAAGCAACGGTCACATCGAGTACAGTCAACAAAGAAAACCATAATGCCCTCACTGTAAGGTTCTCCAGGTAAAACAAAGGAAATAGTGGACTGTGGTATCACTAAGGGAATCCCATTTCAGAGTTCAGAGGAGCACAAGGAGTTTTCAGCAACAGCCTCTGCCAACTTCTACCCCAGCTCTTCCCCTCCCTGCTATAATATATTCAGGTCTCTTCCATTATGGCTGTGTGTGTATTTCAGTTTGGCATCTCCCTCGGTAGTGAAGCGGAGGTGATCATATTTCAGGAGGTGCTAGTTCCTGCGCGTGGAGTTGCCTCTGTGTTATAATTGCTTTCCGCCATGCAGCTGCCACACATGAGCTAATCTACATGCTGTATGGCTCCGTTTACAGCAAGCCGACCTCACACTGAGTTTAGAAAGAGGCAGGCTCTGCCCGCAAATCTTGCTTCCTGAGGCATGTCATTTCTTTGGACGATTTGAGGTCTGATAATGACCATGTCATGATTGTGCAGTGATAACTCCAAATGCCTCAACACACTTGATGGATCTTAGCATAAATTGGCCATTTATCAACAATGTGGGACCTTTAGAATTTCCATATTCGAGCTGCTCTGCCATAACACTGATTAATTGTTCAAGGCCCAAAGTAACCTCCACATCCTGTGTTACCGAGAGGTTACAGCTACCCACGTGATTTCATTAGATTTGCCTGGGAGGAAAAAGTGCTGCTTACTCTTCGGTGAGAGGCAATGATCTCCCGGTTTCCCAGTGACCTCACAGGTTTCCTCAAAAATAAAAAGCATACATGGACTCCTGCATATCACCTACAGTGCCAGTGGAAAGCAGGAAGTCTCTTTGAAGACATTAACAGGGTGCTGCTCGCAGTCTTTGAAACCAGGGAGGAAAAAGAAAGCAAAAGCTTTCCTTATATTCAAAGTCTGTCTTGTTCCCCATTTAATGAATCTGAACTGATTATTCAAGTTGTTGTTTTTTTCATAATTGCTCATTTACTTACCACTGGTGTCCTTCATTGTCATTCATGTATTCGTTGAGCTAGCTAATATTAAGTGCCTACTATGAGCTAGCACTGTTGGTGCTACTAGGAATAGCAGTAAAAATGCTTGTAAAATAGTTCATAGTTGTCTTTTTAGTACTTCTAAAGACACACACACACACACACACACACACACACACACACACACACCTGAATGCCTATGCCTACATGCACATGATTTGGGATTTTGACCCCTCTCTCTCTGGTGTGAACTTTGCCCCAAAGCCCACACCCACATCCCCTTCACTAACAGATGTGTTCATCTTGAGATCTGAACATTGAAAATTCACATAAAGAATCCAAGATCAAAAGGTGGGCATTAGGGGAAGATAGAATTGGTTTTGTATAAGAAAATTTCTTAAGAATTAGGGTTGTCCAACAACAGAAGGGTCTGCCCCATGAAGTGGCAATAGCTGCCCCACTAGCAATATTCTAGCATTTTTCAGGGAGGTTAAGAATGCGTTCTGACATTCTTTACAAGGAGATCAATCTCAATGGTCCCATTTAATTCTAAAATTCCATTTCTTCTAAAGCCATGGCTATTAACATTCTCCACTCTGCCAATCAAAGGAAAAGAAAAAAATACTTAGAGCTGTTTAAAATGACCCAACTTTATGCAAATGTCAAAGTATACTTCCTACTCCACAAAGATCTTTTCCATCCCTCTCCTTTTTCATGGGCTCTAGTATCCTAATTTTCTTCCTTAGTGGTTTTTGATACTATATGCTGTATTTTCAGTCAACCCTCAAATCAATGTGAGTAGCCATCTTTTTTGCATATTACTACCTGTTTCGGGATTTTCCAATGACCCTCCATATGCTACGTGTTCAGAGTTTCATGAAGGTTATTGCTGAAAGGGATCTATATTAGTTTCCTATTGCTGCTGTAACAAATTACCAAATATTCAGCAGCTTTAAAGCAATGTAAATTCATTGTCTTACAGCTCTGGAGGTCAGAATCCAAAATGAGTGTCATTGGGCTAAAAGCAAGACATCTGCAGAACTGCATTTCTTCTGGAAACTCTAAAGGAGAAGTCACCTCCTTGCTTTTTCCATCTTCCCAAGGCTGCCCATATTCCTCCATCCATCTCCAAAGCCACAAATAGCAAGTTGAGTCCTCACATTGCATACCTCAAGAACTTGCTTCCGTTCTCCTTCTCTGACTCTTTTGCCTCCTTTTTCCAGCTTCTAAAGACCCTTGTAATTATATTGGGCTCACCCAGATAATCCAGAATCATCTCCCTAGTTTGAGAACCTTCATTTAATCACAGCTGTGAAGTCCCTTACAACCAGAGAACATAACATATGCACAGGTTCCTGGGATTAAGATGTAGACTCTTTGGGGGGCCACTATTCTGCCAACCACAGGACCTTAGGATTGATTAAATCCTCCATTTTACAAGTGAAGAAAGAAGGGCAAAGAGATGGACGCATGTGCCTACCACAATGGCGAGAGGTAGAATCGGAACTAAAATTCACGTCTCCCACCTTCCAGCCTAGTACTCTAGAATACCACACTGTCATCCTCAGTAGAATTAGAACTTAAGAAGAACCATAGCTAAAAGAACTATTATTAAAGCAAAGATGTTCCTAAGACTAAGGTTTTCTGAATTCTGTAAATTTTTCCATAACCTAATAGTCTTCTGATTAAGTCTTTTTTTTTTTTTTAAAGCAACTGATAATTCCCTGCTGCTTAAGAGTTAATATCTTCTTTTAAATGTACTGGATTTGCAAAAATAATTCTCTTTTTATGCCATAAAGGAGGTTGGGGAAGGTCATATTCAACTTACTGTATAAAAGAATCTTCCAAATCAAACAAATTGTTTCATTTTATTTCACTTATGATTATGATTAAGGTGTGGGTAGTAGTTATAATTCCCCTTTGTATTCATGAGTGGCTGGTCCATCCTTATGGGATCCCAGGTAGGTAAGCAACTCGAACTTTCCTGTCTGCCTGGGAGCCACCCAGGCTAAGCCCTCTGGCATATGACTAATGTCCCATTGATGTTTGGCGAATTAAGGATGAGCAAAGAAATGCCCGGTTATCTAGCCCTTTAGAGCCCAAGCAAGCTCTTTCCACGCAACAGAAAATGACAACAAAAAATCTCCTGAACAGCCCTCCCACAGAAGAGATCACTTCCATTAAGGACCTGCAGCATTCACACCCTCCAAATAGTCTCTTCTCATGACGATCGGGATTTCAATTCTTGACCTACACATCTTTCAGAGGAAAGCCTTTTCCCAGCTGCCAGAAGCCCAGCAAACTTCAAAAAGAGGACTTTTCAACACTCTCCACCAAGGGCTGGATTTACCACAGTGATGAAATGGTCCAAGAACCTCTGAAAGACAGCCCTCCCACAGAGTAGCAACTGGAGATTATTCCCACAACATCTTGCCTCCCCAACCATTTGACAGTTAAACAATACTTAGCAGAACATGGTTTACAGTATACCTTAAAGTCAACAGTAAAATGGGAGCCAGGGCCTAGTTAGAAGGAGAAAACAATTCAAACAAATCAATCATGAAGCCAATACTAGAAAGGGAACGGGATTCAGCAACAAGAGGAATGGAAAGGAGATGGGTCCCCATTGAAATTTGAGCAGCAATGCCAGGTTGATGAAGGAGAAAGAGGCCAAACACTTCAGTATAAGGCTGAGCTGTCCTGCCTTTAGGCAGGGAACCAGGGCAAAGCCTTGCACATCTCCCGTAGTTGCTTTTCTCTTGCACATCTGGCTTCCCGCAGCCTGGGCAGCCATAGAGCACTTGGCCGCTCATAGTATTAATGCTGGGTGCAGCTTTGCGTGCATCAGATACAGAGCTCCTCTGCCAAATGGGCCTCAGCACCTCGCCCCTTGCAGCCTGCTGATAATCTGCAGCTTGTCTGTAATTGTTGCGTGAACATGCACTTTCTTTCGCTGATGACTTTGGCACCCTCACAGGGCTCTACCCAAAAAGGCACTGAACAATGGGATGTGATTGTTTTGAAATGTGTCCAACAGGAAGCCATCCTCCGACATGCTCTCAGGCCCCAGGCTTTGGGGATTGGACGGATTAATGGAGTTCAGCTGTAGTTTACAGTTTATCATCAACCAAGTGTTGTTCTCACTGCCTGTCCTCCCCTCTCCGGCTTCTAAAGAAAAATAAAAGGGAAAAAAAAAAAAAAAGGAAAGAAAGCAGCAGCCCCAGAACATTCATCGTATAACAATCTGAACAAGGGAAAGGGGGAAAAAAATGCCCTCAGTGACCATGAAACTGACGAGGCTCCCCAAAATGGCTTGCGGCCTCCAGTTTGTCATGCCTAGCTGTCTTCCCCTTCACTCTCCCAAGCCTCTCCCCCATTTATAATCATCGTTCAAAGTGGTGAAAGGCCTAATTGCCCCGAGCAGTGTGGTCAATCTTCCCGCAGATTTAGCTGCCTGCTTTCATCTGGCAGCCTGGGAGGGAGCTCGGCATTTCCCTCCAGGCAATCTATATGGTCTAGCAGTTCACTGCAGAAAGTGGTGCCTTATCGATTTCTGCCATAGCTTCCATGGCTGACTCAAGGATCAGAGCCTCTGACAATGACTAACAAGTTTAAACCATTAGTCCCATTTGTAACTACTCAGCGAAAGGCTTGTCAGTCACCGTGTACCATATACTGCAGCTTTTAGCAGATTTCTAATTCCATTCATTGTGCCCACAATGACCCCTGTAGTTAATGGGGGTCATCGGAAAACTATTTTTTCCCTTCAAAAGCGTTGCCTTCTTCTTCTTCTTCTTCTCCTTCTCCCTCTTCTTGGAACATAAAAGCCATTTTGGTTGTGATGTTTCAAAACAGTGATGCAGTCAATGATTTGTGTCTCTCGTAGGAGAAAACCTGTATCCCGGTGTGCTGTACGTCTATCTGATCCTGAAAACCTGCAAAGAGGCAGGTGACAGCCAAGGAATCATCATAAAGAGATCCTCCTGTCCTATTCTATAGAGGCTTATCTTAACGCCTTTTGTCTCCTTCCTCTTTGATGTTGAAGAGACTCATTTCACCTTAAGAAACAGCTCTCTTTCTGGGTATCCAGTCACCCCACAGTACGTCCAGCTAAAGCCTTCTCACCCCATGTGTGGCCCCCAGACCAGCAACTTCACCCAAGAACTTGTTAGAAATACACCATTTCATGTGTGGCACTAGACCTACTGAATAAGAATCTTCATTTTAACAAAATTCTCGGGGGATCCCGTGCACACGAATGTTTGGAAACCACTGGTTTAAAGAAGCTGGGTTTTGTTGTTGTTGTTGTTGTTTTTACTGTAACATCTTTATAACAAATAAAGCCTTATGCCCAATTAAAACCAAACTTAACACTCCCTCTACATGGGTTAGGATATTTTTAAGGGGAAAAAAAATGAGTTTTTCTGCATCACAATTGTAATGAGTTTCTCCTTGTATATTCAACAACTGTGAGATTTTCATCTCCTATCTGCTGTATCTCACCAGTACCTTGTGTATGGTAAGTACAAGATGATTAGTTGTTGAATGGATGATTTTCAAGAAAGAACAAATGAAGGAGAATGAAGACAGGAATGTGATGCATCTGCCAGTGATATAATGAGCCAGGTATTAATATAAAATGATATAAAATGGGAAAGCGGATATAAAATGCAAACGGCTATAGGACTCAGCAGACCACAAGCTTCTGTGTTCATTTTTTATTGCCTTAACTAGATGCTCTCACCATCAAGTTGATTCAGCCTTAAGGATGAACTGCAGGAAAAACAATGCAGCAGGTAGGGCTTTTCTTACAGCACTTTCTCATTTCCACTTCTAGATCATTCTCATCCCCTTTCTGCCACCTATTTTTGCTCTTCTCCCCCTCCGTTTTTTTTTTTTAATATATGAAATTTATTGTCAGATTGGTTTCCATACAACACCCAGTGCACATCCCAAAAGATGCCCTCTTCAATACCCATCACCCACCCTCCCCTCCCTCCCACCCCCCATCAGCCCTCAGTTTATTCTCAGTTTTTAAGAGTCTCTTATGCTTTGGCTCTCTCCCACTCTAACCTCTCTTTTTTTTTTCCTTCCCCTCCCTCATGGGTTCCTATTAAGTTTCTCAGGATCCACATAAGAGTGAAAACATATGGTATCTGTCTTTCTCTGTATGGCTTATTTCACTTAGCATCACACTCTCTGGTTCCATCCATGTTGCTACAAAGGGCCATATTTCATTCTTTCTCATTGCCACGTAGTACTCCATTGTGTATATAAACCACAATTGTTTGTTTTTCTTGATCATCAATCTCTACTTCCTAAAACCCTATACTCAGCCAACTGAGACCAAAGTATCTGAAAAACAACTCATACTAAAATAAAAGTGACTGCTAAGGACTCAGTATTGGAAGGATTATTTCTTGACATCCCTCAAATCATGTCACCATAAGCAGTCTCTTTCCTCTAGAGGCCAAATCATCTCTATCATTGCCACATTAATACCAGAGAAGGGCAAGATAATCTTATGATGAGATGTTTAAGGAGGAGATTTCATTATATAGCTGCTCCTTGTGTAAATCTGACCCTTCTAGTTCCCAGAGAATGTTTCTTGATCATGTGGCCACCCTTGTCTTATGGTCGTAAGTCTTTTTTTAGATACTAGTCATTAATGTGTGTGTGTATACATATATATGTATACACACACGTATATGTACATAAATACACACGCACATAATCAAAAAAGCTTTACTTTCATCTTACTTCAAAATATAAAAAACGTAACTTAAAATCAAGACAAATTTGATGTGAAAGCCAAGGACCACAGCCATCTTTATCAAACAGAATCTGCATGCCATGATTTTGTTTTCAGGCTTAAAACAAGGACTTAGGAAATAAAATTATCTTCTTCCAGTGATTACCTTTGCAAATGATAATTTCCAGAGCATTCATCTATGGACTGCCATGTTGTGACTACTTAATTGCTGCCTGAAACACAGAAAACTGATTCTGTGTTTTCGTTTTAAGATAATCCTTTGACATTTTGAATAACTACATAAATAGGTTGTTTTGTGTGTTGCTAGCAGGGGCCAGCAGGAAATTATTTCATTCAGGGGCAGGTGGTGCTGGTGACTAAACAGAAAAGGTTGGGTGGATGGCAGGCTGGGTGTAGACATTTACACACACAAGCACAGAAACTGAGGGGTGCAGTAATTCTACAGTGTCTGAATTCTCAGCCTGAATTTGTGTATCTTAAAGAAATTATTCATTGATTTCCCACACACAGGTTACAAAGTGCCTTCAGGGTAGGGGTATCCTCCTCCCCCAACCCACCCACTCTGAGTTTTAATATATAATTGGAAAGCATGTAAAATAAAAGGAAATGTCCCTCTGGCTTGTAACAAAAGACCTAAATCATAACGGATTAACGAGCGGCATCTTGTGGCCCAAGGTGAGTATGACACTTTGGAAAAAGCCAGTTTGGCTTGCCAGCACGCCACCAGAAAATGTGTTACACCGCCTCACATCTGGCTTTTGATCATGTTAATAAGGGGCTGTGCCGGGTTATCCATTCAGCCTTATCATGCCACCTTCAAATATTTTTGTGAATGAGCGCATTAACTTATAATTAATCATCATGCATTAATGTAAATGTATCTGTGTAGGAAAATTTAATCAGTACCCTTTCTTTCATATTTTAACAGCAGAGCACTAAGACACCTACAAGATATAAAGTTCCATGAACAGTGTTTATAATCTAAGCCAATTCATCAGAATTTGAAAATCAGGGCCTCCTTAGAAGATGAATATAAAACCATTCAGCCATTCCCTAAATAAAATCCATTTTCTTTATATTATTCAAATCCATAAAGAAAGTGGGGGAGATGGTCCTTCCCTGGCATCTTCCTCCCTGTGTGTCCCATAGAAGTGTGTGGATTTAGGCCAATATATGAAATAAATTAATGGACCTTCATAAATAGAGAACCAATTGGCTATTTCCCTAAGACAGCAAAACACCTTGCTGGCTGTCAATTCAGTTTTTGGAAATCAATTCAGTATTTTAAAATCATACAGATTTTACCAAATTTCTCATTCTGGGCTTCATTTAGCCACCATGGCATCATAAAAACAAAACAAACAAAACAAAAACAATAACTAAATAACGGCAACATATGAGCTATCAAGTCAAAAGTTGATGTTGGCTTATTTTATTTGAGTGGGGGAAAAAAATCATTTCTCAAGAAAGTACAGGAGGAATTTAGCAATTCCAATACATTTATGTCAGCTCTAGTTAAAAATACTAATGTGTGGCTCACAGATCTCAGCATATGCTGGGGAAGCATGTATTGCCTTTCACCAACTTCCCATGAGTCCTTGGACACATTATTTATTCCTTCTGGGTCTTTAGTCCTTCACCTGAATGAAGAGAGACGCTCCCATGTCTAATGCTGTATATTATTCTAAATTATTAAGCTCTGACATAAAAATGCTACTGAAAACAGAAGACACCTGTTTAAATAAATTTGCTGTATCTGACGAGATGTGATCAGGAAAAAGGAAGCCATTCAAGTATTTCAAGCCAAAGAAACTCCATGCGGAGCATAGAACTGCTGAGAAACTCAATGGCAAACAGTGGACAATGAAGCAACCCAGAGATGAGCACCAGCAGGAAACTGCCAGCATCCTCCAGAAGGCCACAGAAAGAGAGATGAAAAACCCTGACTTCTCTCTCCCCTGCCTTTAAAATCCCGTGGGTGCCTCCCATTAACCAAATGCAGCTGAAAAAAACAGCAAGTTAACTGCGGACTCTCAAAAAAATACCCTGGCTTGTGCCACTTGCCGCTGTCCATGGTGTAAATACTCTCACCGGGCCAATCTTAAGTCACTTGTGCAGTCACTGAACGCAAAGCTGGGAAAAGAGGCACAACTGCTAGCATTATTGTGTCTCCCAGAGAACTTCAAGAGAAGGAACAGTCCAAAAGTAATAAAATCATTTGAAATAATAAGTTTGGCAGATATGCATTACCTTTGCTCTTAAACTTATTTAACTGTAAGATTTGATAACTTCATGTTTAATGATCATGTTAACTAGTGTTAACCAATTTGCAGGATTCTGAACATTGAACAGTTGATGTTCACAAATTGCTAGGAGCCAGGTCGTGGAGACCCAGTCCAGTTAACAAGGGACGTTGGAAAATGAAGCCCAGAAGTGGTCCACCCTCTCTGATACAGAACAGAGCAGGGGAAGAGGAAGGATCATTCCTGAAGCAGAAACTGAGAACAAACAGATCTAGAAACAGTACCTTACAAAATCGATGCAAGGCAAACAGATTAAGGATTACTTGCCTCTCCAAGAAGGAATTTAGCATCTCTATAACTGATTCTCTGCTAAGCCCTGGTTGGATGCATCAAAATTAGGTTCACAGAATACTTTCCAGGAGAAAATGCATACTGGCTGATCCCAGTGATGTCATTTCCCATTTTTAGTCCATTCTGCTGGTTTTTTCTTTATTTACCACTGTCTGTTGAAGACAACAATCTCCAGATCATCACAGAACAACAAGTTTAAAATGTATCGATGATTTTTGTACGGAAATTTTGATTTGCTTTCACTCACTGCCACGCTTTCTCGCAAACTTAGTCAACAAGATGAGTCTGTGGTTGAGACACAATAACAAAGCCTTCAGAAATGCTTAGAGAAGTGAATGGTCATTAGCATTCAGCTTGTTTTTTCTTTTACAGACCTTGGGAAAGTCACTCAGCCTCCCTGGGTCTCAATTTCCTCATTTATAAAATGAGAAATGAGGGGGTTTAATTAGATAATCTCTAAGGTCGTTTATGGCAATTAGGGCCCATGATTTTATTATGGTGTATGTGAGTTCAGTTTGAATATTTTATTCTATTTCTCTTCCTTTTGTTTTATTCCCTTCATTAACTACCCACTGTAACTGGCACAGATCTCTCCCCCTCAGTCAAAAGCACAAGCCAAGACGATGTAAAAATAGAAAAAGCAATGAAAGATGAGTGAGAGGTTCCAATGACAATTAGGAATCTTTTCTAAATGGCCACATTTTGGAAAAGCCTGATCCAGCTTATTTTCTGGGAACTAATGATCACCTAAGATGAGTTACTGATAGGCCACAGAGGCAAGGACCATTAACACTTGATTGTCACTAATTCTGAGTCAATGTCCCATTTCAAAGCCATTAGTGGTATTAAAAACTGAAGCAGCACATACACACAAAGAGGGGAAAAAAGAAAAACATTAGGGTATACTCAAGATTAACATGTTACTACAACAGATACAAAAGAAATGTTCATGGAAAGACTTAATTCAATAAATACCTGTTCAGAGAATTCTTAGTGCAAATTTTGTACTAAGCATTCCTTGAGCTATAAAAAGGAATGCTTCCTCTACCCTCAACAAGTTAGATTCTACACAATATTATGTTCATATGGATTTGTATTTACTTGGCATTGATGGTCTTTTCAAAACTTCCAATTTCATGTTTTAAAATTATCTAACACAAGCCAACTAGCCACAAAGGCCACATCAGAGCATGTTTCATACATCTACTTAAATCTGTCTACTCTTTCCATCCTATATTAAAGGAATGATTACAGATTACCTGCTAAGCGTCAGTCACGGTGTTAACAAAACCAATCACCCACTAGGAGAACAAACAAGTGAGAAGCCCACAGAGAACTTAAAAAAAGGGAAAAACAGGGGGCAATGTTGAGAGTGGGGGGGGAAAGGACACCAACTTAAAATTTGAGGGATGAGGAATCACTGCTACAGTGGTCATCTGCTGTTTTTGCCTGCCCAGCATTCTTTTCCCTCATTTTGAGTGCTAGCACCTAATTTCCTTTTGGAGAACTCTGTTTCCCTGTGGTTAAGGGAGTCTCCCATTAATTTCTGAAGGCAGCCCTCTGCTTATGGACTGGATCTGTGACCCAAGCTAGACCAACCATCAGATATTTTCTCCCAGAAATATTAATCCTGAGTAGAGTGTCACAGATCAAAAATAGCTGGAATTTTTCCATTGGTAGAATCTTCAAGAGACAATACACTGGCCCCTATCACTTAAATTCCTGGAGTTGCCTTCATTCCTGTCCCTCCAAGGTCCTGAGTTTTAGCTGTTCATTTGTTTCTGTGCCCTTCCAAACAATTCCTTATTAGTATATAAGCCAATGTCCGTTTCTCTTGCTCGCAACCTACATTATAGAATATATGCCAATTCCCAGTAGAAATGCTAAGCTAAGGCCAGGAGATGTTGCTGCCCTAAGAAAAGGTGTACAGGAAAAAGGAGAGGTAGTGCACAGTACGTTCCAGAAGCCAGAAGAAACTTTGGCTGGAATATAAAATATAAGATAGAATTACAAGAGAGAAGATAGTGAAGAGTAAGATCATTCAGGAATTCATAAACATGCTGAGACCAAATGAAGCCATTAAAAGGAGTATACTCCACACCTAAAGCAGAGCCTAATGCAGGGTCGGGACTCAGGACCCTGAGATCAAGACCGGAGCTGAGATCAAGACCAGAGCTGAGATCAAGACCAGAGCTGAGATCAAGACCAGAGCTGAGATCAAGACCAGAGTTGAGATCAAGAGTTGGACGTTTAACTGACTGAGCCATGCAGGTGCTCCAACAGCCTTTTAAAAGTAAAATGTTTTAGAAAGATTATCCTGAAATCAATAAGCAGAATATATTGGAGGCTTTAGACTAGAAATAGGAAGACTGGTAAACTGATGTTTCAGTAATCCCATTCCAAAGAATATAATGGCTTGACTTGGGATGGCAGGAATGGAAATAAAGATGGTAGATGGGCTTCTGAGAAGTTGGGAAGTGAGACTCAACAGGACAGGGAGAATGAGTAGATATTGAGGGCAGAAGGTAAGAAATCAAAGATGGCTTCCCGGGGCACCTGGGTGGCTCAGTGAGTCAAGCACTGGATTTCAGCTGAGTTCCTGAGATCAAGCCCCACTTTGGACTCGACATTAACAGCACAGAGCCTGCATGGGATCCTTCCTCTCCTTCTCTCCCTGCACTCCTCTGCTCACGCACGTACACGGGCTCTTTTTCTCACAATAAGTAAACTGAAAAAAAAAAAAGAAAGAAATCATCAATAACTTGCAGACTTGAGTTTGGATGGTTAAGTGGTCCCACTCACTAAGAAAACATAAAAACCAATTCTGGTTTGCTAAGGAAGATGACCAATCCATTGTTTTGCATGTTGAGCTGCTTATGAAAAATCTAAACAGATAGGTCAAGTAGGTCAACAGGAATATAAATTGATAGAAGATATCAGAATGTAAGATATAAGTTTGGATTTGGGAATCAGCAATATTTAGTTGGATGTAAAATTATGAGAGTGAATCAGATCATCTGGGGAGTGCACACAGAATAAGCAAAGATTACAGTGCAGAACAGATTCTCCATGACATATCAACATTTTAGAGTTAGATGCAATAAAGGACCCAGGGTAGCCATAGACATCAGAGGAAAACTATAAGACTGTAATTTTATGGAGATGAATATAAGAAAATATTTCCAGATTAAAGATATAGATAATGCTGTCAAGAGATCAAGAAAGATAAAGATTGAGAAGCATCAATGGACTTAGCAACAAGGAGGCTCTTGGTGGCCTTGGTCAGAAACTAGACGGCAGTAGGTAGGAAAGTGAATAGATGAAGCAGAGAAAGAAGTGTAGACAACAATTCCAAATAGCGTGGCAACAGATGGGATGTAAAAAGATAGGGGAAATGGAAGAGAAATTTCAAAGAATGTGTTCTAAAAGATGGAGTTGTCTTGAGTATGTTGACATGTTGGTGAAAAAGAGCAAATAGAGAGGATGTGGTTGCAGAAACAAGAGACAGGAGGGATATTCAATGGGCCAAGATCCCAGAAAAAGTTGGAACTCATGTGGTAGAATTACCCTCAAAGAGAATTAGCAGCACTTTTTTGAACTTTTAGAGGAAAGTTGCAGGTATTAATTTGCAAGCCCAGAGATGGAATATTGAGGAAACTCCTGTCTAATGGCTCTAGTTTCTCTTAAAATAGGTGAAAAGATCATCATCTGAGAGTCAGGATTTGTTTCTGTAAACTTATTGATAATGCCCACATTTGTTTTATTTCTGACTTCTCTCCATTTTATTGTTGCTCTAACTGAAAGGAACCAGAAAAACAGCAAGGAGTAGTAGACACTAATTCCACATAACTGAGAATTGACTAATGTATTGAACAAAGATCTGTTGTTTGCCTATTATGTGCCAGGCATAAGGTCTATGGCAATCACTAAGGCAAACTCCCCACCCACATGGAATTTTGTAGTCTTTGGTTAATAAATAAGTAAAACAAGATGGCTACCAGTAATGCTAAGAGACTTGAGGAAAATAAGTAGTATGATAAAGAGCAACTGAGGAGGAAAGAAGAGTTATTTTGATAAAGTAGTCAGGAAGTGCTTCACTGAGGAGGTGGTTTTTGAGCCAACACCTGAAACACGAGAAGAAAAGGGTCACTGAAAACTCTAGACTCTAGAGTCTACAGGGAGATCATTTTTTTTTTTTAATTTTTTTTTCAACGTTTTTTATTTTTGGGACAGAGAGAGACAGAGCATGAATGGGGGAGGGGCAGAGAGAGAGGGAGACACAGAATCGGAAACAGGCTCCAGGCTCCGAGCCATCAGCCCAGAGCCTGACGCGGGGCTCGAACTCACGGACCGCGAGATCGTGACCTGGCTGAAGTCGGATGCTTAACCGACTGCGCCACCCAGGCGCCCCTACAGGGAGATCATTAATGGCAGCTGGTGCAAAGTCTTTGGGCAAAATGGACCCATTGTGTTTGAAGGAAAGCAGTGTGGTTGTGGCAGAGGGGAGACAACAAAGTCAGAGAAGAAAGCAAGGGCAGATCCTATCAGCTCCTTCCAAGTCAATCTTCTATTTCTTGTTTACAAGAAGTCATTGGAGGATTTAAGCAGGGAAGCAACGTGATCTGATTCACTTATTACTAGTATACAACAACTTAACCCCCATCCTAAAACTTGAGAAGATCTTATGTTTTAAAACATGAGCTAGAGTTGGGGCACCTAGGTGGACGAAGTGGATGGTTGAGAGTCCAACTTCGGCTCAAGTCAGGATCTCATGATTCATGAGTTCAAGCCCCCCATCAGGCTCACTGCTGTCAGCTCAGAGTCCATTTCAAATCTTCTGTTCTCCTCTCTGCCCCTCCCCTGCTCATGCTGTCTAAAAAATAAACATTAAAAAAAATCTAAAAAGTGAGCTAAGGTATATTAAACAGTTTGCTGTCAGTCCTCTTCTTGTGGCTCATATGCGAAAAACTTTTCTATTTTGAAGACAATAAAAGTGAAAGCCATAATAACATGCTATTTTTCTCAGCATCCATCTGATCCAAACTATAAGCATAATTACCATTCAGTCTTTCACCAAGCCCTCTCCACCTAACTTATTTGAGAAACTTAAGGAATTATAAATGAAAAACTTAGCATGAAGGCCATCAAGATGGTTTTCAAATTTACGTTTTACCAAAAAAAGATTAACAGCCTGGTAAGGACACTATAAATTTCACTCAGCATGCCTTTTATTTTAAAAAGTTGGATTCCAAACAATTATGCTTCTTGACATCCTTGTTAATAAATATTAGACATACTCATTCTCATTTAGTTTTTAGAAGTTCAATATTTAACTTCTAAAGCCTAATGAGTGATTAGCACTTTGAGGTATTACATTGAATAGTTATTAACAGTCCAAGATACATACACCATTAGAATTATTAACACAATTCCTATAGAATCTCATAAAGCAGAATAAAAACCACTGACACATTAAAAAAACCATTGACACACTGAAAAGCTCTATGTGACCATCTTGTCATACTTTCAACTAGTGTAAAAGAAAAAAATACCATTATAAAATTTCAGATTTAATGTTTTCATTAATCATTTGATCAATCAAAGATATCAATATCATGGGGTACCTGGGTGACTGAGTCGGTTAAGCATCAAACTCTCAATTTCAGTTCAGTTTCGTGAGTCATGATCTCACGGTTCATGAGACCAAGCCCTGCTGTCAGTGCAGAGCATGCTTGGGATTCTCGCTCTCCCTCGCTCCCTCCCTCTGCCCCACTCACATGTGCGCTCGCTCTCTCTCAAAATAAACATGAATAATTTTTAGAAGATATTAATATCTTCTAAATTGGTATTCTATAGTGATCTATTTTATAGATGAAACAAAATAAAACAAACAAAACCCCCCCCACTAAGTTGGATGAAAGGAGCAAATTCTCAAAGCAGAGCAATGGACAAGGATTGTGCACCAAATCTTAGCAGAAAGAAATGAATACCATCCTAAGGATAGGATGGAGAAGATGTGTCTCAATGAGCAGCTATGGTACAAAATGAAATACTAGAGATCTTAGCTGTGAGCCCAGTGGTTCAATATAACCTTACAGAAGACTTTCAGTGTCTCAATAAAGAAGATCTTTCTATAGTGCCCCAATTGCATCTTCCCAGATATACTTAATTTTGTCCTGAGAGGCAAATCAAGACTAATGATCACAAACAAAAAATTCATGCAGACAAGCTCTATAGTTTGGCAAGAAGTCACTGGACAAAATACAAAGGACATTTGAGGTCATTGGGCTGAAAAAGAGAAGACACTAAAGAGAATTGGAGAGTGGCCTTTGCAAATCCTACATAACTCCCAAGGAAAAGAGGAATGAAATGTCTTCTTAGGCAGCCCCAGATGCCAGCGATAAAACTACTGGGTGGAAGTTACAGGGAGATGAATTATGAATCAATATAAATGAAAACTTTCTAACAATTAGATACTTTATTAAATAGACTGTCTTCCTCAGTCCTCTGTCACATGAATTATTGAAGTGGAGATCAGAGTTGAGGGTATTGTCTGGGTTAGGATCAGATCACTTGTTCATGATCTATTCTCATCTTGAGGATTCACATTACATGAGAGTAGTACATGTTAAGACAAATGCCCTCAAGATACTCCAGTATTTGCTAAATATTTATAGAAGGTAAAGATTGAAAGACATTTCCAGGTATGTCACAAAATAATCAGTGAACATAACTTCCATAATATTTCCCCACATGACCCTTGAGAAAATGTTGAAATGTCTCCACGTTGATGAAAGTCTCAGGGTGATGTTATTGGAAACGAAGAAATTGCTCCTTCACAGAGATGTTCCACTCCTTATCACAAGTCTAAAATATACTGGAAGAGAACTGGTTTACAGCGAGAAGATTCAGGGTCCAAAGCATTGGAACCCCTAGAACAAGCCAAATATATGATGTTGTCAACAGAATACCTAAGAAGAATCTAAGTCATTCCAATGAATCCACTCACTGGACTGATTTACTTGCCACCCATAATTACATATTTACTTCTGTGTAAGAAAACAAGAGTTTGAGCACTTACACAAAAAGATGCCTCTTAGAAGATCAAAGTGACGAGTAGACTATATTCGAAGCCATGGGACCTGGTTATAAAAGATCCAGCATTCAAATGAGCCTGGTTAATCAATCCCTAAAGCATTTTCCAAACTTTAAAATCACTATTTACAGAGAGAAAAAAGGGTCAGTGCTCAAAATGTGAGCACTGTGCTAATATGAAGCTAAACTCTCTTCTCACTGAAAGACTCCTCAGAGTTTTTGGTGTTTCCTGTGAATCTCCACAAGGGTGGAGGAAATGCAAGACCCTACTATGAAAAGTCCAGAATCCATGAGTGAGGCTAAAGTACCTGCCCTGGACAACAGAAACTGAGAAGTACCACATTAGAGGGGAAAAGGGGAGAAACTACCACTTGACTGAATGGCCTCTTTCCCTCCCCCAGACCAGCACAGTGCCACCAGGATTGGGCCTCCTGGGCCTATAATTTCTCCAGTGGGAAAAAGCAAATTCAAGGGGGGACATACAACTTCTCCAGTGTTGCAGGACACTTCACAAAAAGCTCACTCAGGTCTCACCTCACAGGGATCAATGGGGGCATATGAGGAGCTCAAGCACTTGGGACCAGATAGAGACAGAGGAGGGGGTGGTGAGGCCTACTATAACTGGGACTCAGATCTTGACAGACCACATCCCTACTTAGAGTAGCGCTCGAGCAAAAATCCCTGCCACTGGCTCTGACCTTCTGCAAAGCCAAGCCAGGGGTCCCATCTGGCTAGGGAGCTCAGTTGGCAGTTCTGCCTGGTTTGGATCCTCAGCCAAAGGACCATACTAGTTGTCAAGTCCATTCTACAGCCCTATATGGACAGAGGAGAAAATTCGTAATCCTGCCCAACTGTAGAGCATGGTCTTCAATCCCACACCCCCAGGTAGCATGACCATAAATGCCCAACAGCCATGAAGCACATCCTACATTCTTCCCAAGCAGCGGAGCAAATTCCCAATCCCACTCGACTGCTCACCCAAGTCTCCAGTTCCACCCCTATGGGAAACATGGCCACAACTGACCTGTAGCTATAGAACACATCCTTAGGGTCACCCTGGCAGAGATCCAAGCCGTCAGTCCTACCTAATTATTGAGCATAGCCTCTGTCCCCAAATAAACAAGCAGCCTAAACAGTGTAGCCTCAGTGTCGCCCATCTGAAGAATACAGCCTACAATCCCAACTGTCAGTGAAGCCTTACATACAGCCCTGCCAATCACAGAACACAACCTGTGGCCTTGTCTGGGCAGAGAGCCCAGCCATGACATCCATAGTTCAATCACAGATTGAACTGCTGCCGCATGTGACAAGGGAGCCCAGTCTCTAGCCCCACCCAATTATGAGGTACAGCTAGAGGACCCAGCCAGAAAGCCACATCCAATGACATCACCCAACAGCAGAGTACAGCTAGCCCCACAGTCTACCTGATTGCAAAGCCTCGACTACAGCCCCACCTGATTGCAGAGCAAAGCCTGAGGCCCTGTCCAACCATGAAACCTAGCCTATAATTCCACCTAAACAGAGTCCACCCATTGCGCCAGCAAATTGAGGAGGACAGCCTAAGACCTCACCCAACCAGGAGAAATTGCAAAGCAATTTGGGGCCTGCAGCCCCATCGTTTCAAGGAATTCAACCAATGTCACCACCCTGCCAAGGAACGTAGCCCTCAGCCCTGCTCAACCAGAAAGCCTACCCAGCAGCTCCACTTAAATGCAGACCCAGTTAGGAGAAGGAAGGAAATAATAAAGATTACAACAAAAATAAGAGAAAAAATAGGAGAAAGTAGGAAAACAGTAGAAAATAATAACAAAAGAGTTGCTCACCTTAAAAGATGAATAAAATTGACAAGTGACAAATATTTAGCTAGACTAACAAAGAAAAAAATGAAGAGGACTCAAATAAATAAATCCAAGAGAGGAGACATTACAAAAGATACTACAGAAATACAAAGGATTCATAAGAGAATACTGTGAACAATTTATACCAACAAATGGGACAACCTAGAAGAAATGGGTAAAATCATACCAACATACAATTCACCAGAATTGAATCATGAAGAAGTAAAAATAGAAAATCTGAACATACCAATAAGGAGTAAGCAGATTTCACCAGTAATCAAAAAACTACCAACAAAGAAAAGCCCAGGACCAGATGGCTTCACTGGTGAATTCTATAAAATATTTCAAGAATAATGCCAATTCTTCTCAAACTCTTCTTAAAAATTGAATAGGAGGGAATATTCTCAAACTTACTTAACAAGGTCAGCATTACCCTGATGCCAAATCCAGATGAGAACACTATGAGGAAAGAAAACTACAAGCCATATCACTGATGAATATAGATGTAATAATTCTCAAGAAAAGACAAGCAAACTGAATTCAACAGCACATTAAAAGGAATATACAACATAAACAAGTGGGATTCATCCTAGGGATACAAGGATGGCTCAACATATGCAAATCAATACATGGATACATCACACACACTAATAGAATGAAAGATGAAAATCATATGATCATTTCACTAGATGCAGAAAAAACATTTTTTTTAAATTCAATATCCTTTCATGATAAAGGATGAAAAAGAAATACCGGATGATTTCACTTTTATGTAAAATCTAAAAAACAAAACAAATAAACAACAACAAACAGAAACAGACTCATAAATACAGAGAACAAACTGGTGATTGCCAGAGGGGAGAGGGTGGTAAGAGGGTGAAACAGGTGAAGGAAGAGGTACAAATTTTAAAAAAATCACAGCAAATTGGATATAGAAAAACATACCTCAACATAATAAAGTCCATATATGATAAGGCCGCAGTTAACATCATACTCAACAATAAAATGAAAGGTTGAAAGCTTTTCCTCTAAGATCAGAACAAGACAAGGACGCCTGCTGTCACCACTCCTATTTGACATAGTATTAGAAGTCCTCACCAGAGCAATCAGTCAAGGAAAATAAGTAAAAGGTATCCAGGTCAAAAAAGAAAGAAAAACTGTGTTTGCAAATGACATGATCTCATGGATAGAAAACCCCAAAAACTCCACCAAAAAACTGCTATCACTAATAAACTAATTCAGTAAAGTTGAAAGATATAAAGTCAAAACACAAAAATCAATACGAGTTGTATACTTGAATGTTTATAAGAAAGTAAAACTTAAAAGTTTTTACCAAACAAAAACAGTCACTATGTGAAGTGATGGTTGTCTTAATTAACCTTACTATGGCAATAATTCTGCAAAATATACATATATCAAATCTTCACCTTGTAAACCTTAAACTTATATAGTGTTATATATCTTAAAGCTGAAAAAACCTAAAATTTATGTAATGAAAATAAAATTAAAATCAATCTGTGAACACGTAACTATTAGCCTGTCATCTAGTATGAGCTGGCTCTAGCATACCACTCATGTAACCAGAAAGCCCTAGGATCTAGTATCTTGTCTTTAGGCAACAACCTAAACTCTGTGCAGCTTCTCAAAGACCAACCAGAGTAAAACTCTACTGCCTTCTGCAAATTCTCCAGGTGTCTCCCCGTACATCTACTTCCAGAACTGATGGCTCCATCAAGCCACAGAGATCCTCCTCCTCCACCTCCTCCATCACCACCACTGATACAGAGTATTTTTCCAAGAACCAAATACACACTGGACTAGAGAGGACTGTTTGGAGAGGATGAGGATAGAAAATAATTCCTATGTTCACCATAATGTCTAATACTCCTCTTTTCTATTGAAATAAACATTTGAAAGAGTAATATACATAGAGAAGAATGCTCAAGTCATAAGTATAAAGTTTTATTAATTATCAAAAGCTGGACATATCCTTATAACTACCACCCTGGTCAACAAATAGAATAATATCTGCCCCCTAGAAGCCCTGCTGGTGTCCTTTTGAAGCCTATATCTTCACTGCTTATCACCGGCAACAAATATTCTGACATTTAATGCCATAGATTAGTCTTAAATGTTTTTGAACACATAATACATATTTTTTACGCCTAGCTCCTTTGCTAGACCTTAAGTCTGTGTGTGATTAATCCATGTCACATACAGCAAAATATATATGTATTCATATGTATATATATAATATAATGAATATATGTATGCATTTTTGTTGAATATATTCCTAGGAGTGAAATTACTAATTGGGTAGCTCTATGCAAGTAGATATTAATAAACAGTTTCCAAAGTAGTTGAGTAGTTGACTAGCCTCTACTCCTACTTTTATAAGAATTCTAGCTCCTCTATATTCTAATTCTTGTTAGTGTTAGTCTATAAATTTAGTCTTTCTCAGCAATGGTGATTTTTAAATGATAAAATTTAAAATATTTTAACATTACATTTTCCGAATTATTTAGATTCAGTCCCTTTCCATATCTTTATCGTCCATTTGAGTATCCTTTGCGAAGGCTGCTACATGTTTCCTGCCCATTTTGCCAGTGAGCTGTATTTTCTTATTGGTTTGAAGGAATTTATCATACAAGCCCTTTTTGGTCATATGTTCCAAAAAACTCCTCCCAGATTGTGGCTTGTGTTTTTTTCAGTCTATAAACAGAGATTTTTTTTTTATTCACAGAAATTCTTCATATTGTTATGGACAGATTTACTAACCATTTACTTTATATAGTAAATGTTTTTCGTATCCTCTTTAAATGTCTTTGCCTACTCCCAGATCATGAAGTCATTTTCCTAAGTTACTTTATTATTTTACCATTTATACCTACTATACGCCTGGATTGATTTCAGTGGTGGTATGAGGTAGAAGTTTTCTGTTTTTTGTGTGGATAGACAATTGACACAGCACCATTTATTTAAAACAAATTGTCCTTTCCACACAGACTCTGAGTAAAAATGGTGCAATAAATTATGTCCACATTTACTCATGGGTTTCATTCAGGACTCTATTCTAATCCATTGGCATATTTATATATCTGTGTGCCAATACTACACCATCTTGATTATTATTCCTCTATATAATAAGTCATCGTATTTAGTAAAGTCCATATCTACCTGATTGTCCCTGCTCTTCTTGATCCTTTGCATTTCCATAAATATTTTAGAATCAAGTTCTTGACTGCCACAAAGGCACACATTAAAAAAGAAAAATACACTGGATTTTAACAAATTGAATCTTGAATCTACAGATCAACTTTAGAGAGACTGATATGTTCCTCTAATTCCTGAAAACAATATATTCCTTTATTTATTTAGGTCTTCCATGTCTTATAAAGAAAGGACTGCTGAGCTTTCTATTTCCTCTAGTGTCAGTTTTAGGAGTTTTTTTTTTTGTTTTTTGTTTTTTGTTTTTTTTTTAATAAACTTCTCCACTACATCACAATTTTCAAGTTCACGGCATTAAATTGTATAGTGATGCACCATTTTCTTTCCTACTACTGACCTTCTGTCTTTTTGCAGTTACTTATAAATTTTATTAGTCTCAAAAAAAAAAAAAGGTTTGGCCTTGTAGTTCTTTTCCATGGTATACTCCTTTTATATGTCATTTATTTATGACATTTATGAATTTACCTTTGTTATTTTCTCCACTCAGTAATTTTAATTTAATTTTCTATTCTTTTGCTGACTTCTTGAAAGAATATTCCAAGTTTTAGCCATTGCTCTTTTCTAATATAGGCATTTAAGACAATACATTCTCTACATTTAGCTATATTCCACTAGTTCTAATATGTCATTTTTGTTATCATTCAGTTTAAGATATTTTCTAGTTTTCATTGTGATTTCCTCTTTGATACACAGATAATTTAGAAGTGTTTAACACATGGAGATTTTTCTAGTTATCTTTCAGTGATTTCTAGTATAAACCAACTATAGAAAGTAAATGTTAGAAATACTTTGGAATTTGTTGAGATCTGATTTATAACCCTGTGAGTGATCCATATGCACTTGAATAAAATGTATATCCTGTCATTTGAAGGTATAGGAACATGTGTGTGTATGTATGTGTGTATGTGTGTGGTCATATTTGTTATATATATTATTCAAATATTCTGTATCTCTATTAATTAATGACTTTCTGCTCTCAGTTACTGAGGGAAATGTGTTAAAATTTCCTGTGTATAAGGATTTGTCTTTGGCAGGTAGATAAGTAAATAGATGATATAGAGATATATAGAAATCAAAGACATGTAATACTGTGCATATAAAATTTGCATAAAATTTCTAATTGTTCCACTTTTGTGCCATTCTTCCTTTATCCTTATATCTTAAATCTATCTCTTATAAAGTAATATATTTCTTTTTTTTATACAGTCAACATAAGAGTATTTGTTGACTCTATTTACATTTATATTTACATTTAATATAATCATTGACAAATTGGAGTTTAACTCTACTTACTATTTGCTTTCTACTTATTCCTCCTTATAATCCTCCTGCTCTCCTAGTCTTCAAGTTGATTATGTATATATTTTTCCATATTTTCCCCTCAGCTTAAGTTTATGTTCTTATTCTAATATCTCGGGGTTTCCCCTAGAAATTACAACACGTTCAATTATTAAGGCCTAATATAAATTAGTGTTTTAATATTTTACTAAAATTTTATTTTTAATGATACAAAACTATGTTTAATCCCACTAACATATAACATAAATGTTTTTAGTGAGATTAAGTCCTTCATTATCTATGAAAGTCCAAGTGTAACGCTTTAAGACACAATTGGAATATCTGATTTTCAAAGTTTTCTTTCAATATTTAGCTGCTTTACTTATTAAAAAACAAACCTCAGCAAGGTATGTAGATCCAAATGGAAAAACTCCTTACACTTACTAAAATCTGAAATGTTTTCCAATCTCATCCTCTAATTGGGCAAATATTAGTATGAACATTTAGCTAGCAAATTATTATCCTCACTGACTTCAATCATTTATTTCTACAAAGTAATTGGAAAGTGTTGCATTCTCTTTTTCAAAAAATTGCTTTGAGGGGCGCCTGGATGGCTCAGTCGTTTAAGCATCTGATTTCAGCTCAGGTCATGATCTCACCATTTGTGAGTTCGAGCCCACCATCAAGCTCTCAGCTGTCAACACAGAGCTGCTTTGGATCCTCTGTCTTCTCTCCCTGCCCCTCCCCCATTCATATTCATTCTCTCTCTCTCTCTCTCTCTCTCATAAATAAGGATTTTTAAAAAACTGTTTGAACATGTGTGATACTATACACCGAGTCAGAAAATTTTTGTTCCAATTTTGAATATTCGAATAGACTATTTAGACCATTTTCAGGAACAAAATCAATTAACAATTATAACCTTTCTAAATGCCATTTTTCAAGATACTCTCCCATAACATGAGTATCCTTTGAAAAGCATTTACTTTCTCATTCACTATTAAAATATCACCTTTCTGCTGAAAGGGCTGATTAAGAGGGTGTATTTTAAAAATATCTTCTAAATAATGTACTAAAGAGAGCTACTTGTTATCCTATGAAAGGTCAGCAAATTTGGAACACTTGCACATTTGTAAAAGAATAAAGTATAATTCATCTTTTATTTCACCTCCTCTCTCTCAGGCAATTTGCCACAGGATCAAAAATAAACTTCCATGTGATTATTTTCATGGTCACCCTCCCTCTCGTTATAAACACCATGAAGATGCAATGTTTAAAACCCTTATTTAAGAAAGAAAAAACCACATCAATGACATCATGTAGCATTTTGGTCATATCGATCTTCAACTTCTTCTATGTCTCTGCCCATCAATGTTACAGAGAATGAATTTCATTTGTGGTTCTTCCTCTGGATTTTACCCCCAAAATCCTACTTTTTCAATTCCAGTCAAAACAGCTACACTTACGAGTTTTCCAGAAAATAATTGTTCTGAAGAAGTCAATCTATACAAAACATCTTATTGCCTGTATTCTTTTTTATGGATCACAAAGTAGTTTTGGTGTTTTCCCACTGAAACTGAACCTAATAAATACTGTAAACTGAGACATGATAAAGCTATCTTTACTCTGAGGCAGCCGTATAGTAAACGTTCCACATTTATCCTAATACTCGTTTCCTCAGATGCTGACCAGTGTTTTCTCTGGGCTTTCTAATAGTATTGGCTGGCATATTAGTTTACGGTTTACCATATACAACATTAGCCATTTTTACTGTAACTACAAGAATAAGGTGTTTCCCAATTTGTGGCATCTTGGTTTTAAACTATTAATATTTATTCATTAATTTAACACATACATTGAGTCTACTACATGCTACATGCTCTTCTCGGATCTGAGGGTACAGCATTGAACCAAGAAGAAAAATACCTGCATTCAGAAAGCTATTCTTTAAAACTCAAATGATATTTCTAAATGTTTAAAATGAAGTTTAGTAAATTTTAGTAAAAGACCGAATAGCTCAAATAAAATATTATTGAAAACGCTACAGGGTTTTCTTCATGTTTTGAATGCTTTATTTTTATTTTTTTTATTTTTTTTAATGTTTACTCATTTTTCAAGAGACAGAGACAGAGTGTGAGAGGGGAAGGGGCAAAGCGAGGGAGACACAAAATCTGAAGCAGGCTCCAGGCTCTGAGCTGTCAGCAGAGAGACTGATTCCGGGCTCGTACTCACAAACCATGAGATCATGACTGGAGCCGAAGTCGGACGCTTAACCAACTGAGCCACCCAGGTGTCCCTCGATTGCTTTATTTTTAATTGTGTGTTAATTGCTTTGTCTTATTATCATTAGTTTATATCTCAAAGCCCAATATAAACTTGTGGTTAGATTCATCATTAACAGTAGTGAATGCAAATCCAATTTTTATTTTTTTTTAACTTAAATCCAAGTTATTTAATATATAGTGTAATAACGATTTCAGGAATAGAATTTAGTGATTCATCACTTACATATAACAAGTGTCCTCCTTAATGCCCCTTACCCCTTTAGCCCATCCCCCCCACCCAACACCTCACTAGCAACCCTCAGTTTGTTCTCTGTATTTAAGAGTCTCTTATGGTTTGCCTCCCTGTTTTTATCTTATTTTTGCTTCCCTTCCCCTATGTTCATCTGTTTCGTTTCTTAAATTTCACACATTAGTGAATTCATCTATCTGTCTTTCTCTGACTTATTTCGCTTAGCGTAATATACTCTGGTTCCATCCACGTTGTTACAAATGGCAAGATTTCATTCTTTTTTTTTTTTAATCACCGAGCAATATTCCATTGTATGTATAAATATATATTATATACACATATATACCACATCATCTTTATTCATCAGTCGATGGACATTTGGGACTCAAATCCATTTTTTAATAATCCTTGTTTTTGCTTATTACTCACCTATATCATCATTTTACTGCATGTTGTCAACACCCCCATTTTCTCGACAGTATATGTTTGCACTATGATGAAGTTTAATCCATGGTATCTCTGTAAGTTAGGGTCCAAGCAATAAATAAACCACCATGGTTATTTTAGCAGAGAATTTAAAAAAGGGAATTGACTCAAGAGGTATTAAAAGACCGAAAAAGGAAGAAGAAACACTGTGGTCACAGAGATAGTAACTTCAGGAAGCAGCTTCCACAGCTGGGTCCAGGAATCAAAGGGAAGAAGGTGGGGTTAACAGACCTGGAAGCGCAGGGGATGCTGTCAGCCCTAGGACCCAGACCTCTGAGGGGGGCGCAGGGCTGATTCCTCAGGTATTTGGAGGACAGGCCCCTGGGGTAGGACACAGACCTCTGAGGAGGGGGCCCTGCCACGCTGGCGTGGCCACACCTGGGAGGCATGGTGACAGTGGTTGGAGAGTATGAAAAGAAGCTGGGAATTGGAGCCAATTACTACTGGAACCCACTGGGGTGACAGTAGCAAAATCGGCCGACACATAGGAAGGAGCAAGTTCTTGCTCCCTCCCTCCTGCCCCTTTTCAGGCCGGCAGAATCTAACGGGGAGCAAACTGCCAAAGCAGAAATGCGGTTTGCAGCCACACAACCCTGTCGCATGGGATGTAGTGTGAGACAAGAAACAACAGCCTAATCCCCAGGGATTCCTCTGCAGAAATATTTATAAACCACTTGCTCATTTTGTGACAGTTTATTTAAAATCAGGTAATATCATTCATAAAATTACAAAACTAGACGATGAAGGCTGCATTATTTCACAATGTATTAAGAATGTCTGTGAGCAGCACAGTATATGCCCCCAGGTATAAAACTCCTGTCTAGAGGCACCTAGGTGACTCAGTTGGTTAAGCATCCAACTCTTGATTTCAGCTCAGGTCATGATCTCACAGTTCTTGAGATCGAGCCCTGTGTAGGGTTCCCTGCTGAGCATGGAGCCTGCTTGGGATTCCTGTCTCCCTCTCTCAATCTGCCCCTCCCCCACTCGCTCTTGCGTGCACGTGTGCATGCTCTCTCTCAAAATAAGTAAAATTTAAAAAAAAAAGAAAAAACACAAAACTCCTGTCGAATGTACAGGACATGTTAGCATCCAACAAATAGGCCAACAAAGAAGGAGCCAATGCCAGTTTGCATAAATGATACAAGATTAATGGATTTCATTTTTAATGTAAATATAAATGAAAGTTCTAATGTTTGGGTTTTGGGGGGTTTTTTTTGTTTTTTTTTTTAACACACCCAGTGGATGGTCATGTAAAAGTAGCTGCCCCTCCCTTTAGAGACAATCGGTTGAGGCAAGGTTAGAAAATAAATGGCCCATGGACCAAATCTTGCCTGCTGCCTGGTTTTGTACATAAAGTTTTATTAGAATGCAATTATGTTTATTTGCTTCTATATTGTCTATGGCTGTTTTCACACTATAAGAGCAAAGATGAGTAGTTGCAATAGAGACTGGATGTCCTGCAAAAGCCAAAATATTTGCTATTTGCCCTCTTACAGAAAACTTTGGTTGATCCTTAGTCTAGACAGCAAGATCCAATAGAATTTTCTGTAATAATGGAAATGTTCTGCATATCTGCACTTTCCATTATGGGAACTACTAGCTATTGAAAACTTGAAATGTAGCTAGTAGAACTTAAGTATTTAAACAGCTTCATGTGGCTAATGGCCACTGTATTAGAGAATGCAAGACCCGTAAATAGGAAAAGGTAAAGGGATTACTCTTGGGCCATCTAGAATTGATGTTTTATCATCCCTCAGTCTTGAAGGTGGTACAAACGTGTTGGCATGTCTACACCCCTGTGGTAAACACGACTCATACACTCCAGTATCTTGTTCTTGTATCCACATGGAGGATTATTATTCTTCTGCCCTTGAAAGTTAAGTGCAGCCATCTGACTAGACATAAACAGCAAGGTTAAGCAGAAATGGGGCGCCTGGGTGGCTCAGTCGGTTTAGCCTCTGACTTCGGCTCAGGTCATGATCTCGCAGTTTGTGGGGTCGAGCCCTGCATCAGGCTCCGTGCGGACAGCTCAGAGCCTGGAGCCTGCTTCGGATTCTGTGTCTCCCTCTCTCTCTGCCCCTGTCCCACTTGTGCTTTCTCAAAAACAAATAAATGAATAATTTGAAAAAAAATTTTTTAATGCGTAAGCAGAAATAACGTATGTCATTTCCAGACCAGAGCAGGTACTTGTCAGCGTTCAACCCTCCAGCACCCTCTTGCCCAGGTGAGGCAAACCTTAACACACGGTGTTGAGAACTCAGTATCAGAAGATAATAGTGGTACCTCTTTCCACCTGAGCCCTTGAATAACAACTGTATGAAATCACTCCTCCAACCCCATTGGACACATGGCACTAGTGATTTGTGTATACTTTTTTTTTTTTTTTTGTCTTACAGAACAGCTGTTTGGAGGTCATTTTTCATCCCAACATAACTTAGTCATCTCTGACACAATCCCCTAATACAGCATCCAAATAGCCTCAGAAAACCCTCCCTCGCCTCCTTGCTTCAAGTCTGCCAAATAAAGTTACAGGTAGAGCACGCAAGCCAGAGAGATGAGGCTGCAAACGGAATATTCCACTAGCTCTGAGTTTCTTTATAAATGGGGAGTTCATGCGGCTCTGTGCCACTGTGACTTGGGACAGGCCCCTCACCTGATGCAATAAACGACCTGTCAAGGCCGGCCCTTCCTTTTCCAGGTCCCCGCCTCCACTGTACTGGTATATGAAGGGAAGACTAGCTTCGGAGTCAGGCAGGTCTAAATTTGTGTCCTGACTCTGCCATTTAGTAGCTACATGACTTTGGGTGAATCACTTGGCTTCCGTGAGTCTCCGTTTCCTCTTATTTGAAACCTGCATAATGATAGCAACTTCTCCTGATTTCATTAGCAATAATTTATAATGACCGTTAGTGTCCCCCTCACCCCTGACGACAGTCCATGTACCCTCCAGGCTCTGCACGTTTGCCCCTGTTCTTCCTTCCTCTCAGGATTCCCTCAGCACATGACATTGCCTCTTCTGAAATGTAAGTCCTTCTAACTCGGGAGCACTTTCTCTTGCTGTATCAGTTGAACGTAACATCTCCCTCTTCTAAACTCTGTCTCTTAACCCTTGGTAGCTTCTACTCATGGAGCAAAATCCAGTCGCAAAGTCACCTTCTCGTTGAAAACTGTCCCCGTCCAAGGCAAAGTTTACCCTCCTTTTCCCATCCATTCCTGGGTCTAGCCCCCATCAGTACCTGGCATGGCTCCTCTGGTCACATCTGCCACACATGCCTTGTTGTTTTCATTCATTCTCCTAATAGCCCATTAATCATGGATCTGTGGCTTCCTCACCCTCCTCTCCACACCCCTGATCCTGGTCTGCTCTGTACTTAGCACTCCTGGTGTAGAGCAGGCCATTAGGAATCGCGAGAAGCAAGAAGGAAAGAAAGACAAAGGGGAAAAAAGAGAGGGGGGAAAGCAAAAGAAAAGGACAAAGTCAAAGAAAAATTAGGCAGCTCTGACTTCGATCAAAGAGAAGATAACCTAGAACTAGTTTCCCCTTCCAAGAAAAGTGTAGCTTCCTTTAAAAGAATTAGTTCATAATCTTTCTCACTGAGTCATGCAGAATTTTTAAATGATATTTTGAGTTGACAGATAATCTATAAAAGGAAGGAGTTCATTGCAGGTTGATGAAATGGAGGCAGATCCTTTTCTTCCTCTTCGTTCCCATGCCCACATTTTCATAATTATTTATATTTCACTAATCAGTTAACTATAAAAGGCAATTCAAGAGGGGAGAGGGAATGTATTTGGTCACCTGTGTCATTAATGCCACAAAAGAAGAAATTGGCAGAGATGTAAGAGCTGAGGCCGAGCCCTAGCAGAGAAGTGCTTTCATAAAAAGCGTGTCAGACCCTCTTTATTACAACCATGCTTTCTCTTCGGGGATAACAGTGGCCCCAACAACACACTATAATAAAACATTAAAATTTGTAAAAATAGGAAAAAAAATCACACTCTGTGATACGGAGTTTAAAAATAGGAGAAATCTTATAAGCATCTTGGGGGGCACAAGAGGTTGTATCGGTGAAGTTATCATCAATTTCTCCTTGCCACTGCCCCAATATACTACTGGACCAAATTCACGGCAGGTACAAGGGGAAGGTTATTCCTCCCAGTAAAGGACATGGGAGTAATGACAGGAAAGTGAAGGAAGCTAATATTGGTTATGAAACTGAAGGAAAATCAGTGCTGAATTATTTATGTCTAAGTTTGAATGTTTCCTTACTGTTTTCAGCTGTCAGGAAGTCTAGAGAGAAAGTCATAGAAGTTCCTCCCCCTAGCCAAGAGGACAGCTGCTTTGAAAAAGTGGCCCTCGGAGATGAAGCTGGGGAAGTCTCCAAGGTACAGCACAGAGCTCAGGGTTAGCTGAGGTGGGAGTTTAGAAGAGAAGTATTTCCAGGTGTTCAAAAAAGTCAGCACTATCAAATTGCTCTGGGACAAGAGTGGCCAACAGATAATTATCTGTCATCCTGAGCAGTCCTACTGATTTTTCAGAGGCCAGATGTCTCTCAATTTGTAAGATGGTCAGCAATTGTGTGCAGTCAACCACACTCTCTTCATTCAAAATAATGAAAGAGACTAAAGTTCAAGATAGAGAGGTCAAACTGAGCCCATTCAGCATCGAGGGAAGATTTCTACTTCTTCATTAAATGAATTGCCCAGATTGGGTCTCAGCCTAACCAAGTGATATTTTCCTGAACTGCTGAAGGTCGTCGTGTGCTGATGGTTTGGATTTGGCATTCAGAGTGAGGTGAAAGAGAAGCCAAATCCTTGTGACCATAATGCACTTCTCTGAGGAGCCCAAGAGAGAGATTTCCTGACCCCATTCATCAGCGAACAACTGCACGGATGGTCGGACAGAACAGAGCCCTACAGGTTTCACCTCTACAGAAATCAGCAGCTATAATTCTTGGAAGACTAAGAATATTATTCCAGAAGGTCTAAGTTCAAGCCCTGGGCCCGTTGCAGCGACACTCTCAGACTTCATCCAAAATCGTGGTGGAAATCACTCTAATATCCCAGTCATCTCCGTTAGGAGGACAAATTGTTGAATGAAAGTAAAATCAAATGTGCAGATACCAGAGGGTTAAAGAAATGATTAAGAATGAAGGAAACTTTCATAATGGAGAGAAATATACCATTAGCTACTCATTATTAAGGAACTAAATATAGCAAAATACAGTCAAAATGGCTCTCCTTATAAATCATCTCTCCCAAAATACAGCAAGATATAAAAGAGAAATCTGATAACCTTTTAGTTATCTTAAGACTGATACAAATCTAGCCTCTGTGCTCTAGGCTTATAATTTGGACAATCATATGTCCCGATTTGCCTGGGACAGTTTTGGTGCCTGTCTATTGTCCCAGCATAATTATTAATAACATCCTCTTTCATTCTCCAAAGTGACCCAGTTTGGACAATTGATGTCGTCCTACTAGTTATAAAGGGTTTCTGCTGAATTATAGATGCTTTGTTATTTCTTATTTGTAAGGCAAAGGGAGTTTCTCTGCAAATAAAAAAAAAAGTCTCAATATAACCTATTTATGCTTTTGTGTTACACAAAAGCATAAATAGGTTTAGTCTCACAAGTGGACAGCAGAACAATGCATCACGTGATGCTGAGAAGAAGCTAATAAAATTATCCCCAGTGCCTTTACCAGTGGAATTTCTTCCTCTAGCTCTCGGGTCACGTGGCATTTTTTAATTTGACATAATTGATGTGATCTTGTAACACCAACCTCAGCTTTACGGTAAGAGGGAATTCTGCTGGCAAAGCTCACATCTGCAGGGTACATGTTAATGGCACATGTTTTCTCCTCCACTTAAGTCTTCCTTTGAACATCTTCCACGTTTCCAGTTATGCCTTCAAAATTGCTCAAGACAGCTGGGCCTGTTGCCTGTTTCTTGTTAATTAATTTTTGTATTTAGGTCTCTGCTGTTATTACCATTTGTTCATTGGCTGCTGTCATTATCATAATATTTGTTTCTGTCTCTAAAGAAGCTAAATACTAAAACTCTGAAGTGAATACAGCACAGCCACATAAAGCTTCTGAAGGAAATGAAGAGAGAATATTGGAAAATCGTCCCGGGAAATTTTGTTCCTGACAAATTACTTACAGGAATGGACTCTCATGACACAGTGGAAGGAAAATAGGACATCTTCAAAGGATGCCCTTAATTGCCTGGAAATTGGCAAGTCTGTGCTGGGGAAGACACTGAGGGCAGAGTGACAGGATACAGAGCATAGCTACCTCCCTGTCAGTGTTCAGTAGGGTGCTCCCCACCCTGAACAGATAAAGTCCTCAGGGGACTCTGGTCTTTGAGGATGACATGAGAAAGGAGTAAGTGGGGATGGATGCCTTGATCTCTCTTGGGACAAATCAGTGCTCAGAATCAGTAAGTTTCCGCAGAGCCTCTCTCGGGGGACAGGACAACGCTGTGAAGGCAGCCCAACCCACGGCAGAGTGTTGGCCCTAAGAATCTGGAGAGACACACGTGCCAGAGTCAACCCACCAACTCTTTCTCCCCAGTGACCACTCCACCAACTATTACCACAGCATCTTGCTCACCCTTAGGCACATGTGGTCCTCACCCAAAGGATTTGTCATTCAAGTTTCCACTGTGGGACATGAAGTAGTAATGGGCCCAAACGATTATCTAACTCAATAAAAAGGGGAACATGGTGGCAACAAAAAGCCTGTTTTCCATGTTTTGGATGCCAAACAAGTATCAAGATCTTCCTGATTCAAGATCTAGTCTTTTCCTTGGGCAAGATACTTTTTTTTTTTTAATGTTTACTTATTTTTGAGAAAGAGAGCAAGAGCATGAGAAGGGGAAGGGTAGAGAAAGAGGGACACACAGAACTCGAAGCAGGCTCCAGGCTCTGAGCTGCCAGCACAGAGCCCCGACATGGGGCTCGAACTCACAAACGGCGAAATCATGACCTGAGCCAAAGTCAGTCGCTTAACTGACGTGCAAGATACTTTTTAATAAGGAGAGGGAAAAAATGAAAGAATCCACTGGAATAACACGAGCCAAACCAGAAGTCAACCCATGAATCAGATAAAAATGAAATGTCAGTAGTGACTCTAAAAAGGAACTGATCATAAATACCTCCCCATGATTTATCTTTACCACCATTCACTCATTTACAAGCAGAAGGTCACCTGCCTTATACATGCCTTGCTAAGAAAGCACTCACCATGCATAGGTGATGTGTTAGACCCTGCAGAAATCCTTTTTTGGACATAATCTTTGAATATGAAATGCTACTTAGCTTTTAGTATGGTTTTAGTGTATTTTTTGAGATTGACTTTATTCTAGAAAAGATGACATAAAGGGTTGAGAAGAGGGTTGTCACTCCTGCCAAATCCTTCATTTTTCTCTTTTTTATAGAGACTTACAACTTTTACCTTTTAAGGAATTTACAGATTTTGATTCTTTTGCCGTACTGAACAGCTTTATCCACACATGCCATTTCTCCCAGAAAAATAATTTTTTTTCTTCTAAGCACTTTTAAAAATAGAAACTCAGTTAATCTTCATAATGACCCCATGAGGTAGGCACTATTATAAATGGAGGAAACACAGCCAAGAGAGTCAAGTAACGTATTAGAGAACACTTTGAGTTTGATTCCAGAATGGAGCTCTTAACCACTACACCACATTTTGCGGGCAGGGAAGGGCTGTGTCTGCCATCAATATGCCATATACCAGAGTCAACCCAGTTTGATAAGAATGGCTTCAAATACAGAAGTGCAAATGTTTTTTGAGCACCTACTACACGCCAGTTATCGTAGTATGTAGACAAAGGCACTATGGAGAGAAGAAACTAAACACATTGGAGAAAGGAGGAGGAGGAAGTGATAAGATCCATCCAGCATCCTGGGAGTCAGAAAGAAAGAGGGTCCAGGTGAGAAGGAGGAGGCTGGCAAGGCAATAGTGCTAGAGACGACTTACTATTTTATTAAAACCTCTATCTCCGTGACCAATCCCTTAGCTTTGAGCTACAATACACTTACTGCCATAAATTTATCAGCACTGATACATAGAAGAGACAGTTCAGAATTTCCCTCTGACTTACCCAGCAATTGAACATAGTGTTAGAATAAAAGGTGCTCCTGGCATCTGAATCAGAGTCACCCTCCATTCACACCCTCCCAGCCAAGCAGCACTTTGTTTCCCATAGCTCCGAAGAGAGAGAATTTTCTCTCTTAGCCTTTCAGTCAAGTTCTGTAGACATTTATCAACTCTGGAGTTTCAAAGTCGGGCTGTCTGTCATTTAACCTTCACCCTCCTTGAATTTTTATCCTGATAGGTTTGGATTAAACCACAGACTGATAAATGAGCATTGCTTTGGCAACACAAAAGAGCAGTCATTAAGGAAACGTCTCTGAAGGTATGAATCAAAACCGGGGGTCTTTGGGGGTTTTCCCCTTCTAGTTCGCAGATGGCCTGCAGGAATACATTCTTATTACTTTTATTTCTTCCTTTCTTTTCCCCCTTTGGTTTCCAAACAGTTTTCATCATCTTTCCTGCTTGTTTTTCTAAAAGACTAAGAGTGTATCCTGACTGCAGACAGTTCCTTGTTTACTACAGTAATGTGGCCAGCAAAGACATTTTATCAATTCGAATTTAATCCAGGACCAGGAAGCAAGGGAATAAAGGAGAATGAGGGTGAAGTAACAGGCCCCCTGATGTGAATAGTGGTTCACTCATAAAGGCTTAGAATAATTAGGGAAGTGATGTTTTCCCCCTTAGGGCCACTGTTTTGCTAAACTTGAACTTGCACCAGTGGGTATTCCCTCTATGTATTTAGCTTCCGTTTTCCAATTCTTTAAGCCACCATGTGGCTGTTTGGTTGCTTTTGGGTTCAGCAAGTTGTACCCTATCTTAGTACTTGTAGGACTTTCTTTTCCTCTCCACCAAACCAAAAGAAACCAAAACAATAACAACGACAACAACAACACAAACCTAGGGCTTGCAGAAGGGAAATGCCTTTGGAGTCAAAACAATGCTTCATTCTCTGAGATTAGTTGCAAACCAAATGTCAGCTGTCTGAATTTGCTTGAGCTTTCAGGATCACCTTATTAAGGTTTCAGCAGGATTGGTTAAATCCCCATTTTCTTTTTTTTTTTTAATGTTTATTTTTGAAGGAGAGAGAGAGAGACAGAGTATGAGCAGAGGAGGGACAGAGAGAGAGAGAGAGAGAGACACAGAATCGGAAGCAGGCTCCAGGCTCCGAGCTGTCAGCACAGAGCCCAATGCGGGCCCGAACCCACGAACCGCGAGATCATGACCTGAGCCGAAGGTAGATGTACCACCAACTGAACCACCCGGGTGCCTCCCCCCCCCCCCCATTTTCTAGACTATGGGAAATCCACGATCCTCCTGAAAGCCTTGGGAGTTTGGGTGTGAAGATGAAAGAAGATGGGCATGTAGCCTTCATGGCTCTCGGTTTCCCCTGCTGCTCAGTTCTCATGTACAGTCCCAGTCTGCACACAGCCGATTCCACTTGCTGGCCCTTTGCAGTGCCCGACCACACAGCAAACATCTGTCCCCAGAGTCTTGCTGACACAACCTGGGGGCAGCAACCGTTTTCAACAAGTGAGGAAACAAAAGAAGGGAAGGAGAATGGCTTGTCCGGTGGGGCCATTTATTCAGCAAACACGTATCCACTTCTTGCTACACCCTAGTTATCTGTACGCCAGATCCAGGGTTGTAGATAAATAGCAGGAAAGAAAAGAAGCCCATAACCAAATAACGTACCAAGTACTAAGGAATGGATCGCCTGATGAAATTAATACCGCAAAGACTACTCCCAGCCTTCGAAAGAAATTCCCCAGGGGGCGCCTGGGTGGCTCAGTCGGTTAAGCGTCCGACTTCGGCTTAGGTCACGATCTCACGGTCCGTGAGTTTGAGCCCCGCGTCAGGCTCTGGGCTGATGACTCAGAGCCTGGAGCCTCCTTCCGATTCTGTGTCTCCCTCTCTCTCTGCCCCTCCCCCGTTCATGCTCTGTCTCTCTCTGTCTCAAAAATAAATAAAACGTTAAAAAAAATTTTTTTTAATGAAAAAAAAAAAGAAATTCCCCAGGCCTTAGGTTTAGAGTTGCTGACAACCTAAATTCCACCTTATAACTCAGATCTCAGACTGAAGACAATATGGCAGAGGGCCCTTGAGGACAAAAGAGCACATTGCCAAAGGGCAGGCAAAGGAGCGTGGTATGCAAGGCATTACCTCCACCAAGAGATGCAAAACTGCCCATGACCAAAGCACGGGAAGAAAGAGCTACTCCGGTCAAACAGAGAAATTGTTGCCTCCCTGGGGTGCCTGGGTGGCTCAGTCGGTTGAGCATCCAACTTTGGCTCAGGTCATGATCTCGCAGTTTGTGGGTTCGAGCCCTGCATTGGGCTCTGTGTTAACAGCTCGGAGCCTGGAGTCTGTTTCAGATTCTGTGTCTCCCTCTCTCTCTGCCTCTCCCCTGCTCTCATGCTCTCTCTCTCAAAAATAAATAAACATTTTTAAAAATTTTTTAAAAATTAAAAAAGAAAGAATTTGTTGCCTCCCTAGCCAGAGATGCCGTTCTCCCAAGGAGCTTTTGTTCACACACGGAAGGGCTTAGCACTGCCAGCCATGGCGGCCGCTTCCCTGAGATGGTGCACACCAGATTAACATCAGCAAAAAATTCCCCATTTCAGCACCCAAAAGAAATAAGAAACTCCTGTCTGACTGCTAATGAGCACATGTCAGCTTCTCAAGGCTCCAAGTTCACTCCTGATAAAGAGCAAGGAGCAGATGCACTTACCACGACCTACTGGGGCTTCTGCTAACACTCAGAGTACAACGCGTCCGAGATGAGTCACCTGCTTTCAGTGAAGAGCAAAATAAGGTGAATACAAGCATAAGCCAGGGAGAATGGCCACACACTATTTCTAAAACATATACTTCCTAGGACAAATACACAGTAAATCATCTAACCTACAGAGAAAGCCTGAGAGAAAGAAAATCCATGTGTTACTTCAAAGGTTAACCCAAGAGCCATAATGATCTCCATCTTCTTCTGCAAGAAAGGATTAAGACTCTGTATGCAATTTCACAACCAAAACCTTCACTGGGAGTGAGAATTAACCCCTCACAGAATCAAACATCTGGAACAATACTGAAAAACAGAATATGGGTCAAGGGAGAAAATACAGAAAAGCTGATACAAGTATTGCAAGAACAGCATCTTGGTTGAAGTTCACAGTCACTGACATCAGACAAACTGAGGTCAAATCCTAGGTTCCATCACATTCTGTGAGACAGTGGGCAGGTTACTCAAGCTTCCTAAGCCTCAGTTTCCTCATCTTGAAGATAAGGAACGTCTACTTCTGAGCTTTGTAAGATTTTAAATGAGGTGATATATATGGCAATCACCTGGCTTAGAATAGATGCTTGAAACTATTGAAAGATTTTCTTTTGAGGTCTTAAGACCCTATCCCAGCCAACACAACTTTACAGGGCTTAAAGACATGATTTAAAGATAGGCTTACCTGTTCTCTGACACTTTTCTAGTATATTCTCAAGTTAGTTACATTTCTATTGACATTTTGAGTTTCTTTCTCATCTGTGGCTACATTTTTCATAATTCTCAAGAACTATCTTCAAGTCACCCTCCAAGATTTCTTATTTTATTTCCTCCCCTACCCACTTTTGCCAAGGGATGCATCTTATCCAGTTGTACTTTTCAACGTCATCAAGGTAATGGGTCAGAGGAGGGCCCTGCATCCCCCGCCAGATCACTGAAGGGGCAGCTCTTATTGCAGATTGCAGGTGATCTCTGGGCATGGCTCTAAATCAGGTGCAGCCTTGTGGTTTCGGAAAGGACTTCTCCCGGGCAGCAATCCTGAGCCCATGCAAGAATAATTTAGCCATTGTGCAAACAATCAAGACACACATTGTTGTTACCTGGTCTATTTCTCCCCCTTCCACTGCACGAAACAAAGGAGAATTTGGCTTCTGTTCCTTTTGGCTTCAGACTTTTTGGTGTCATGTGCGGTAAAGGTCTATGTACCGGCTTGTTCACTGCCCCATCACTGCCTCTCTGTTCTCATCCACATCATTCAGAAAAGCAGACTTTGCCGAGGCCTCCTTCCTTCCATAGTGCTTACGTTTTCCCTCCCTCCCTTCCTCCTTTTTTTCCCTTCTGCCTTTCCATCAGAAAGAGAGTAGCTGTCGGATATGAGAATCAAGCCATACTAGACTCATCACAGGTAACCACTTTGCATGTAAAGTAGGTCTGTACCAGTAGATGAAAATCCCACTTCCCACATTCAATTCAACAGACAATTATTGGATGCTTATTGTGTGCCAGGCCCCATGCTATGCACTGGGAATACAAAGATAATTTGAGACATGGTCCCTGTCCCCATGGAGTTGTAGAGATAAGTGGAAAAGTCAATAATGTAGTGAACTATAGTACTCTATTATAATAATATAATATTAGAATACCATAATACTCTGTGATGCAGAATATAACAGGGCTGTGTAGTAACTGTTCTGAGGGGAGGGTTTAATTTGAGGGGAAGGTCATGAGGGACGGCTCTCCTTCATTCAGGATTTTATTATGTCATGAAGAAAATTTGTGGAAACTTCCTAAGCCTCTCCCAGATGTTTTCTCAACCCACTCTAATAATCCTCCATGGTGCCACCAAAATGTTTTTGGTAAAACACCGTTTAAGCCGCATTCTCCTTCATATTATTTAAGAGCACCCCATCTCCCCCAGGATAAAACTCCCAACACCTTGGCCGGCTGGCTTCCATGACACACGCTCCTCCATTCCACATTTCAGAGTCCTCTCTCTGCCGTCCACAACTATTGCTCAACTATCCCCATGCTCCCTCACATTTCCATAGTTTCTTTGTACATGTCAATTACTCTTGCTAGAAGGTTCTCCATCCTCTATTCCCTCCATCTCCCACCCCTCCTCTACCTGATGAAATCCTACCTGTTCACTGAAATTTACCTCAGCTCCTCTGTGAACTCTCTCTGGCACCCTTTTCGCCCTTCCCTACCTGCCCTCTGAGCATTATGTCCCTCTGACAGATAATGCTGGTTGGCTAAAGAAGCATTCCCAACCCCTACTATTATATCAGTCAGGGGGCACAGAGGAAAGAGATGGCACATTCAAATTAGGTAATTTGAAAAGGGACTATTTACAAAGGAGAGGCAATAAAAAGAGCCAACTGAATATTTAAAAAAAAAATTTTTTTTTAATGTTTATTTACTTTTGAAGGAGAGAGACAGACTGTGACTGGGGGAGGGGCAGAGAGAGAGGGAGACACAGAATCGGAAGCAGGCTCCAGGCTCTGAGCTGTCAGCACAGAGCTCGACGTGGGGCTCAAACTCACAAACCGTGAGATCATGACCTGAGCCAAAGTCGGACGCTCAAACGGCTGAGCCACCCAGGCTCCCCGAAAGCCAACTGAATATTGTAGTACATGCTTGGGGAGGGAATCGGGGGAGGTACTGGCAATAGCAGGGCACCTCTAAACCTGAAAGGATAAGGGAGCTGGCCATTACCAGTCAAGGGAAGGTCGGCCTGACAGTAGCTTCAAAATGTAGCCTGCCTACTGCAGCCCCACAGGGTCAAAGTCAAGGGCATAGATATCCCAAGTAAGACCTCATCCTTCCCTTCTTCTGTCTTGTGCTGCCCATTCACTAAACCCAGAAGTAAGGAAGCTGTTGATGTCTTATCTGTCAGCTCTTAGTGTAGAGAGCAAGGCTTAGAAGACAGATGTAGAAAAGCTATGTTCTCATTTTCTCTGTTCCCCTTGCAGCTAGTAAGAGGTGGATGGTGGGGGGGGGGGATATGACACAGTCTGGGCCTATGAGAAGTCCATAGAAGTCTCCCTCGGGGCTTATAGAAAGAGTTTCCAATGATGAACAAGCTAACCACTACTGGCATCTCTTTACCCCCACCCCCCCAAAAGAGCTATGGTTGCCATCTTGAAACCCTGAGGGAGAGCCCAGGATAATAACAGAGATACCAGCCCTTGTGTCACTGAGGTGGCAAACCCACACAGCAGCTGCCTACTTCTAGACTTCTGGTTATGTGAGAAATATCAAACTCTAAGCCACTGTTAACAGCATTTCCTGTCATTTGTACAGGAAAACGTTCCTAACTGATAGTGCTTCCTTGTGCGCACCCCCATTATAGCAAGTCCTGTTGGAACTCTGAGTAGGTGTCTGTCTTCTCCCCTAGAATATGAGTTGGTGGGGTCAGGGCTGACACGTGGCTGGCACCTAATGGCTGCCTGCAAAATGAGTAAATGAATCAATGCACCAAGCGCTGCGGAAATATAAGCAGGACCGCATGCCATCTTGGTGCCTCTACCAAGCTCTGTTTCTTTCCTTTGCCTTATTTTACCCTGAGGAACTCCCTCAAGGCCTTCCTCCTCGTGATTTCACATCTTCCCCTTGCCCTCATACATCCACCGTGTATCAAGCAGGCTTGAATCGCACAAATTGTTTGCATTCTGTTCAAAACCCATTTTTTAAAATGGTTCTCACTCTAGCAGAGATGAGCTGATTAATGCACCCAAAATCTCTTGCACTACACAGCCAATTCCTTTATCCTTGTTCAATTCATAATGTATAGCCCTTCGCTCCTCAGATGTACAGAGAGGGTCCGTTCCCCACCAGCATTATTTGTAACTGCAGAGCTTGAGATGGTGCTAGGTGTCAAAAATGAAAAATGGCTAAATTCAGAATTGCTTCTCCCTTTGTTTTAAAGGTGACCTGCAAGTCGTTTTTATTTTTTTTAATGAACTAATTGTAGGATTATATGCTGAATGCCCCAAATGCAGACAGTGAGAGAAGAACACTCAGCACATACCTGCTACAAAATACCTGGTATTGTTCAGAGTCTCTGCAAGACCAGGCTGCTGACACCCACTTTCCCCACAGCCCTACTGAGGAGACTGACTCAGACTAAGCTCTGCTTTTGAACTGGGACAACGGGGGCGTGCAGGACAATGGTGAGCGGAGCTAGGAATCGGGAGGCCGTCTGGCTACTGGCTGAGCGCACTTGGCCAAGTTGTCTCATCAGCCAGTGGCTCAAGAAGGAATGCCAAGAAGGAGCCAGCCCCTTCGTTCCCTCCCACCAACGAAGATCTGATGGTTATGACTTTGCGTTCAATACACGCCTTCCGTAAAAAGAGGCTGACAGAGCTGCAAGTTATTTTCCAGACACATTGAGCCCATGCACATTTTGTTTGATTGGAAAAAAAAAAAAATCTGAATATGCGGTGAACCTGTCTATGTTTCCCAATACTGTGTTCTTCTCCCTCAGGCTCCCAACACAGCCCGAGACCGGGCTAGAATTTGGAAGATCTCAATTCTTGTCCTGCACTGAGATGTAAAGACACGCCTTTGGAGGGACGCAGACACTTCGGGGATCAATAACCTCGGTCAGATCATCTATGATTCTATCTGGGAACAAAATCATAGCAAAGAAGATGTGGGACTTCCCTACGTGATGTGGTGTGAGGGAATTCACAGAAATGTCCCCCTCCAGACTCAAGACAGTGCCCTGCAATCAACTTAAAATTCCACCATTATTATGAATCTATTCTCATTATTTACTCTGTCTCCAGTTACCTGTCACCTGTTAAAATGTGCATAACCCTTCGAGGGTAGCACATTAAATTATTCATTAGCTACGATTATACCTCAGAGAGAAGGAGTTGTTCAGATTACATTCCAATGAGACGACCACTTCAGCAGTGGTGGAACAGCAGGCAGGGAAATTTTGCTACAGAGGCAAAAGAAGAGCAGAAACCAGAGTGAGTTGCGTTGCAAAAGGAGGGCACCAAAAATGATGGATTCCCAGTCGTTTATTCATTCGTTTGTTCGCTGAATATTTACTCAGTGCCTGCTCTGCCATGTCCTGTGCGAAGACCAGGCGAAATACCATGAAGTGAGTTTCTAATCACAGAGAAGACAAAGAACACTCAAAACCAACTGGGCTCACTTCATGGTGTCCCCATCAAGCCAGCATCCCTTCATTATACCTCTCTGGGAGGAGGAAAGGGCCCCAGCTTCCATGTCTTGGGGTTGCAAGACACTCCAGCTGGTCTCCTGAGAAACAGGCCACACTCTGACCAAACGAATGCAACTCCTCTCTTCTCCCACCTCCCAATCTACTTGTTTCTATGAGACTGTGAAGGGCTCCAAGCATCCCTCTCATTAAGCGGTGTCTGTGTTCTTTGCCTGCTGATCTGGAAGCAATATGGGCCTGGCAAAGACACAGAAGAGGGAACGTTGCTGAACAGAGAAAATACGACAGTTAAATCATAGCTCTGTGCCGTGAAGTGAATTTATCAGCCCTCCCCACACACAAAACCACAAACAAATAACCAGGGAGACCATGCTGAAGGGTCCTGCAGAGACCCCATCTTTGTCCTCTGAAGTCTCTGAACAGTTGAGACTTGAGACAGACCCCTGGGGACTAAATCCCAACCTCTGCCCTCCACAGTCTCTCCCCTGTGGCTTGCTAAACACCCAGGGTTCTTTCAGACTCCATTTTTGTTCAAGTGTTAAATCTCCCAACGGGAAATGTTAGTGTTTGGTGGGGCTTGTTCATTTTGTTTTTGTTTTCCTATAAAGTAACAGAAATAAAAGCCCAGGTCTGGCCCTCTCGTGAAACTATTTGGGTCTTATCATGGGCACACAGGGAAACCAGCCACTCGCAGGGTGAAACCATCAGGAAGTTGTGCCTCTGGATTTGAAAATGCCAAGCTGCTATCTTCATGTCAAATGGAAATGCCATGCTGAACTCTATGCCTTGGGAGCTTAAGACAAATGCAGTTACTGCTGAGGTCCTACCCGGTCATAATCCACCCACAAAATGAACTACAAGTGCCAGCCATCCACAGTCAGGTAATTCCCACCCTAAACCTAATGAGAAAATAACTCAGAAGCCACCAATGGCTTTTGCCCAAAGAGATGAATAATGTGGAGAGCCCTTGGCTGCAAGAAGAACCAAAGAAATTAATTGCTGAAGCCTTCACAGCATGATGAAAGCCAAGAATTATCCCCTGGATCCGCACTTAGAATTTACAACAGCTGCCTCCTTCAGACAGGCCAAAGTGACTCTCAGCAGTGCACAGAGCACAGCTGGTCTCAGCGATGAATCTGGAGCTGGGTCAACACTCAGCCACGGCTAGGATGCTCTTCCTGAGGCAACCCGCAACACCCAGCCTGCAGCCCTGACCGGGGCCCTCACTCTCCGGGGCTGGCACTTCCCTGCACCAATACACTGCCCTGCTTACGGTACTATTGTCATAATAACGCTTTTAAAATTCCACTGGGAGATGGCTGAAGCACGGTCTATTTATTGATATTTCCCAGCTCCTAGAAACTGAATTGTCACCAGTGCATCATGGGAAGAGCATTTCATGCCCTTTTGTGAACTCCCTGCTGGATGGCAATAGGAGGGAACAGAGAACAACGTATCAGGAGATTCCCTCAGGGTCAATGCCTACAAGTCAAGGCATTTAAAAGAGAATTCAGGCACAAAAGCATACCTAAAATAAGTGGGATGTGGGCCGTTAGGAGAAAATAAAACCAAAAAAAGACAGAGGACTGATAGGCCAAAGATTTATTGATTTAAAATAACTATTGTAAGGGGGGAGGGGGACTTCCATAAGCAAAGACATAGAAAGGCATGATATCTTTTAAAAATAAGAAGTTTTGCGTAAAGGAGGTCATAACCTTTTGTGACACAGATTTGATGACTTTTTTTTGTTTGCTCATACCTGAAATGAATACTTCTATCTGGAGGACTGAGTTTAAAAACTATATATATAAAGTCAACTTGTCCACTCAACCATTTCTACTCACCTAACTTGTAGTTTCAAATGCTGAGAATCCTATTTGGAAAAGAATGAAAACTTAGTGAGAGTGAGATGTAAATAATATAAACACAAGTGCCAAGTGGTAAAATATATTTAATTGTTTCAGAGACTTGCAGCCAATCATCATGCTATCAGTTGGGAGGCTGCAGATTAGTTTGTAGGATCTCAGCATAGAGAAATTGAAGACATCGTTACAAGGCCCAAGTTTTGAGCGGGGCTCCCTTCAGGAGGTTAATATATCATAATGATTTAATGTCTACCTGAAATTCCAAAGTTAATCACATTATTTGCCCTAAAAGGACGGCCACTCTTCAAGTTGAGGTGCCTAAAATAGGAAAGGCACTAAGTTTTATCAGTCATTTACACATTTCTTTTATCATGTCTTTATTAGGTCCTTTTCTAGGAACAAGAAGCACAAGTAGGAAAAAGTATGTGTGATCAGTGGATTCATGGGATAGAGGACAAGCAGATATGTGTCACGGTGAAATAGCTTGCCCCCTCTAAGGGCACTGTGTCCTTCCTCAGGTTATCACATGAACAAAAGCTGAGACATTTTAGGACTTAGGTCACATTTTAGTGGTCATTTAACTCATCAAAACCAAGGTAATAGGGTAACTAGCTTTTCCAGCTCCATTGGCCTTATATCCCAGATAACTTCCCTGATTTGCTCCTGCACTGATCAAATCTTAGCCCCACAAATAGGGAGAGGATTCTAACTGCACACAGCAACAGGAGCTTGTGTGTGTGTGTGTGTGTGTGTGTGTGTGTGTGTATCTAAACTGCCTGTATGATCCCAGTGAATAATTCAAAGATACATCCAACCTGACCCCATGGATAATTTATGGGCAGTTTCTGCTGTTGTCAATATTTATTCCTCCTAGGGTTGTCTCCTTATCAAATTTACTAGCGATGAAACCACATTCCTACCTAACCCCTTCAGCCCTATCTCTGTTTCTTTTCACCCAATAAAAAGCGCAACCCATAACCCATATGCCAACAACCTCCGTCACAGTAGTTGTAAGATAAAGGAATGAGACAGAGCCTTAAAGACCATCTCCAGGGCATGACGGATGGACCAGCAAATTGGGCACTGTGCAGGACTCAACCCCAACAATGACACCATGTGGCAGCCTGAGAAATAGCAAGAGTAGACTGGCAGTTTCATATTGGGGAAAGATAGCATCAAATGACCCAACAGGACCACATTCCTCACTCCCATGCCTTCCACTGAGCCAACGCCCGCCCACCCGTAGCCCCTGCACGAATTCACAGGAGAGGGAGAGGCTGAACTTCCTGTTGTTGATAAAATAGGCAGGGGAGGCAGCATTCATTGGGAAGGCTGTATTATCACCCTCAAATTTATAGAAAATCCTACTTTTCCACTTCCTAAAAGAGAAGATCAAGTTAGCAACCCCTAAAATGACAAAAACTTCAAGTAGCAAAACAAAAGGAAAACCAAAACAGTGCCTTCTGCATCCTCTATCAAGACCCCTCCCCCTCCCCAGGCTATCTATACTCCCCTCTTCCTTCAAGGCATTTTCCCCAGCCTCACCACAACCCTCACTACCCCTTTGTCCTTCCTTCACCTCTCACACTTCATCAGTTACTCCTGCTAGAATATTAACTGCTAATTAAGGTGTCAAATGATGGTAATGACTTGACACGAACACGAACATAACCGGGAGCATCAGCGTGTGTAAAAATGACATAAAAAGAGAACTGCCTGCCCCCTGTTGCCACCTCTCCCGGCACTGTCCTGTGAGCAGCCATACCCCTTCTTTCATTCACCCCTCATAAGACTAGATGAGGGGTTCCTGGTGGCTCAGTGAGTTAAGCATCTGATTTCAGCTCAGGTCATGATTGCACAGTTCATGGGTTCGAGCCCTGCCTTGGGCTCAGTGCTGACACCATGGAGCCTGGAGCCCAGAGTTGGCTTTGAGTTCTGTGTCTCCCTCTCTCTCTACCCCTCCCCTGCTCACACTGTCTCTGTCTCAAAGATAAATATTAAAAAATATATTTAAAAAAAGGTGTAAGATGAGTAAATACCTGGCATTCTAACTCTGAACAATGCCGTCCTTTGCACTAAATGAATCTGGCCTCATGAGGCCTCGTGATGCACTGTGTCTAAGTCTGGTAAATGTAAATTATTTAAAATCATGATGTTTCACTTAGATGTCATGGTATCTTCGATGTAGGAATTTTTTGGATGTATAAAATCAAGGTCTCCAGTCAAGGTTGCCCAGGATAGGGGCACCTGGGTGGCTCAGTCGGTTAAGTGTCCGACATCAGCTCAGGTCATGATCTCACGGTTCATGGGTTTGAGCCCCACATCGGGCTCCATGCTGACAGCTCAGAGCCCAGAGCCTGCTTCGGATTCTATGTTTCCTTCTCTCTCCGCCCCTCCCCTACTCACACTCTGTATCTCTATCTCTCTCTCTCTCTCTCTCTCTCTCTCTCTCTCTCTCTCTCTCTCTCAAAAATAAACATTAAAAATAATTAAAAGAAAAAAAAAGAATTGCCCAGGATGGCTCAAAGGCTCCTGTGGAAGGCTCCATGTCATTGTCTAGAACCAAGAGCCCCAATTCTCACTCTGTGGTTTGCTGGAATTCTCAGAAGGGAGGAGATTGTTGACAGCAACAGAACCTACACCTTCCTTTAAAAACTTTTGAGTTCCCCCAGATCAGGATAAAGTACGATTTCAGAGCAATTAGGAGCAGTTCTTCCTCTTGAAGACTTGGCCTATTTTTTCCTTAATGTCCAGCACTTCACTAAACGTTTACATGTGTCTCACTCCACCCAGCCGATGCTCTAAGGAATGAAATCTTTGCTTGTCTTTGCTTATTGATAAGGATTCATTAAAAGTTTGTTGAATGACATATAAATGAAGAATAAATAAGGGGGGAAGTGAATGATGTAAAAAATAAAAAAAAGGCGTTCACCAACTTAAAGTTAATCTTCAAAACATACCTACAATGTGGAAAGTTCGCAGGATTCCCTAACTTAGGACACGTGAGCCTGGTCAAGAGGTTACAGTCATGCAGCACTGTGATAAGAAAGATAACAGCATAATTTGAGAATGAATTGTTTTTATGTAAATGCTTACAGAGGCATAAATAACAAATTTCTATACACAGTACTTTAGGAGGCTATGGATTATATAATTGAGCACTGCATAAATCAGCGTACTGAGTGTTCTGTACCTGAAAGCTGAAGGTGAACCGAGAATCCTTTCACACATATATAAAATACCCACAATGGGTCTGTGCCAAAATTGTGTATAATTGGCTTGAAGCGTGTTCCAGGGAAATTCTGGTATAGAGTGAGCCCCTAATCTAACAGGACTGGTGTCCTTATAAAAAAGGAGAATTTGGACATAGACATATACATGGGGAGAATGCCATGGGAAGCAGCAGAGATCCAGGAAAAGCCAAGGAAAGCCAAGGAACACCAAAGATCACCAACAATCCCCAGAAGCTACATGAGGAGCCTGGGATAGATTATCCCTCAAAGCCCTGAACAGGAACCGACTCAAGTTGGTCGAGACACCTCGACCACAGACTTCCAGTCTTCAGAGCTGTGAGAAGACAAATTTCCGTTATTTGAAGCCAACTAATTTGTCGCAATTTGTAACGGCAGCTCCAGCAAACTAATACATTGCGCTGCCTCTTGTCCTTTGCCTTTTCCTCAAATTCCTCACCCCTCAAATAAATGGCCCTAGTGATAGAAGAGTCGTTCCTCAAAGTGTCAACTTGAGTACCTTAGTCCATAATGGCCACCATGAAATCTACCTCCATTCTTCCAAGCAGGGCAGAGTGTCCACCATGTTGTATTTCCTATGGCCTCCTTTGAAGATGCCCGAATGTTCACCACGTTCACTCCTGCTTCAAAGGTCTACCCTGTGATTACCAAGTTTAATCAGCTGGGCATCCTCAGCACAAGCACCACGAGCACAGCACCTCTTTGTCTACAAAAATGTTATCATGTTTACTGGTTTCCAACTCAGATAACCAAGAATCCTTCAGCAAAGTGTAGCTTCTCACCCATCCAAACCTGGACATCTCCTGAAGAAACAGAGAAGAAGCTGGAAGCTTCCCTGTGGCAGAAGGGTGACAGAGGAGATCCACAGAGGGGAGACAGGGGCACATGGAGCAGTTGAGGGGGATCAGTGCCCACATCGGAGCCTCCACCAACATTCCAGCCACAGGCTAAATGGATTGTGCAAATCTTCGTATCTAGGACCAAACATCCCAGTGAAATGAACCTAGGCTTCCACCAAACCTGTCCCTTCATATGCCCCAAGACACAAGAACCTACCAGGAAGGGGACCCTTCCACCACTTGCCAACTTCCTTGCCCCAAGAATATCAGTCAGTTACAAAGCTTCATTCAACATTTTGGAGGATGTATATGTGTTAGGCATGGTTCTAAGAACTGAGAATACAGCTACGAATAAAAAGACTCTGCTCCTCATGGAACTTCTTATTCTAATGGGGACACACAGAATAAGCAAGGTGTATAAATGCAAATATGGAGTATGCCAGTGGTATGTGCTTAAAATGGGGGCAAGTAATGTGAATGTTTAGCAGAAGCTATTTTGAAGGTTTCTGTTTGTTCACTGTACAATTTTAGATGGAGTGCTGGAGGAGGGCCTTACTGCACAGGTGACATCTGAATAAAGGACTAGAAAATGTGAGGGAAGCAGCCACAAATATATCTAGGGGAAGGACCCTTCAGGGAGAGGGGACAGCGGAGGCGAGAGCCCTGGTAGATGTGAAAAGTCTAACACACTATGTAAACACAAACTCATAGTGTTACTAAAGAGGGAGGTAAAAATCTATATCCAGCAAACTCTGTCAATCCAGGGAAAAGAGAAAAAGAAAATAGCTTAATGTCCACTGAACATGTGACATTGTTCTTTTGTTCCATAACATAGAATTATTCTTCTGCCTACCCTGGGTACATAGATTTGCCCTCAAAAGGCAACACAAGTAGCCAAATTACATAGAAGAAACAAAATTTCTGAGTGAAATTGGTATGGGGTTTCTTCCTACCAGGCAAAGCCCAGTCTGACAGATACTAATACAAGGCAGCAAAGAGTGACAAGAAGCATGCATGTTACGGTAGAAATACATGAAGAAAATAGTTTCGTTTCCAAGCTAAAAAAAAAAAAAAAGTTGCTTTCAACTAAATATTTGAAGAGGACTCATTCTAGAATATTCTTGAATATATAGAAGTGAAATGTGGACTTCAAATTGATGCAAAAAAAAAAAAAAAAAAAAAAGCTAGGTAACAGTCAGACCAGCCCATTTCCGCTTGAGGAAACAGACTCCCTCCCAGAGATGCTGCAGAAGGGTTCCCAACACCACACGCAGGAGCTGAACTCAGTCAACCTAGAGGAAATCTCTTTCTACGATCAGATTCAAAATCCCACATTAGCCCATCTTTGTTATCAATTCCTCATGGTTTAATTTCTCGTGACTTTGAGCGTGGTGTGGCTAAAATCGACCAACCTTCAGCTCATGGTGCCAGGGTTGGTGGGTTTGTTTTCATTTCTGTATCCTATTTAAGTCACGGCTGTCATCATCAGGGGATGATACTGAAGACAAGTGTTGTCGTTGTCTGGTCGTAGGCAGTTATGAGCGTTTACCCTTGTTGTTCAAAGACAGCTATTAGTGAATTTTAACAGGGGTCATATGGTGGCCAAGAATCACTAGATAGGTTCATTTTTAATGAGTATGTTTACACCTTGAGTGGGACTCTTCCTGACAAATTTCTGATGAACACAAGATGTGGATATCCTCAGTGTATATTAACGCTACCAAGAAGTCTTTCTTCCTATCTTGAAAACTGCAAATCCCTTTCCTGAGAACTCTGCCTTCTGTTTGCTTTCGATGAGGTCATGATTATGATAGGGTTTGCCGGTTGCTTGGCTGATTTACAAATGATTTTTATTAAGACCTCACCAATCACATAATCATCCCTTTATCTGTTTCCCGCACAAGTCCTAGCAAAATTCACCTTCCCCTCCACATGTTAGGTTTATCCTTTCCCACAACCACATTTTCATACATTAGATTTTCAAGCAAATGCCAGCAGCCTGTCCGTGGTGGGCTCTCAATCAACGTAAAACAACAATATCTGTGCCCCTCCTAGGGAGCTCCAGGATATTAAAAGTTCTTCATTACTTTTTTTAACATTCTCTCTCCAATTCAGCAAAGCCTACCCTACGGGTGTATTTTTTTCCCCCTCAAAACATCTTTATGCCATATCCTTCTATTCTTTCACCGAAATTCATTTGTATTTATTCCGCAAGCTCTTGCACTTATATATTTTATTACAACTTCCTCATATCCTTCCCCATTCCCAAACCTAAGCCTTGTCTTCTTTACCCTGAGGGCCCCTGCCAATATAACTTCAGGTGAAGCAAATGAAAATACTAGCTTTTGCCCCAGGCTTCAAGGCTTCCTCCACCAAAATTAAAACATAAAAACATTACATGGATATTAATATTATATTCCCTGCCCGGCAAACCTTCTATAACATCCCACCATCTGTCAGTCAACAACATTTTATTGAGTGTCCACTCTGAAGAGTAAGTTGGTGCCCTTCTGAGGAGAGACAAAGGAAAGCAAGGGCTTCCCCCCCACCGGCTCCTTTCCTTTATTACTAGTAAAAATTCCATCTTGTTCTCTGTTCCCCAATACTTAGAATTCCTCCACCCCAGGACCTGCCTCCGACCACAGAAGCAATACTTGCCCTAAGTGTTTTGTCCCTCTGGGAAACCACTCTCGTGATTTCCCAGAGAATCACTCATGATGCCAAAACTATTTAATCCAGAATCAACTAGACCCTATCATCTCCCAAAAAGGGTCATAAAAGATGTAGTGAACTAAAATTTGTGAACCCATCGAGGCGCCAGAGACTGTGGTAGATACTTCACATTCCTTATTTACTCATCAGAGCCGTGGCACAAGGTAGTAGTCATTCCCATCTCACAAGCTCCATCTTTCTTCTCTTTCTAAGTCAGGGTCAGAAAGGTTACACAACCTTCCTGAGGCCTATAAAAGTGACAGAGGAGAGAGCAAACTCAGATCCGGCTGACTGTGAAAAACTTTCACACACACACAAAAAATTTATGTTTTTGCAAGTGAGCCAAGGAAAAATCTGAGCAGGGATTAAAAAATTCAGATTCTGCTACAGACCAGTGCATTTACAGCATGGGTTTACTGACACCACTCCAAGCGTTGGTAGCAGAGGTTATAGAGTACAAAGAGAAGGGTTCCAGATTAGGCATGGGGATGAGCGCGGGAAAGTCTAAAAGGAATATAAATTTGCAAGGGCCTTGAGAAATAATGACAGATGGATTTCAGCAAAAGAATCATAGCATTTCCTGGGAATTATCTGGTAAGGACCCAGCCCATCACCAAGGTGGATGTTCTTGGGAAGGGCATTTCGAGCAGCGACCGTAACCACGCCAACACTGCTCTGGAGGGCAGGTCCCCTCCTTCCCACTGGAGGTAGCCTTGCCTTACTGTCCAGTCCTGTGGTTCAAGGTTCAAGTCATTTGTTACCACAGTAACAAAAAGACTTCATGAGAAATAAGAGGGGTGAAATTTTTGATGTCTGGCGCTTTTTTTTTAATGTTTATCTTTAAGAGAGACAGAATGTGAGCAGGGGAGGGGCAGAGAGAGAGAGAGAGAGAGAGAGAGAGAGAGGGAGGGAGACAGACAGACAGACAGACACAGAATCTGAAGCAGGCTCCAGGCTGTCAGCACAGAGCCTGACACGGGGCTTGAACCCATGAACTCTGAGATCATGACCTGAGCTGAAGTCGTCCATTTAACCCAATGAGCCACCCAGGTGCCCCTGGCACTCTTGTTATTAAACCAATCTCAGGGGTTCAGTGTTCATCAACTAGCCATACCATCCAAAGCCCAGATGGCCCAAGTTGTAAAGACATGTAGCTATTTTATGACATAAGGAATTGGGCATCGAAACAGTCTGGATGATTGGGAAGATGTTCACACAGCAACTGAGAAATGAGAGTCACGTTAGCTCTGGTTAACCACTACTTAAGCCCTCCACGTCCGCATTTGTGAAGTGAGGCAGGAGGTTCCTGCTCAAATGATGACAGGGACAGGCAGGTCACTTGACTGACACTAGGAAATGGTAGGGCCTGTGGAAAATGGATCTTCAACGCCTTCTCTAAAGTGGGAAACAAGCCACTACCCAGTGAAGGCAATTGTGGACAGGTGAAAATGGGTACCCAACATTGCCAGAGCTTTCCATCTTGCAAAATAATCTGTAAATACATAGTTTATGTGTATTCTCAGGCTTTTATATTCTGGCAACTAATACGACATGAAGAGTCAAAACTGAGCCTAGAGCTACTCTATGTTTACCACAGGCCACAAGTCTGGATCTCCTCCAGAATCCTCCTTCATCATGAATTTTCCGTGTTCAGTCATTGGCTAGATCTCTTTGTTCTCACTACGAGGTGTTCCATCCACTAAACTGAGGGTAGGTGCACATAAGCAGCTACTGAGTCCTGAAATGTGCTCTCTCCCCTCCTCCTTGCATTGTGTTAATCAAGGTTCAGTTGTCCTCAGCTGAGCACCTCAAGCACAGCCATCTGCTCTCTCCCCGCCTGTGACCTGACGCTAGTACAACACAGCTGGTGGGTAGAAATTCCCATTCCCTAAAAAATTTGCTATACCTCTTCTGGACTGTCACTTAAACTCCTGTGGCCACCAAATACAAATACAAAATCCCCACTATCACGAGCATTTATCAGGTACCCTGTGCCGATATCCTCAGTCCGGTTTATTGCCCATGCAGGTGGCGTATCCTGATCATCGGCGTGTGATCTGCGTCAGACTGTCCGAACTGGAATCCCAGTTCCTCCGCTTCTGAGCTGTAGGACTTCGAATGAATCACTCAACCTCTCTGTGCCTCAATGTCCCCAATTGTCAAAAGGTGATTTGAAGCACATACCAAGGGCGGGTTACAGGATTAAATGAGTTACTATATGTAGAGCCTTCAAAATTGTGCCTGACTCAAAACGTGTGTTGCATGGATTTGCTAGTGTCATACTTCACAAGGACTAAGCTGCACGATTAGCACAGGTTTTGCCAAAATGGGATGCTGAGGAACAGAGACAGGATCAGAAGAGAGAACAAAGGCTTGGAGCTCCCCCTTGCAATCCTATTGTCACCTTCCCTTAATCAGTCACTCCTCTCCACAAGGTCACAGGAAGAAAGACATGCACCAAGGACAAAGCAAGGCAGTATTTTATTGCCGGCTGGGCTGCAGTTAGCAGAAAACTGCAGCTGAGGTCTGTCCTGGCACTGAGGCTCAGGCCTCAACAGTGAAAGTCTGCAAAACCAGGGGGGAGTCCACAGAGAGCCATTGTGGCCTAGCCTCCGGAGCCCTAGATGGTCTGGAACCAAACTATTTACCAAAGGCCTGCTGTGCCTCCTTTCCCCAAAACCAAAACTTGAACTTCAGATGCAGCCCTGGCTGAGGAGAGGAGGGTCTCAACGCCCATTCCCCTCTACACACCCCCGTACACACACCCTTCTAGAATCAACAAACAAGAGTTCTCTGGTTTCCACCACACAGAAGGGAACCGGTATAAACAATTATGTCGGGTCTCTTCTGGGTTGGATAGCAACTTCTGGAAGGTTTGGGGAAGAAGAGAAGGGAGAAGACAGATGTGAGGCCCTCTCAATTCCCTAGGCTTCCAGAGGAAGAGAAACACTTTTAGGAGAGGGGAATGCAAAAGAAACCCCTTCCCTAGAGATGTGGACATTTCGTGGCCTGGAACTCGTCATTGCTGTCTCTTCCTCCTTGGGCTGTGACCCACCTCAGAGAGCAGTAAAGCAAAGAGGAAGGAGGAGAAAAGAGAAACCTTGAGCCCCTGCCAGAGGTCAACTGCGAACACCACATACGAACAGTAAACACAGCAGGAATGACCTTGACATTTCTGTGGACTTCAGGTGTCCTTAAGTATAGAATGAAGATTGTTCCAGTGGTCTGCGCAGTCCTTCTTGCTCTAATGCTCTATAAACCACAGGCCATAAGCTCGGGCACCATGTCATACCACTGCTCAAGTATAAAAACTGTATCGCCATAACCTTCCTTGGCCGTTAGAGAAGCCACCGCAAATGGAGTCACGGAATTTCATCAGCCTAATTTTATACCTTGCTCCCATTCAAGAAGTGCCTTCACTATCCTCCACTCCGTGTTCCTTAAATAACCTCTACCATAGTTGGGAGTGTTCAGATGCAGAACTGAGTCAAGGGGAAAATCACTGTGAAAAACTGGTTCTCTGGGCTCTGGAGGAATAGGGCGTTACATCGGTCAAGGGTCCGTGGATTTCAGGCACTTCTGACTTGCTGAAAACAATTACCACTTGTTCTGTGATTCTTCAAGCTTGTTCTGAGCTCAAATTCCATCCGGACGTTTCAGAGTTAGCAGAGCATGTAAAGGGGGGTGTTTTTCATCAGCTCAGACGTTTTTCAGATGCTTTTTGTGATTGGATAAACTCAAACATAGCTTTGTTTTAAACCTTCAAACACACTTGCTCTCAATATTGATGGAAAAAAGCAGTTGACAGGAAAGGGGGATGTTACCCTCACTTTGAGTCTCACATAAAATGATGTGGAGGACTTGAAGTTGGCAGTTATTTTACCAACACAAGTGTGGCGCTGAATGAGAGAGGCTGCTCAGAGCATCCCAAAGAAAATACAACTTCATGAGGGACATGAGGAGGATGGAATCAACAATTAAAATTCTATGTGATGGGGCACCTGTGAGGCTCAGTCGGTTGGGCATCTGACTCTTGATTTCAGCTCAGGTCAAGAGCCCAGGGTCATGAGATCAAGCCCCACATCTGGCTCCACACCGAGCGTGAAACCTGCTTAAGATTCTCTTTCTCTCTTCTCCCCCTATCCCTCCCTCACTCATCTCTCTCTCTCTCTCTCTCTCTCTCTCTCTCTCTCTCTCTCATGCTCTCGCTCTCAAAAAAAAAAACAAACTGACAATCGTTTCCAACACGAATGCAGTTTTAGGTTATGCAAAATTTTTCTTTTCATTGAAAGAAAAAAAAACCAAGAGCCGGCTGTAATTTCTGACACACCATATTGCAATGCTGTTATTTAGAAAACCAAACATATGTATATATATATTTTTTCAAACAAAGATGTTGTTGTTGTTGTGTTAAAGTGTAAAGCCCACAGCAGTTCTATTTGTTATAAACATTGAGTCTAATCCAGGGCAGAGGAAAAGATTACTTTTCCTGCCACGAGAATGTTTACTTCCATTAGCTGTGGAACATGGTTTTTCAAAATTACAGTCTCTCTCCCTTTGGACCCCAAGAAAATATGAGTATGGACGATGGGCTTTGGATCTTTGTTCATGTAAGCTACAACCTTTTAAACAGCAGAGAAGGATTTTGGAATCGTCTTTAGAATCAACTAACTTTTCCCTTACACATATTGTAAGGTCTGAAAAGGAGAACAAATTAATCAAATAAAATGGGATGGATGACAGAGGAAGAGTAGAAGCTCTTATTATTTATTGTTGATAATAATAATGTACAATGCATACTTGCTATATAGGTAAGTCGTTGATCAAGGCTCCCGAACGCGTGTTGACTCATTTAATCCATACGACAAACTTCTGAAGTAACTGCTATTATTACACTCACTTTACACATGAGGAAACTGAGGCATAGAAAGAGTATTAACTTTCCTGGTAAGTGAGGTAGTTAGAATGCAATCTAGGCAATGTGGCTCCACATTTTTAACCACTACGTTTTAAAAACTGTCTACTCACTGTGACGATGCTATGACTTTGCTAAGTGCTTTAAATTACCCATCTCATTGAACCTTTGGAACAGTGTGGATTACCGTACCCCAATTTACAGAGGAGCCAAATACATATCCAAGAGACTGGTAACGGGGTGCCTGGATAGCTCAGTTGGTTAAACGTTCAAGTTCAGCTCAGGTCATGATCTCGCAGTTTGTGAGTTCCAGCACTGGGTCGGGCTCTCTGTCAGCACAAAGCCCACATCGGATCCTCTGTCTCCCTCTCTCTCTGCCCCTCCCCTACTCATGCTCACTCTCTGAAAGTAAAAAAAAAAAAATTTTTTTAATTAAAAAAAATAAAAAATTTTTAAAAGCGGGAGACTAGTAACTAGACAAAGGGCACACAGGAGGCAGGAAGTAGAACCAGAATTTGAACCCAGGCCTGCCAAATTCCAAAGTTTATATGAAGTTGTATGTCAAGTACCCTATGCTGGGAACTAGGAATTCATGCAAAACATAAAACATGGTCCCTGTATGGACAAAGACTAGGTCTCCTCCTGTGCAGACAGGAAGCTAGATAAGGAAAGAGATGTTACAGTACAATCTGATCATTGCAAAGAGGCCCTATTTTTTAGCCACTGGACTCTAAGATCTTAGATTTCAACTTAGTGACTTATCCACTTTTATAATTGTGCCAGGTAATGTATGTCCTACATTAGAATAGGTCCCCTATATTTATTTAGATGATGTTCTGAAGTGAAGAAGCAATTGCAGAGAAACTATGAGCTTCTCTCATGCTTTTGGCACAAAAATTACACCGGTACACAAATTCTAACTATTCCAGCACTTTCCCAACAAAACAAACTTAGCTTGAGTTTTTCAAAACAAACTCAGTAGCTTTAAGAGTTTAGGAGAGTTTCTTAGATACAAAGATCTCTAAGATAGACAATTGTAAGTGGAAAGAAAAAATAGGAGAAGAAATAGGGGTCCTGCCAATTTGGCAACGGAGACCAAATATTTCATTAAGTTTCTAAATTTGGTCCTGGAAGTATAACCAGAATGAGGGTCCTCTGTGTGGATGAATTCGGGTCCTCTGACTTCCAGGTATGAGTCAGAGGGTGAAAAAGGAGTGAAAAACTTACACATCTGCCCAAATGATTGATGGTGGGGGGAAAAAAATCCCATTTTTCACAAATTATGGCCCTTTTTTTTACTGCTGGTAATGCACAGAAGATTAAAGTGAAGTCTATATTTCACAAATGGGAAGACCAAATGATTTAAAACCTTTGTTATAATGACCTACTTTGGAGTGAAGAATCAATTTCTTTTACAGCAAGAATCTGTTAATTTAGGGAAAGGGAGATGGTAGGGGGGCAGGTGGAAAGCACATGAACTGAGCATAAGAGAAAAGGAAGAAAAGGCAGAAAGAGAAAATAGCTTAGGAGGTTGGGTAGCATTTTTCTGGCTCTATTTTTTTTCTTTTTTTTTAATTTAATTCTTTTTCTGGCTCTATTTTTAATATCAAACCATTTAGAAGTCATCGTGCATGGTGAAAAGAGGATAAACTTTAGATTTCATTTTTAGTCCTGGCTCTGCCCCTTAGGTAGTATATTATTAGATTCCTATTGTTGCCCTAACAAGTTCACACAAATTTAGTGGCTTTGAACAACACAAATGTGTCATCCTACAGTTCTGGGAGTCTCGAGTCTGACACTGGTCTCACTGGGTAAAATCAAGGCGAAAGTGGGGTTGCATTGCCTCTGGAGACATGAGGAAAGAATCTGTTTCCTGGTCTTTTGCAACTTCCTAGGGCCACTCATCAACAAAGCCAGCGATGGGCAGGTGACTCTTCCTCACATCACATCACTTTGACAGTGACTCTTCTTCTGCCACCTTGGTCTACTTTTAAAGACCCTTGTGATTATACTGGGCCCAGCCAGGTAATCCGGGATAATCTCCCTTTCCTTAGGTCAGCTGATTAGTAACCTTAATTCCATCTGCAACTTTAATTCCCTTTGCCACACCAACTTATTCATAGGTTCTGAGGACCAGGACATAGACATCTTGGGGGTGGGCAGTACTCTGCCTAGGACAGGTGCTCTGAGACATTGGCAATATACCTGGCTGATAGCCCTCAGTTTCCCCATCAAATGGTAAACTTACCAGTAGGATATCCGTGCAAATTAAAATAGCACACCTGTAACTCATCAGTAAAATGATGGTAAAGAGCACCTGTCTTTATTAGCTCTTAATAAAGTTCTGGCTACTAAGAAGGTAACAATGTCCATAAACCCTTCCCTAATGACCCAAGCAGTCATTTAACAGTACTTGTTGACAATTCTATTTTAAGCTTTTTTACTTCCTTTTTCATTATATCAAACCCTCTAGAATGCTTTTGGCAAGCTGCCTTCAGCATAAGTACATCCACATGCTCCCACAGCCAGGCACGGGCCTGGCAGGAATCCGCAAACTTGGCTTTCTACTTAAGCCAAGGGGCTTTTTCCACTTTTGCTTTCTACACAGAACCTGGAATCAAGGGGAGCTGAAAAAATGGAAAAGAACTTAAAGTCGGGTCTTCAGTGATGTGGCTTCTCCTGTCCCAAGAAGAAACAAGAACTCCAGGACAGGAACCCCTTAAACTATCGGTAGGTCTGAAGCCTCTCAGTGACCTTCCTGGGTAAATGGCAGGGTCTCCTATTGTAAAAGTGGAAAGTTCTAATCTTAGAGGATAAAAATAAGAGCTGCCAAGGAAAGACACCTTCCTCTTTTCAGTATTACAGTAAAATGGCTCTCAGATACTGCCTAATTTCTATCACCGTATCCTGAGGAAGCGCCCCTTTGGTGAAGCCAAGCCTCAATGCTGGAAGTTCTGCCAGGAGTCCGCCAATTAACTAGGCCCTTGATTTCACTCCCACGGGGCCTGCTGGAAATTCAAGGGAACCGGTCCAAGGAGCCAGCCAGGTGCAAGATCCGGCTGAGGATGAGATGAGAAGATTTGCAGGCAAAGCCAAGCCACAGCTCCACAGGGATCAGGAAACACCATGAGGTGTTTCTCTACGGTTACCACAGAGCTGGTGACCTGTGACAAGCACTTCTGGGTCAAATCATTGTGTTCCCTACAAGCACAAATACTAGGACCAGACGCTTACATACACGAGACACAACTCCAGGGATCTTAACTCTCCCACAGCTTCTCCTGGTCAGGGAAGGTCTGGTCTCAGCTCCAACCATGAGAGCCTTTTACACCAGGGCAGCAGCTCCCCAGTAAAATGGCTTCACATTCTGTTGGGAGAGAATAAATGTTTCCACCCTGTCTTATAATGAAATGGAGCAAAAGTGGAACTCAAAGTACATCTTCTGATTCTGTAGCTTGTCCCCACCACCCCGGGATGCCTCTTCAAACTGAGGAAGAGGAAGAAATGGAAAGAGAAGGGGGAGTGGGGGAAGCAGCAGAGGGGGCAGGAACTGCTGTCACCAGAATATGCTCAGGTAGAATGTATTTAGAACAATACGAGCACTGCTTTTAAGTATTTGATGTCATTCAACTTTGACAGAAAAAAAATAATAATAATTTTTGTGTGTTTCCATAATCTACTAATAGTCTGTTCTCTTAGAGAAAACAAAGTTTCCAAAATTATCTATGCCTCACCCCACCATCCCCCCTTGCCCATTCTGCAAGGTTCAGAGACTAGCACTACTCAGTGACAGCTGCATCCAGTATCTTGGGAATTGAGAACTTTCCAGAGCGGCAAGGGCAGTAATGGGTGACGGCAGAGCCCTCAGGCCAAACACGCTCACAAACATACACTTCCTCAGACAGCTGAGGCTTCACCCAGAAGAGGGAGAGGCAAAGATTCAAGGTCAACTAGAGGAGTTGTTGGCCAACCATCTGTGCCTCAAAGGACAAGCAGCTATCTCCCTCCAACATGTGCGTGCAAGAATGGGGCAGACGGAAAACAATAAATTGTCAAAATGGCACAACTCTACGCAATCCCCAAGAGAGCTAATGGGGCTACCACACACACACACACACACATACACACACGGTCCTGTGAAATACAACCTAACACTGCCTTATGAATTTTCATACTCCTCTGTAATCCATCATAGCAAATACTATCATCCCCGAAGTATCATCCATCATTAGGAGCACTACGGGCAGGCAGGGGACACAGTACTGAGGGAATTTTGAGCTCTCCTCCCTGAGGTGCCTCCCCCACCCCACGCAAGCTACAACCTGGGAGCTCACTAAGGAACAAAGTGCTAAGGCAGCAGGCATTCAGCGGCACGCATTCCTGGGAGTGGGGGCAGAGAGGGGCTTTCCCTCTTGGTCTGGGAGTTCACTTGCCCCACACATGCAAAGCTGGGAATGCACAGCACGCCCTCAACAGACTTCTAAACAAAATCTTACTCTCCTCTGTATGCTGCTCTCACACCTGAGAGGTCTTGGAAACATCCTAGTCAGGGATTTTCCTACTGAGGTTCCACTTCTCCCATCAATAAAGTGGGCATCTTTTTTAAAGAAATTCTGAATTGAAACCCCCCCCCCCACAATGCTTCCATGAGATCCTTCCCAACCAAGCTTGTCAAGAGAAGCATAAAAAAGAAAGGGTAAGAAGACAAAAGAGACTGAAGAAAAATGGCACGTCCATATATCTTCTCTCATTGCATCCTTACAACAACCCTAATGAGAGAGAATTATGTGCTCTCATTTTACAGAGGAAAAAAAAAATGAGACACAGTTTACTCGATGTGTCCAAATATTTTACGCTTTGTTTTCTCAGAAGGCCAACAGGCTGTAGTTACCCCTACTTTCTCAAGACGAGTGGCTAGACCCATTCCTACAGGTCTGGCTCAGAGGTGAATCCCACCACACCTTTCATCCTGTGTAAGCAGAGTCTGAATGTTGTTGAGAAGGAGAACAGATAGGTAGGAGAGCCGTTAGCCCAGCTGGGAGGTCTACACCGTCGGGGCACTGAGGTTCCGATCCTTGGCTGGAAGCTTGCCAAGTCAGGGAAACTCATCAGTCCAACCTGGTGCAGCCACACAAGTGGAGTACAGTTCCAGAATGCTGGGCATTTGTTCCTTGATGTGTGGAGCTTAATAAACTTCACTGTGGTTGCTGCCTCAAGGCCAGAGACTCAGAGAATTCTGAAGACAGCAGGGTCCCAGCTTGTCTTCCCACTAAGCACATGGCAAGGATGTGTGAGCTTCCCATAGGCCCAGCACAGGGTGAGAAGGGAGTCTGGTCTTCCTTGTCTGGAAGGGACTCAAGAAGACTTCCTGCCATGCCAAGACAATCTCAACGCTAAGAGGCTGGGGGGCTGGCCACCACAGACAAGGTTTGAGAGGGAATTTAACAGAATAACACCAATACACTGTACCCTGTGAGGGTCTCCATGGGGTGCCTCTGAAGGAGAGCAAGTTTTACAATGGACTAGACTGAATTTTCTAAGCCCTGAAAATGAGCTTTAATTGTCAATGTAAATTCAGACAACCAAAAATTGACGCAGCTTGATGGAAGGTGGCAGGAGAAAAATAGAAAACCAGTGTTTTCCAAATTGGACCCCATCAAAGTCAGCACAGCCAGTAAGATGGTTACATCAAATGCTTCCAAAGTCAGAATGTGAACTTTTTTTCCTAACTCCAAAAGCAAAGATCTTTCTAGTAAGTACTATGGGGATAGAAATCAAAAGCAGTTAAGGTCCTTAAACAGATGTTTTAGAATCATTTTTTCTTGAGGTTATCAACAACAAAAATCTGCTACAGGAGCTAAGACCTGTTTAGGAATTTACATAGAGGATGTGTACTGTGAATCAGCCCAGTACCATATGATTTCATCCACTATGTGTCAAAACTGTTGGATATACAAGGGATACAGGTGTGCTGTTTCAAAGGGACACATGCACCCCATCGTTCACAGCAGCACTATCAACAATAGCCAAAGTACGGAAAGAGCCCAAATGTCCATCGATGGATGAAAGGATAAAGAAGATGTGGTATATAAATATGAGTATTACTTGGCAATGAAAAGGAATGAAATCTTGCCATTTGCAACTACATGGATGGAACTAGAGGGTATTATGCTAAGTGAAATTAGAGAAAGACAAATACCATATGACTTCACTCATAAGAACAGATGAACACAAGGGAAGGGAAACAAAAATAATACAAAAACAGAGAGGGGGACAAAGCATAAGAGACTCTTAAATATGGAGGACAGAGGTTACTGAAGGGCCTGGGGGGGGGCGGGGACTAAATGGGTAAGGGGCATTAAGGAATCTACTCCTGAAATCATTGTTGCACTATATGCTAACTAACTTGGATGTAAATTAAAAAAAGAAAAAAAAACTGTTGGATAGAGAACACAGGCCAACCCAGTGGAAGACACTGACAAGGACTGACAAACACTCCCTCCTTAACCAAACCAAACCAAACGGTAGTTAGGCTCCACTGAGATCTCTAGACCAGGCCTCAACCTTGGTCTGCTTTTAGCAAGAATCCCCTTACCTTTTGTGTCTCCTCTTCATTAGTTTCCATCTACTGACCCCGTCACTCTGGCTGTAAATCCTCAATTGTCTTTGCTGTATTGTTAGCTCGGTCTCTGTCCCCTATTCTAAGTGTCTCCCCTCTACTGCCATAGTCTCGCATAAAATCTCTCTTGGCGTCTTAATGAGCATCTAGTGAATCATTTTGCTTTCACCACACTGACCCCAGTAACCTTCCTGACCTTGTGTGGAAAGGCAAAGAGAATAGTGACCTCCACGGCATGCATCTGTGGTTTTGCCAAACCTGTTTTTTCCTCCCGCTGTTACCAAGTACATTTTGAATTAGTATCAAAGAGAAGACAAAGATATGGGGCACCTGGGTGGCTTAGTTGGTTAAGCATCTGACTCTTGGTTTCAGCTCAGGTCATGATCTCATGGCTTGCGGATTCAAGCCCCACATCAAGCTCTGTACTGACAGTGCAGAACTTGCTTGGGATTCGCTCTCTCTTTCTCTCTCTCAATAAACAAGCATCTAAAAATAAATAAAGAGAAGACAAAGATTTGAAAAACAACAAAAAACCTGAAGAGGGGTGCCTGGCTGGCTCAGTCAGTAGAGCACAGACTCTTGATCTTGGGGTTGTAAGTTCAAGCCCCACATTGGGTATAGAGATTATTTAAAAATAAATTTAAAAAAAGACTGAAGAAAATATTACCAAGAAACTAAGGGGAAAGGACCAGTTAGTATCAGGACAAAGAAAGGCCCCACAGTGCATGCAGGCTAAGGAAAGGGAGAGAAAAAGGAAGGGAGTGGGGAGGAGGGGCATTGGGGGAAAAGGAAAGAGGTTTCGCCAAGTCAGGCTTATGGATGAAATGTTAGAGTTTTAAAAATTCCCAGAAGTGCAAAAAAGATCTCATTGTATATAATGCTTTTAAAAGTCACAGAAGGAAAAAGGAAATGAATTCAACTCACTTGCTTTTGGGGCTGCCTTTAAAAAAAAAAAAAGAGGCAGATAAATGCTGCTAACAGAGCTCTTTGCAATGTTTCAAAATGAATAAATAAAACCTTCCCTGCCAACTTTTTTTTATTATTATGTCTGTTTCTGACTTTTTAAATGTTTTCCTTAAAAATGTTTTCATGCTTCCTTTTCCCTGAACGTTTTACAGTTCGCCTTCTTAAATTTCACTGGAGACCTGCAAATCAAGTTGTATCTTGCTGATTTGATAGCTGCTTTTACGCAGCCCAGCGGAAGGCAATGCCTTGGCATCACTCTTGCTGGGAAGAGAGTTTATTAGCAAGCCCTCCCCTGCCTGGCTGGCAGGAGGATGTGCCAGGAAGGCCAGCCTAGGCGAGGCCTGGCCCAGGGGCCAGCGGGCAGGTGTCTGGATCTGGCGGATCGGGCCACTCAGCAGTGACCTTCAGTCTCGTAGCGACAACAAAGGAAATCACCTCTCTCTGCAAACATCATTCGAGACCCTTGCTTCCCTCCCTGGTTGGGAGAGGGGAAGAGATAGTGGGCAGAGGCAAGGGAAGAAAAATCCTTGTTTTGCAATCCCAGTAATTAGTCCTAGAGGATTTCTCCAACTGCTACTGCTGGCAGGAAGGCCTGGGAAAGCGGAGTCGCCAGGCCCTGCTACGCCGGCCACCGCGGAGCCAGCTCCCTACTTGAAATTCAAATGAGAGCAGCTCTGACCTTTCCTGTCACATATTTTATTTCAGAGACAGTTTACAAGGCCTCTCCTCCATGCAGGTCATGTTTTAGTTTAAACAGAAATACTCTTGTCAGTGTTAGATGCGAGTTAATGATTACACTGAAATCATTCTAATTAGGCTTTGTTGTTACACGTTGCCCTTTTGGGGGCTGCTGCTGTTGTCACATAAAGTATTTTGTAGAAAAATAATTGGTCTGAGATCCCTTCCTACCTCTCTTCCATAGCCATCTCCGCTCTCACCCCCTCCCCGTTTGTTGCTGCTATTGTTTTTAATAATTATTGATCCTTCAACATTTGATGAGGAATATGATTCACCTTCAGTCCCCATGAAGCTTCTGGAAGGTATCAGGGCAGACAGGCATCTGCAGCCAGGAGGGAGGAAACTGTGGGCCATCCTTTGCCAGTTCACGTTTCCATCACCCATCAGAAGGAAAGCGAGGATGAGGTTTCTATTGGAGCTCTTCCCACAAAGCCTTATGTTTTGTTTTGTTTGGCTGGGGAGCCAAGGGGGTGGGGTGCCGAGGTGCTGACTTACTCAGGGAGCCTTATCATCTCTCAGGTGTGGGGAACAATCAGGTGGGAGTGGGCAGTGCTGGTTTCTCTGCAAGGTTGATTCATCATTTACATACATCTGCATACCTACACCCCACGTAGTGCAATCTCGAGCAATTTCCAATCTTGTTACTGCTAGCATGATTTTTTTTTCCTTCTCTCAACTTTCGTTTCTTCTCATTTACCTGGAATAATTGACCCAAGTGACATGAAAAAGCACTGAGCAACTTCAGGGGTTATGCTGTATGAACGCTGCAGTGAGAGTTTACAAAACCGGTAGTCACAGGAAGGCCATGGGGGCCACAGCTAATAGGTCTGTTCTGAAGAATGGACAACATTGATGAAGATGAGCCGTTGCTTCAAGAAAAAAAAAAATCACACCCTTCCTGAACCTCTGACCATTAACAGGTTGGCTAACGAGTTCAGAGGAACAAAAGGCTTCAAATGAAGGAGCAGAGATTCAAACTCGGTAGCATATGCTAAGTTAATATCCTTGCCTATAACTTGGTTATACCTTTGAAGGTAGTTTCCAATTTTAAAAATATTGAAAAAACTCTGAGGCCGACCTGTGCCAGCCACTATAAATCTATAGCCAATACTATCAGAAAACTCAGAAAAATTTAAATGAAGTTTCTGCAGCAAAAAGCTGTGTGAGGCAGATGGGCAAAAACTTATTCTAATTTTTAAAAAAATTATAAAGAATCAAAAATTATAAAAACGTTACTACTATTGATCTTTAATATTCATTATCTCGAGGATTTGCTGTCTAGTCCAATAATCCTTGCTACTCAAAGTGTGCCTCACGGAGGGGTGCCTGGGTGGCTCAGTCGGTTGAGCGTCTGATTTCAGCTCAGGTCATTATCTCACAGTCTCTGAGTTCGAGCCCCGCATTGGGCTCTGTGCTGACAGCTTAGAGCCTGGAGCTTGTTACAGATTCTGTATCTCTCTCTCTCTCTTTCTGCCCCTCCCTTGCTCACTCTCTCTCAAAAGTAAAAAAAAAAAAAAAAAAAAAAAAAAAAAAAAAAAAATTAAAAAAAAAACAAAACACATACACATTAGAAAAAGAGTGTGGCTCATGGACCAGCAGCTCTGGCTTCACCCAGGAGAGCATCAAAAGGCAAAATACCTCTGGACCCAACCTCAGACCCCCTGAAAAGAATTTACACGTTACTAAAATCCCAAGTGATTCAAGGGCATAGTTGAGGTGGCTGCTTACTGCATTCCTACCTTCAGCAGAATCACAGAAACTTCTCCACATCAGAGTTCCCTAAAATAAAGGTTTCCTCTGAAACCCACCTCATCTCACACTACCAGAGGAAGAGACACCAATAAAAAAAAATTTTTTTTTAAAAAAAAGAGGTTAGAGTGGGAGAGAGCCAATGCATAAGAGACTCTTAAAAACTGAGAACAAACTGAGGGTTGATGGGGGGTGGGAGGGAGGGGAGGGTGGGTGATGGGTATTGAAGAGGGCATCTTTTGGGATGAGCACTGGGTGTTGTATGGAAACAAAATTGACAATAAATTTCATATATTGAAAAAAAAATTTTTTTTAATAAAAAATAAATTTTTTTTTAAGTAAAGGAATAATGAAAACTTCTCTTCATTGAGAAATATACTTGGCTTTTTTTTTCTTTCTGGCTTGGGGGGTGGTATTCAGAGAGCCTTGAATCCCTTCAAAGAAAGCCATCAAATTAAAATACTAAGTTAGAAACCTCATGGTCTGTTTATCTTGGGAGCGAATGTGAGTTGTCAGTCCACAAAATCCTTGCTTGTATGAATAAATATTCCACCTGTGATGCTAAGAATTCAGTTCATGTTCAATGCGGGTCGGAAAGGACGAGTTTCCACTGATCTGATTTGCTTATACTTTGTTAGGATCGGGTTTTAGAGATTTGTTTTCTCTGATGTTTTAGACAAAAATTTCTTCCGACGGCATATATAGAATATATTTATTTACATGTACACGTATGTGTGTATATAGACAGAGAGATACACATTCCCTCTCTTCTAAGCAATTAGACAAATTTAATTCAAGACCCCCACGAATCCCAGATCCTCATGCCTGCCAAGGCCTCCAACTGCAGTGTGTTGGTAACACCTTTGTCACTGCCTAAACACGGCATCAATAATTAAATTCCCATTTGTAAAAAGAGGAAATTATTCATGCCATCAGCACTCCCCATCAATAACAGGAGGAAACCTAACTATCTCATTACCCCATCACACTGTGTGCAAACAGAACTGCCCGTTGTTGACAATAAATATTTGATAAGCGAGGAAACAGGAAGGATAAACCAAGGATGCAGAGAGTTGCTGCTTGAGCAATGCCAGGGAGCTGGCCCTGGGGTCAGGGTTTACCTCGTGGTTCATCCCTGACCTGGCTTAGAGACTTGTCATAAACTGACCATAGCTGAATGGGATATGGGCCGTCTGCCTGCTTCTGAATCACACAGCCTTTCTTTATTCACATCTAAAAATAGAATATAACCAACCTTGGTTCTTTTTTTTTCCCCCCTCCTTTGCTGCCTCAACAAATTCCTAGGGAAGTTCCTCAACTTTTTTAGAGCCATTATACCTGAAACATTCTCCTAAAGCTGAACATCCTGACTGATGAGGTCAGTGCAGTGATCAGTGATCAATGGTCCTGGGTCGATTGTCCACAGAACTGCTGGGAAGGGCGTTCTTTTTTTCTGTGCCTCTCTTCTCTCAACTCTGAACTGAGACCTTTGGAAGAGCTGACTTTTCTTTCTACTCTTCAATTTTTTTTAAGTTTATTTATTTTGAGAGAGAGGGAATATGAACAGGGGAGGGGCAAAGAGAGAGGGAGAGACAAAGAATCTGAAGCAGGCTCTGTACCATCACCCAACGTGCGGCTCGAACTCAGTAACCATGAGATCATGACCTGAGCCGAAACCAAGAGTCAGAGGCTCAACCAACTGAGCCACCCAGGCACCCCTCTTTCTACTTTTGAAGTGTTTCTTTTAATGGAAAGTCTCCCCTCCCTGCCCTCATAAAACAAAATACAGGAAAATCACCAGTGACCAAAAAGGAGAGAGATAATGTCATTTTCAGTTTGATACTGATTTTGCTGCTGATCTTGGAAAAAATAGTAAGTCTTGGGGATGCCTGGATGGCTCAGTCAGTTAAGCTCAGGTCATGATCTCACAGTTTGTGAGTTCAAGCCCCGCGTCAGGGCTGTGCTAACAGTCCAGAGCCTGGAGCCTGCTTCGGATTCTGTGTCTCCCTCTCTTTCTGCCCATCCTTCACTCATACTCTGTCTCTTTCTGTCTCAAAACTAAATTAAAAATGCTAATTTTTTTAAAAAAAGAAAAATAGTCTAGCCCCTTTGTTTCTCCATTTTGCTGAATAGCAATAATGCTGATTATTTTCTTTTGTGAAGTTATTCTCTGTTCCTCCCCACCATTTATTCACCACCCTTGTTGGCCCTTCTAGAATCTCCAGGAGTGACCTCTGCAGACAGCACCCTCCACACTGCCTTGTTTTCTGGCTTTCTGTTGGACTGGCCCAATGAAAGGCTCCAACCAGAATTAGAAGGCAGTCGAGAGATGCTTACACATTTCTGCACCTGTCCCTGTGTCTGCAACCCTTCTGTGACAGTAACCATATCTCCTCATGACAGCGCTCCTGCTTAACTGGCCCCTCACCTACTGCTCCACTTCTCACTCGTCTGGGGGCCTCTTTCCCCCACTGCTTCCTTAGCCCCAAGCATAGTAACACCTCCCCACTCCCGCTAGCCTCCAGCTTCCTTTACACTTTGAACATCTCTGTAAGTAGCCCTTTCAATAAAGCCTACTATTTCACCATCTGAGTTCAGTACCATTTCACGCCAAAAATCTAAGTGATACACCAGGTAAATATTAAGATGAACCAATTAAAAACATTTTTAAACTAACGGTGTTAGTTTGCAAGGGCTGCCATAACAAGGTACCACACACCAGGTGACTTACGCTCTCACAGTGCTGAAGGCTAGAAGTCTGAGGTCACAGTACAGGCAGGTTGGATTTTTTCCTGAGGCCTTTCTATGGTGGTCTCTTGGCTTGCCCATGGAGGTGTTCTCCCTGTATCTTTGCATCACGTTCAATGAAACCTGGCTGTGTTTCTAGAATATTCTTCAAGAGAGGTTTCCCAATCATAAACCCAAATCATAACTAGAGGGTATGTAGCTCCAGACATGTATTCCAACCACATATCGGTCACAACGTGTACTGGCTTTACCCACTTTGGCGAGAGGATATCGTGGTGGGACGGCCTAGCCGGGAGGCAGACAATGGGGTCCCCTACTGGTGTGCCAGTGACCAGCACTTAGCGTCTCAGATGCTCCATTTCTGCATTTATAAAATAGTAATGTCAACTATCTCATGAGATTAGTCCTTTGTCCACTTAAAATATCATCCTATACAAATAATAAAATTGTCCTGCATTCAACTGTATTATTTTCTGTTTTTCAGAGCATTAGGGTTCAAAGACAATAGATCCTTTGAAGGTAGGAGATCTTGTTATACACTAAGGTGATTTCTTCCGCCTAGCTAGACACACTGAGGGTTCTCAATAAGTATCAGTTTAAGGAAAGTTTCTGGGATGCAGTGTTTATCAGGCTGCTTTTAATTAAAAAGCAAAACATTGAACAAAGGCACCCAGCACTGGAAGATGAAACTAGAAATATCTATTAGCTTGCACATTAAGTTGAGCTTATGAGAATTTCCCAGCATTTTTGCCAATAACTCTTTGTAATTATAGTACATCAATACGTAAAGTGCATTCAGAAAAACATTTATCAGTATTCCTTCCAGGGGCCATCAGATATGGTATATAATTCTTGGCCGATGATGGGAGAGCATCTTCTGTTTCCTGGTAACTAGATGGGACCTTGAATGTAATTGAAATTGGTACCCAGTAACAGCTACATCCTCAGATCAACACATCATGAGGTCACGCTTCCCCTGAAATTTTATTTTATGGCGGACTGAGTTTCTCATAGTTTTTACATTATATCAAGTGACACTGATTGCTGGAATCCTAATTCTTCTTCAAATTTACGAATGCTAAAAAGTTTTGTGAGAAATACCGAGGCAATCTAGCTGGAGATGGGAAGGATATCAGATGATAAACAGGGATTGTATATGGGATTTTTTTTTTTTACTCCAAAAAAGCTACTTCCTTGACTCTTGTGAGCTTGTCCTAATGGCTTTCTGAAAATCCCTTCATTTCAACTCACTATTGCTTCACCCAGAGCACTGTTACAGATGATTTTCCTTGAGATAGGGCTGGTAGGTATTCCCCATCTTAGTTTAGACCATGAAGGAAGGATGATTTTAGTCGAAGTAGAGCTGTGAGGTATGTTTCACAATTGACATAGCTGCTTCCTATTGGAACCACTCTTTATTTCATAACATTCCTGTAACATTATTACAGATCCACAAAGAGAGAGCGACAGGATTATGGAGAGTTAAATAGCCTCCAGAATCCCCCGACTTCAGATGCTTATATGTATTATCAGGAATGAGGAATTAGGAAAAGGTAAGAGAGGGAAAGGGTCGTGGATGGAAAAAGAAGATGTTTTGGTAAGAAGAAACAAGGAAGTTATTTCTCCTGTTCCTGGACAAGAGAGTATAGGGAGGGAGAGGAGGTTGGAACCAACTGGATGTGAGCTCTGATGTCAGACCACCTGGTTTCAATGCTGACTCTGCCACTCACTAGCTGGGTAAACTTGGGCGCATTTCTTGACCTGTGCGTCAATTATCTCATTTCTAAAAGCAGGATACGAACACCTGCTTCATAGAACTCTTCTGTAGATTAGAAGAGTTAATTAATGGATAGGACATAGGACTGAGCCTGGCAAATAAGGAGGTCCGAATAAGAGTGTTGTTGGGGTACCTGTGGGGGGCTCAGTCGGTTGAACATCCAACTTCAGCTCAGGTCGTGATCTCGCTGTCCATAAGTTCAAGCCCCACAACTGGCTCTGTGCTGACAGCTCAGAGCGTGGAGCCTGCTTAGGATTCAGCGTCTCCCTCTCTCTCAGCCCCACTTCTGCACTCTCTCTCTCTGTCTCTCAAAATTAAACATTAGGAAAACAATTTTAAGTGTTGTCATTATAAAAGTGTTCAGTCTTCCTTAAGTCAGAATTTTGCCACTGGTTAAGATTTTTCTAAGTGTGTCAACATGAGACTTAAGTGTCACAGGCATATATGCTAGTCCACCTGTCCCCTCCCGGCTGTCACATTCAGTGCTCCCATGAAGCCAGCAGACGCACCAAGCCCTTAGATGACGGACGCTACAACAGAAAGGAACTTTAAGGATAATATTGTCTATTTCAATTTTTTTTTTGTGATGAAGAGGCCAAGGGAGATTACACTGGTTGTATTTCTTGTACAGGTCTGTGTCGGACATGAGCCAAGAGTGAGGAATACCACCACGGAGCCCTCATAAAGGAACGAACCCTCCTCACCACATAACTAGCTCTTGCCACAACCCACCCACCCACTTTTTTTTTTTTTTTTTACTTTGTGAGTCCTGAGCCCAGGATTCTAAAAAGCAACCTACTCCTGGATAGAAAAGTCATCTGGCAGCCCAACACACAAGCTCCTTGAAGGTCAGAACCACATCTCAACTTCTTCCTGGTTCTCCCAAAAAAACCTAGCACTTCGCTTTACACACAGTACTGCTTGGAAAAAAAAAAAAAAAGATTAAAAATGTCAACTTAGTATGATTCGTGATGATGGACCTACCATTACTCCTTCCTCACCTTTAGCATGATTTGCCAGGTGGGGACATGGAAAAGATCATGAAAAAAAACATAGGAGCTCATCATAAGAATTTCAGATTCCTTTTTATTTCAGAACTCCTATCATATTCCTTATGAACATAAAGATAAATAGGGGAAAAATACATGCACTGGTTTCCTGTGGGGTCACCATCAACACACTGTGATGCTCCTCAGAAGTCTTTCCACCAACATGCATCACCGGCCGCCCACCTAGGAGTACAGGACTTCTGGCATGCACATAACTGCTCTGTCAAATCAAAAGGCATTTTTGGCTTCAAATTAAATGCAAACTTTGGATGGCTGCCACAGCCTATTTATCAATGTAACAAACAATATTTACCAATTGCCTCATTTCCCTAAATTGTTTTCCATCCTCAGGACATGTTGTTTGCATCTTAATTTAGCACTAATTTCTCCATGCTGGAACCTTCTCCCGTGTGTTTTACCTTATTCCTGCTTCTGACAAAAGTAAACATTGACTTGGACAGCACTGGCAACTTGCTAATACAATGGATTAGTGCATTCTGCCTTAAGCAAAGTCTTCCTTTCCGCTCTTTAGGGACTGCACGGCTATCAGATGTAATTTTGATTCTTGGTATTTTAGCAATCGTGCATGGGATCTCTTCAGGCGTTAGAGACTGAAATCTCTGACAACACATTGGAACATGTCCCAGTCAAGGACATAAACACAGTTGCCTCTGAGATGAATGATGCTGAGAAGAAAGGCATCTGCGGAAGAATGAGGAAGAGAACCAACTGGGAATTCAGTCCAAAATCTGGGATGTGGTTTGTTTGTTTTTTTTTTAATTTATTGTCGGGTTAGCTAACATATAGTGTATACAGTGTGTTCTTGGCTTTGGGAGTAGATTCCCATGATTCATCACTTACATACAACACCCAGTGCTCATCCCAACAAGTGCCCTCCTCAATGCCCATCTCCCATTCTCCCCACCCCCCTGACCCCCCCAAGTCCCATCAACCCTCAGTTTGTTCTCTGTATATAAGAGTCTCTTATGGTTTGCCTCCCTCTCTGTAACTTATTTTTCTTTCCCTTCCCCTATGGTCTTCTGTTAAGTTTCCCAAATTCCACATATGAGTGAAAACGTATGATATCTGTCTTTTTCTGACTGACTTATTTCACTTAGCATAATACCCTCCAGGTCCATCCATGTTGTTGCAAATGGCAAGATTTCATTCTTTTTCATCACCAAGTAGTATTCCATTATATGTATATATCACATGGGATATGGTTAATCTTCTACTAAACAGTGCTTGATTTCTGTGTCCATATTTACTGCAATATGAACACCTAGGACCAGAAACCAAGAATGCATTTGAAATAAGTAGAGATGACAAAGAGACCTTAAAATCAAATTGACTTCCCTGTCATACAGACAATACTTTATGTCTTATGATTAAACAAAAACCTGCCTCAGGGTGGTTCCAAATTAAGATCTTCAAGAGACAGGGGTGCCTGGTTGGGTGAATCAGTTAAGTGTCTGATTTTGGCTGAGGTCATGATCTCATGGTTTGTGAGTTCAAGCCCCGCATTGGGCTCTGTGCTGACAGCTCAGAGCCTGGAGTCTGCTTCAGATTCTGTGTCTCCTTCTCTCTCTGCCCCTTCCCCACTCATGCCTTGTGTCTCTCTTTCTCAAACAATAAATAAGCATTAAAAAATAAAACAAAACAAAACAAAAATCTTCAAGAGAGATCAGGCAAGCCACATTAAGGAGACAGTAGGAAGGTTAATCTGGCTTGCATAGGAGAGGGGGCATAGACTCTGGGCTATTCCTTCCCTAACCCAACCTGCATGGTAATGTCAGTCCTCCTCCCACCTCTGATTTCACCCTACTCATCAGCTCATTCACTGAGGGGGATGTCTCAGTGTAGTGCTTCTCAAAGGTTAGCATGTATCAGAACCCCATCCAGAGCTCACTCAAAATCCAAATCCTCAGAAGGTTGGGGTGTTGGATGCCCAAACATCTCTATTTTTAATACACTTCACATGTGAGTCTAACACTGATGTTGTTCTTCTCACATATATAAAAACTAGGACAACAGACAGTAATTGACTTGTCCCAGGCCCCACAAGCAATGCTAATTAGTGACAGCTGGCCTGGACTCTGGTGTCCAGTCTCCTCTTGATGTCCTGGTTGCTGCCTCTTACTGCAGTAATGGTCAATGCCTCCACCTGACTTCTGAGGTCCTTAACACAGTACCTTGCAACCAAACTCTCTCCCAGTCATGTTTTCTTGCTTCCCCTAGGCACTTTCTATTCTAGTTAAGCAGCCACCCTGCGTTTTGTCCCTCAGTGTCCTCTTCACATGGATTATCTGACATTCCCTGACCCCACCTGGTATTCCATCCATTCTTCAGCCTTCTGCTCAATCCCACTTCCTCCTTCTATGTCCGTTCCACCCTCTCTCATCACACTTCAGCTCTTGTTGCAAAGCCAGGCTATTAACTACACCTTCTTACATAGTGTCTGTGATGGTGGATTTTATGCATTAACTTCACTGGGCCATAGGACACCCACATAGCTGGTTAAATGTTTAGGAGGATGTTTCCAGAACACATTAACATCTGAATTGGTGAACTAAGCAAGCAGATGGTTCTCCCCAATATGGGAGAATGAACTGATTGGAAAACTGAATAGAAAGAAAAGGCAGGGAAGGTTGAATTCACTCTCTATTTCAGTTGGAACACTGGTCTCCTGACTTTGGTGTTCCTGATTCTCAAGCCTTCAGATTCAGACTGAAATCTACACCACTGGCTCCCTGGGCTTACTTAGGTCTTCAGACTGCAGCACTGACTTTCCTGGACCCCTAGCTTGCAAATGGAAGATCAGCCTCCATAATTTTACACATCAATTCCTATGATAAATCTTTCTCTAAATAGGTGTGTATGTGCGTGTAGGCTATATATACAGAATATAAATATTATATATATAAATACATATGTATACATGTATACCATTGAGCAACATGGGGGTAAGGGATGCCAACACTTGTATAGTTAAAAATCCATATATAAATTTAGACTCCCCCAAAACTTAACTACTAATAGACTACTGTTGACTGGAGTCCTTACTGATGACCATAAACAGTCAATTAACACATATTTTAAATATGTATTATATACTGTATTCTTACAATAAAGCTAAAGGAAATGTTATTAAGGAAATAGGCAGAGAAAATGCATTTGCAGGGCTGTGCTATATGTACCGAAAAAAATTCACATATACTGCACATACTATGCAGTTCAAGCCCATCTGTTCAAGGGTCAACTATACATATAATACAATATGTATATCCTATTGGCTCTGTTTCTCTGGAGAACCCTAATACAATTTCTCTTGTTTCTTTTTATACTGTTTATATTGTTTATTTTTTTAATATTTATTCCTTTTTTGAGAGAGAGAGTGTGAGCGGGCGAGGGGCAGAGAGAAGGAGAGACCCAGAATCTGAAGGAGGTTCCAGTCTCCTGAGCTGACAGCACAGAGCCCAACGTGGGGCTCCAACTCACAAAATGCGAGATCATGACCTGAGCAGAAGTCGGTTGTGTAACCAACTGAACCACCCAGGTGCTCCCATTGTTTCTTATATTATTTCTTTCCATTTGTTCCCCAGTGAAATTGTGAGTTCCCCAAAAGTCAAGGCCCATCTTTTTTCTTTCTCTAGTATCACCCACAGCACATAGCACAATGTTAACATAGAGTAAGAAATCAAATATTTGCTGATTGCTTGTTATTATTTTGTCGTGTCATTGCATTGTCAATTGATATATGCTTGTTCTGTTTTTAAGATGTAACCTCTTCAAATGAAGATTTTTTATTAGTTCGAGAATGACAAGCTGTGGGGGATATAGGCCAAAGTCTGTAAGGTATTAGCTGTATGACATTTTTTTTTATTTTGGCAATTTTTAAAATTGATTATTTCAAAATTAAAACACTTCACATAAAATCTTCTCTTCAAAAAAAAAATCTTCTCTTAGAAAATCTTGAGAACTAGGAATTCTGTGCACATTCCCAGAGGTCAGAAATTGCTTTGGGCTGAATGAAACCAGCTGCCTCCTTTAGACAGGGTTTATAGAGTCCAATTTTCACAGAAACCACCTTTGCTATGGTGCCCCCCTCCCCTTACTGATGCCCAGCAAGCATTATAGTCATTTATCATCACACTTGACCGCTGTTTTTACAACTAATAGAGAAACAGTTGCTGAGACTATCATCTATAAAGGGGAAGTATCAAAAGAGACTATCATCTATCAAGGGGAAGTATCAAAAGAGATACCACAAAGTTTACTTATTCCCAAAAAAAAAAAAAAAAAAAAAAAAAAAAAAAAAAAAAAAAGGAGAATGCATGCCTTTGTAAAAAGCAAGGAATGTGCCTACATGTTTAACATGCAAACAAAGCACGTCCATGCCTTTCTTACAGCCTGCCCACCTCATTCACCCATATGGGGTTTCATGGGCACTCACATTTGTGACCCCTGATATAGGCCCTAAGTGAACTACTGGCCTAGCTACAGTCTATCAGTCAGGTAAGCTAAGTTGTGTTGAACCAAGAAATGCCAGTAACGACACAAGTTATTTCTTGTTCTGTTCTACATGCCCATCAAGGGTCAGCTGAGAGCTCTGCTCCAGGTTTCTTTGCTCTGATAGAACACCCACCATCTTGAATACTGCCAATCACCATGCTAAGTAGAGCAAGAGGTTTTGAGAGGTTTCACATTGGCAATAAGTGCTCCAGCCTGAACACGACACATGTAACTTCTAGTCATAACTCATTGGCCACAATTAGTCACCTGAGTCCCACCTAACCACAAGGAAGTATAAGCCCACCTTGCATCGGAGGGGAACGAGCTGTAAGTAACGAACACCATTGATGGCCACCCCCGTGAAGCCAGCAGTACCGTCCCCTTGAGAATGCTAACCCCTCCCTTGGAACATGGAGAGCAGCCAGTGGTGGTCACTTTTCTGATATGTTACCTTGATCTTCAGCTGGACAGCCACAGTCCAGCAAAGCTTTGCACAAAGAGCCCTACCTTGTTGCTTGTATTTAAGGACTCCTGAAGGAGTATAAGATGACTGATGATTTTTCAAACTTGTGGCTAACCATGAGCCCCTGCACATCTTAGTCATCAATATCACATCAGTAAGAACAATGCTTTTCCCCACCAGTTTAAGTCACCCTGATATAACAGGAGCAATAGAGACACTGATTAGTAAGAAAGGCAAGACTTACCAGCCACAGGGGTAAGAACTTTAACAGGAAGGTTATAATTTGTTTAGGAGGGAAGTAAAATGAGAGGGTATGCATAAGCTCATTGTGCAAAAACCATGTCTAATTCAACATTTTGTGTGGCACCTTGCACATTATTGCTTTAAACTTTTAACAACTTTAATAATATCCTTGAACCTAATTATTCTCCGACAGGCACATCATAAAAGCCACCTTCAAAAGTGATGCTAGAAAAACTACACTCACTGCTTAGTGTTATTTCTGACAAGTATCTGTACACTACTTGTAATGTATAAAAAGTCCTCATTTGCCTTTTCAATATCACAATGAAAAAAATCATAAAGAACAAGAATGTATCTTTGAAGCCTGTAATAAGGCCTGACCATTCTGAGAATCTGTGTGAACATCTCTGCCTCCATCTACAGAAATCAGCAGACTGTCCACAACGCACTCGGCAAGACTACCCAACTCCTCTGTTTTCATCACGTTGAAAACATCCACATCCTCTTTGCTACACACTGACGCTTCTCCCATACAGTCTCCTTGAGTGGGGCAGAAAATGCTTTCATCAAAACTCCATTTATCATAGAGAATAAAAAGCAAAGATAGAGACAATTTTACAAATAAGCTAGGACTTTCATAAACTGCTACCTACTGGAGGCACACAATGGGGGGCCCATCATGAAATCACAGCGACATAATAGTTTGATTTGATAAAATTTGGTGACCAACTGAACACACATATTAAGAATTATGCAATAAGAATGCCTTTTTGTGCACTTCCTGCCAGCCACTATGCCAGAAATGGAGACTGTATTCCCACCAGCCAAGCCAGAAGATTCATAGCCAACAGCAGGACACCTTGAGGTCTGCATTAAAAAGTCCAACTTGGGGGCATCTGGGTGGCTCAGGTGGTTAAGCATCTGACTTCAGCTCCGGTCATGATCTCATGGTGAGTTTGAGCCCCACATCAGGCTCTGCATTGACAGTGCAGAGCCTGTTTCAGATCCTCTGTCTCCCTCCCTCTCTCTCAAAAATAAACAAGCATTAAAAATGTATTAAAAAAAAAAAGAAAGCCCAACTTGGCTTTTCAGTTATTCTCAAGTGTGTGACCCACAAAGGCAAGACATTTGAAGATTCCAAAGTTTGGTTTATGATTAACATTACTGTCGCAAAAGCAATGCAGAAAATTGCTTTCTACGAATTCTTTTTAACTTGGAACTCTAATGTCTGTTCCAATAGGAGCTAAGAAATAAAAATAGAAGAGGGGCACCTGGGTGGCTCAGTTAAGCGTCCAGCTTCAGCTCAAGTCATGATCTCACAGTTCATGAGTTCAAGCCCTGTGTCCTGCTCTGTGCTGACAGCTCAGAGCCTAGAGCCCGCTTCAGATTCTGTCTCCCTCTCTCTCTGTCCCTCCCCTGCTCATGCTCTCACTTGTGCTCGCTCTCACTTTCTCTCTAAAGAGTGAATAAACATTAAAAAAAAATCTTAAAGAAATAAAAATGGGAGAAAATGTGGATGACTACTTCAGAGCCATAGACACCTCCTTTTCTAATGTCATAAAAAGATATTTTCCAAAATCACACACACAAATAATAACACACAGATAAAAATCAAAGAACATGCAGAATATTCTGGAATCCCTCTGAGATTTTAAAGGATTTGATGTTCCATTGAGATGGGCCAACTCTGTCATCAGCTAGCCACACTCGGCTTCCCAGAAAGCTTCAGCCTGTGATATCCCAAACAAGTGAAACAGTCCCCAAAGATCCCAGAGGATGGTGCAGAGAGGGTTTTAAGCTCAATGATTTGGAACCATCGTGACATGTGGGGCCCCATGAGTAAGCCTAGCCAGAGAAGGTGGGGAAGAAAGGGAGACTGGGAGGCACTGGAGTGTCCCCTGGCACAAAAAGTTGATGCCCAATTAGATTTAGAAAAAGTGACAAAGAGTTGATGCCCAATTAGGTTTAGAAAAAGCTCTTCTCTGTAAACCTCAATTACCTGTGATGCCTTATGACATTCAGCATTTACAAAGTATAATTACACAATAGTGTCTGACATTTAACGTCTATGGATAATTTAAAAGACTTCTACTTCAAAAAGGCTGCTCATGAGCAACAGTAATCACTTCAATTAGCTTGGCACTATTACAATGTAACAAGACCATTTGACTGCCTATTAGAACCAGCCAAGCTCTTCAAGTGTGTTAATTTAGCAGTCATTGCTAATTTCTGGGCTTTGCTACATTTGCATAGGAAAACACATCCCTTTAAGCAAGAGAGGAAGTTTCATTCCTGAACTGGCTTCCTATTCTTAGAGAGGCTTTTTATATTTTCACATAAAAAATCAGAAACACATTTGAAACGTGGGCATCTCTAAATAGTACTGGGTAAGATTAGACTCTTACCAAATTTAAGATGCTACTTCTCCCAGTTTCATATCATTTGTGTGTATGCACATTTACAAACATATATGTATACACAAGTATATAATATATACACATATATAGGATATATAGAATAGGTGATATGTAGCACTTATAGGATATAATACCTAATACATTCATAATATCCAATATATTATAAAATTATATATACAAATATCCAATACATCCATTGTAATGTATTTAAACTCAACTAGACAAAGCCATGGTTGGGGAAAAAAGCAAAGGCTTTGGTCTCTTTAAAAAAAAAAAAAAAAAAAAAAAGTCCAACATCACAAGCCAATCTTCCAGGACTGGAGTTATGAACAGTCTCCTTTTTGTTATTTCTGTTATTGTCATGTTTTTAATTCATAAATGAATTGGGCTTTTTAGCATATCCTTATACTTGGATATAATTTGCCTCTCACCACAAAGAATCTCTCTTTTACAGAAGAGGAAATTTATCCTGTGTTGCAATATACAGCATCTCTCTCTCTCTCTCTCTTTCTCACACACACACACACACACACACACACACACACACACACACACACACACACACCTAGAGATTACAATACAGGCCTTTTGACTTAAGCTTCAATAGAAATGTATTTAACATATCCCATGGCTGAGCATTGTCAGGTACTAGAAGCTTGTAAGCAGAAAATCCCATAAAGGAACTATTGAAATTGCCTGGACTCCTGGTCTAACACTCTTTTGCCAGGATGCAATAAGTTTTTCCTAGCTGGGGTTCTCTTGACTCTAATCTCTTTGGGCTCTGACCTTATCTATTAATCTTTAGCTATTTATTTAGGAATGTACATTATACTGTTAATATATAATTTTTTATGTTGAAAAGCCTTCAAAGATTCCTCTTTTTAACAAGATAGGATTCACGTATACTAAAATTCCAATTTACAAAGTATAAAATCCAGTGGTTCTTATTCTATTCACCATTTTATTCAACCATGTGGCTATTTAATTTCAGAATATTTTTTTACCCAGTAAAGAAACCCATAGCAATCACCAGTCAGTACCATTAACCCCGCCCTCAGGTCCTGATAATCACTCATCTCCTTTGGCTCCCTGGATTTGCCTATTCTGGAGATTTCATATAAAGAAAATCATATCACCTGTGGCCTTTTCTGTCTTGCTTCTTTCACTTACCATATTTTCAGGGTGTATCCATGTTGCACCATGTAAAGGGACTTAATTCATTTTTATGACTGAGTAATATTCCATGGTATAGATATACCACGTTTTATTTATCCATTCATCAGCTGAATGGACATTTGGGTTGTACCCAGTCTGGGGCTACTATAAACAATACTATTAGTATTTGTGTACAAGTTTTTGCGTGGGTGTATGTTTTCATTTCTGGTGGGTATTGCCACAGAGTAGAATTGCTGGATCATATGGTAAACCTACTTTTAACCATTTAAGGAACTGCCAAACTGTTTATCAAGGTGGCTACACCATTTTATATTCCTACCAGCAATACACGGGAGTCCCAAACTCTCCACATCTTTTCCCACACTTGCTATCGTCCACCTTTTGATGATGGCATCTTAGTGGGTATGAAGCAGTGTCTTATTGTGACACACAATGTCTTTCCATTTATTGACGTTTTCGTTAATTTCTTTCACTTGCATTGTGTAGTTTTTAGTATACAGTGGGCATGCCTTCTTCACTCAACCAGGCACCTGACAACTCTGCCTTAGCCTTCACTTCCTGCTTACACAGAGCCTCAAGATGAGCCAGAGGCAAGGGTTTGGAGCCTTCTTAGGTTACTACTCAATATGCATGGAGCCCTCAGCATTCACACCACTATATCCACACATGATCTTATAGATTACCAAGAATATGTCAGAATTTTTCAAAGCCACAATAGATACCTCATTCCCCATCCTTTCCTTTTAAGCATGTATTCTTTCTTCTACCCCAACTGTTGTGTTGTCCCTCATGTCAGACAGCCTCCAAGCTAAACTATTGGCCCTAAATACTTTTGAAAAATGACCTTGAAAAAAGACTTCTTACTGGATGAGCTCTGAGTCAGAACAAAAGGGCAGCCTTGTAAGTGAAGTGCTCCAGGAAACCATGAGACAAGTCAAATAAAAAGTTTTTAGTAATAAGACTCTGAAGGAACTCCAACTCCTAACTGTCCTCACTGGTAGCTTACTGTGATTACCAGGGAATAAGTTAAAATGCCACAAGGTCACTGTTCTTACAGAGACTGTGTCTCAGATTGCTCCTCAGATTGCTGCCAGAATTTGGTTAATCCCTGGAGTTCTGAAAAGTTGATTCTGGCCATTTTTTTTCCCAGTTTTCTTATTGCTTTTATGGAGGAGAGAATTTTTAGAAGTCCCTACTCTATCATCATTTTCACTGACGTCACTCCAAATATCCCCCTTTTCTAACAAAAATCCAAATTCCTCAATTTGATTCAAATCTCTCCCCAAACTGTATCCTAGTCAAACCTGCTTTTTCTTCCTCATTCTCCTTCAGTTAAAGGAACTCCCCACTCCAACCACATTGGTCTCCTTCCTGTTTCCTGAATATACGAACTTCATCTCTGCCTTAGCCTTTTTTTTATACTTTTCTCCTCACTCACACTGTTCCTTTGCCTCCCCTCTGACCATCAAAAGCCCATCCATCCATCCTGCTCACATCCTCCCCTCCCTTGGTGTCCCCCAGCACTGCAGCCCATATGGACCTCTTCCTTCTCCCTTCTGCTGGAAGCTAAGAATGCCCTACGGTCACTGTATCAGCTCACTTTATATTGTTGCATACCGCTCTTTTATTGTGAATCCTATCTTATCTGAGAAACACTTTAAATGACTTGGGAATGAGTCCATCCTACATTCCACACTTAAATTATGATTACAGCACATGGTCAATAAATTTTAATTCAATGGAATCAGACAGAAGTACACCAGATTCTCTTAATATTGGTTCCCAGCTACCTCCCCACTTTCACTCTTCTATACCTGCACCTTCTTCAAGGCAATTTTATACTTCTGGGCACACATTAAACACATTGGCATCCCTTCTCTGCAACAGAAGGGGAGACTTTAAAGGAACAAAATTACCCCAACTGGCTCTTTCCTATAATAAGCTTTAGAAAACATTCACATTTGACAGAACCTTGAAAAATATACAAGAGTGAATCTCCCACAATTTTCCAGACAAATACATATGGGAAATGGACATTTTCTTTAGCTTGATGTAACCAAACTGGCATAAGTTTTATGTAATCTTGTTGATATTTCTTTTTCTTCTTAATTTCACTATGTGTGTCCAGGGATTTACTAATGATACAGGAAATTCAAACCAATTCTCTTACTCATCCATTCTAATAAGGAATGTGTGTGGGTGTGTGCATGCGTGCACATGTGTGTTTGTATATATTTAACGCCCTGTGGAGCACCTAGCATGTGCCAGTTAAATAAGAGATAATGAATAATCATTATGAGTCATCAATGAGAACAAATTCTCATCGCCGAGATTCCCTTAGTCTGTCACATTCAAATCTCAAGTTTAACGTGGAAAGGAGAACAATTACTATAATCCAATAATAGAATGAGCTATGGCATAGTAACTCACAGTAACGGAATATTATAATCAGATTATTATGTTGCTACAGACTGAATGTTTGTATCCCCCTAAAATTCACATGTTGAGATCCTAAGCCCCAAAATGATAGTATTTGGAAGTGGGACCTTTGGGAGGTGATAGGATTAGTACCCTTAGAAAAGAGACCATAGAGATTCTTCACCCCTTGGCCACGAAAGGACACAGCAAAAAAGATGACCACCTATAAGCCTAGAAATACACTTTCACTAGACAACAAATTTGCTGACGCCTTGATCTTGAACTTGCAGCTTCCAGAGCTGTGAGAAAAGACTTTCTGTTGTTTATAAGCCTCCTACCCCATGGATTTTTATAGCTGCCCAAATGGACTAAGACTTATATGTACATTGTACAAACAAAAATTAAATCTTGGTTGCTCGTGTACCCCTCCCCCCAAAATAGGCTCTCATGGCGAGTAAAAGAAAAAAATAATGGACGCTTAAGGCCACATATTAACAGTCTCATGGAATAAAACAGTGCTCTATGATAAACTTATTCAAGTTGCTCTTCCTAAGAGGTAGCAAGACCACTTCTCTCAAGTTCCTTGTTATTAGCTTTTAAAAACATCCACGTGCTTTTGAAAGCTACAGCTCAAGTGGCTTAGATGAAATGAGACATCCGTGATCTTCAAGCATTCTTCTGTATTTTCCTAGTTTGAGTGATGGTTCAGATAATACTTAGTTTTACCCTGATATATCAGATATTTCGTGAGAGTACGCTTTCCTATAGTGAGGCACCAAAACTACTTCCATTCTGCCTTCTAGTAGCTTCTGCCATTGTGATCTGGCTCCCCTCTCTAGTCTCAGGTGCAACCGTTCACCCTGACTCAGTATACCAGATACACTGGCCTTCATATTCCTGCCTCGGGGGCTGTGTACTCAGTGTTCACTCTGCTTTACAGGTGTCTCCTTCAGGTCCCTGAAAGGCATGCTGGTCCCCATGTCAGGTCTCCGCTCCACCGTCACTCTATCAGTAAGAGCTCCCCTTACTACCTATTGTTTTTAATGTTTATTTATTTTTTGAGAGAGACAGAGAGACAGAGTGTGAGTGGAGGAGGGGCCGAGACAGACAGAGACACAGAATTGGAAGCAGGTTCCAGGCTCTGAGCCGTCAGCACAGAGCCTGACACAGAGCTCAAACTCACAACCAGGGAGATCGTGACCTAAGCCAAAGTTGGACACCTAACCCACTGAGCCACCCAGGTGCTCCCCGACTACCTATTTAAAATAACAACCACTCCACCCTCTACACTGCCCAGCCCACTTCTCCGATCTACTTTTTTTCCTTAGCAGTCACCACAGGCTAAAACACAATACATCTCAATTATTTACCTGTTGATTCTATGCACCCCACAACTAAAATGTAAGCTGTACAAGATTAGGGACTTGAGGTCTCTCTCATTCACTGCTTTTTCCCCCTTGCACGTGGTGGGTGCCTAGAATATAGTGGAATGAGTGAATTCACATACACACAAAATGACTGTAGATCTGCTCTAGGAAGGGATACCCCAGTGGTACTCAAGATTAACTCGAATGCCTTCAAGGGCAAGGCAGGAAAAGCAAATATGAGAACAAGACAATAGGGAATGGTGGATGAGGACATGACAGAGGGCACTGGCATGAAAGAACACAGCACCTCCACTCTCCTACACCATTTATAAACCCATATTCAAGCCAGAATAGTAAGTTGGGGTGATGGTGATCTACAGAGCTGTCAGAGAAGATGTGGCACTAGGACTTAGTTTCTTTTTAAGGCCACCCCAGGGACAAGAGCATGTGGCTTTACCTGCATTTCAACCAATGCTGGGAATAATCTCTTTGAAAATTCTGTGAGTCGCAAAAGTCTGTTCCATCTGTAATATTTGAATTAAAAAAAAAAAAAGACACAGAAAACCTCCCACAAGTTAGACACTGAGGAAAAGTATCAGTTTAGAAGTCTCAAATCTTCAAGAGTGCAAGTAGAACAGAAACGTTTTCATTCAAAAATATGAGAGTTTCTTACTCACAGATGTTTCCTGTCTGAGAAAAATATGAAAGGATGTACATGAGGAAGAAGAAAACAGGTCTTCAACATATGGAGCAGGATATGAGAAGAAACAGCAAAGAAGTTAAAAACTAAGCAGGAAATGATAGTATAAATTAATATTGATTCATTAAATAAGTTTTTCTTAAAGTGAAATCAAATTAGATTTAAATAATATGAAGAATGCAGGGAAGATATTGGAATTAAAGCATTCCAAGATCTTGTGGTTTTCAAGGGAGAATAGAGATATTAATTAATTTTAGGCTTAAGACAAGTACGTGAGAATTCTTTCATCAATAGAAATAGCATATACAAAGCCATACAGAGAAAGACAGATACCCTATGTTTTTACTCTTATGTGGATCCTAAGAAACTTGAAAGAAGTCCATGGGGGAAGGGAAGAAAAAAAAAAAAAAAAAGAGGTTAGAGAGGGAGAGAGCCAAAGCATAAGAGACTCTTAAAAACTGAGAACAGGGTTGCCTGAGTGGCTCAGTCGGTTGAGCATCTGGCTTCGGCTCAGGTCATGATCTCACGGTTTGAGTTCAAGCCCCACATCGGGCTCTGTGCTGACAGCTCAGAGCCTGGAGCCTGTTTTGGATTCTGTGTCTCCCTCTATCTCTGCTCCTCCCCTGTTCGTGCTCTGTCTCTCAAAAATAAATAAATAAAAATTTAAAAAAAAAAACAAACTGAGAACAAATTGAGGGTTGATGGGGGGTGGGAGGGAGGAGAGAGTGGGTGATGGGCACTGAGGAGGGCACCTGTTGGGATGAGCACTGGGTGTTGTACCGAAACCAATTTGACAATAAATTTCATATTAAAAAAAAAGAAATAGCATATACATATCAAACTAAATTTTATTAAAATATAAGGGAAAATTGGGGCGCCTGGGTGGCTCAGTCGGTTAAGCAGCCGACTTCGGCTCGGGTCATGATCTCGCGGTCCGTGAGTTTGAGCCCCGCGTCGGGCTCTGTGCTGACAGCCCAGAGCCTGGAGCCTGTTTCAGATTCTGTGTCTCCCTCTCTCTGACCCTTCCCCATTCATGCTCTGTCTCTCTCTGTCTCAAAAATAAAATAAGTGTTAAAAAAATTTTTTTTAAATAAAATATAATGGAAAATTACTTTAAAATATACAAAACTATTGCAAATAGAAAATACAAAATTACTAGATCCTAGCATAAATCCAAACATATGTGTAATCACTGTTAAAGTAAACCAAATCAGAATAAACCCATCAGCCCAAAGAAAGATGTTGAGATTAGATTTTCTTAATCTTGCTATCTTCAATTTAAGTGGTTACCTTGGGATGGGAGGGAGGAGGCTACTGATTTCAGCAAGAACTTTCTGACATGATGGAGATTTTCTATATTCATAGAAGTGGTGGCTACACAGGTATATACATAAAAATCAGGGATCTTTACATTTAAGATTTGCACACTTACCTGCATGTAGATTTTTAAGTAAACAATGTGACTATTAAATACAGAGAGAGACATAAAGTTAAATATTAACACTCCAGATTAATATTAATTTCAACTCATCTGATTTAAGCATTTTCAAGATAATACATTTTTCTCAATCTCCCTTTTACAAATTTTCCAGCTCTCACCAGCAAGAGGTTGAAGGCACGTGCATAAAAGCGTGTATCCCCCAAAACAGTACAAAGAAGTACATGGAATTTAGAAAAAGTGTCCAGGGAAAGCTCATTTTTGGTGGGGAGGCTCCCAGGAGGAGGTAGTTTTGGAAACAAGCCATGAAGGATAACTGAGATAGAGACCAGCCACACGGGACAGAGAAAGTGAGGACAATGCCAAGTAGAGGATCCCCTGTGAGCAAGAGTGAAGGTGGGAAGATTGGGACCACGGTGGTTGGAAGTGGGCTGCACAATGGCATTCCAGGAGAGGGCATTGCAAGAATAAAAGAGCAAAGGGAGACCTGTTGGATAGAACAGCCAGGGAGCAAGAAAGGGAACAGGGAACCCCAGAAGGTTTCTGAGCACGGCAGAAACATGGTCCACAGCAGTGTGCAGTGGTTGGGGAAGGGGTGAGGACACTACCATGGCAAATGGCCCACTGCTGACCCTGAACTTGGGCCTGGGAGCGGTGGCAACAAGAGATAGGACCATCAGGTAAAGTCAACTTTCCCTGCTCAATTCATTGCAGAAATGCAGAAAACAGGTACCCGGCTCCTGTAAACACACTCTCATGTGCACATCTAAACATGCATGCAAGCAGAGTAAATTCTCTGATGCCTGAGAAAAAGAGAGCGTGGGTAGCCAATGAGATAAGCAAGCCCTGCAGCTACTGGAGGCCAAAATGCCAGACATCGATCTCAGGTCAGAGCTTCATTTTTAAGAACCTCACATCTAAGGGGCAAATGGAGACACCTGGGGCCCACCCTAGACAGAGAACTGAACTGAGCTCCCTTATGAAGCTAGCCTCCCAAAGGACCACAACAACCAAAAAAGATCTAACTAATGAAAAAAGTCTGCCCTTCAGAGGCATGCAGCTGGGAATTTGTGACCACCAGCTTGGCCCTCAGACTTTTTGTGTGGACAAAAGAATCTGAAATTGAGAAGTTACACTAGATCCAAAATAACAGTGCCCTTAAATCTCTAGGCAAAGTGTCCACCAAACCAGCCTTAACAAATTCCCTCCAGGTTATAATTAACCTGAACTCACAATCAAGTTCACACAATTCACCAAAGTCAACAGAGACAACAATCAATAGAAGCAAGCCCAGGATGACTTCAGATACAGGAATGCTCAAATATGAAATATATTGAATGTTTAACATACAAAACGCTTAATATGTCCAAAGAAATAAAAGAATTGAAAGACATGATACACTGTTCCGGGTTAAGATGGCAGACTGAGCATGCATGTCTAATTTTGTTCTCTTTCAAAATACAAATCAGACTGCAGAATCCTTAAAAGTCTAAGGAACAAGCTTCATCACCTACTTCTGGAACTAGAGGGTAAGCGTCCGGGAGGGGAAGGAAGGTCCTAAGGAAAAAGATTATGTGAAACTTGTTTGAAAACCAGTCAGGTCCTAGATTTCTACCTCTTTCCTACACCACTAGGTAAGTGCTCTTCACCAACCCTGACAAAAGCCTCCAAGTTAATTCTCTGTGTAAAACAAAGACTCTCTGGGGCACCTGGGTGGCTCAGGTCATGATCTCACAGTTCATGAGTTCAAGCCCTGTGTCAGGCTCTGTGCTGACAGCTCAGAGCCTGGAGCCTGCTTCAGATTCTGGGTCTCCCTCTCTCTCTGCCCCCACCTCTAAAAACAAATAAACATTAAAAAAATTTTTTTAAAACAAAGACTCTCTGGACTGGGGGATGCCAAGCCAGGTGAGGGCCTGAGTACTGTATCCAATGTATATAGATTATACACCCTATGCATGTATTACAGAGACCGTCAGCCTCCTTCCACTGGCTCCTAGCACTGTACCCCAGGACCATCAGCTGCCAGCCCCTTATCTAACAGATCTAACAGTCTTCTTGGCAACCTGACTCACCCGGAAGACAGACATGAAGAAATTGACATTAGGGGTTCCACAGCAAACAATTTGCCCACATCGCCCCTTGGGTGAAGCTCAAAATCAGTGAGTTCTCCATTCCCCACACATTCAGAGGTTCTAATTCATTTTTCAATCTCACACCATAAATCATGAACAAGCAACCAAGGATTACCAGATATCAAGGGAAAACTTTAAAACGGAAGAAGAGATCAAAATAAAAGAAATGGGAAGTTTGCAGAAAAAATAAGTGTAAAATTTAGAAGCTATCACTGGTAGCTTAAAAGAGGTAAGAGAATCTATTGAATTCATGAGAGGAAAAAATGCTCTAACGAGAAATTGAAAGAGTTCTCAGAAAAGTTTTGCAAAACTTCATATATTATGGCAGCAAGAGTTAATCACCAATTAGCCTTACATTACCATATTTTTCCCTGGATGTCTAAATTTTATGAATCTTAAAATTCAAGATAAAGAGACTCCTATCCATTCCATAGATGTCACATGTGGGGACGATTAGAAGGATAGAGTAAGCATAGGTCCTGATTTCCCTGGATGGTCCCCACTCTGTTATATGGACCCCCTACTGACGGGGCAGCCATCAGCACTAACAAAGATGATTGCCACAGAACCCACACCAAAACTCAGCCAACTCATTGTCCTTTCAAGAAAGACAATTCTCTTCCCCTTGAGGGACTGTGATTCTGTAACCACAGGATTTGCACACTTTCATAATGGTGCCCTTTATAAATTATTCACAATGAAAATTATAGTCTCAAATTATAAAAACCCCAGGATTCACAAATTCAAAACACGTGGTCTCAAAAAACACTCATACTAACCTCCAAAGAACAACGATCACAGACCACCTTTACACTATATACAGATAGAAGCCATGTGCTCTGAAAGCTGTGGCAATCTCTCTGCTCTGTCACTGTACCCTGCAAGTCGTGTGCCCGTAATCAAGACCAAGATGTCCCAGATACCTTCTGTCCAAGAAGAAATGAGAGGACATATGTGAAGAGCCATCCCCTGTGACCAGCACCTAGAAAAACCACTCAAGCTCCACTGTTTCCTCCTTACACAGATGTGCAGATTCCACCAATTCTGGTACCTACCCCTCCGGACAGAAGGTGTTCCTGTACTCTACTTGCCTCACACGCACCTAAAAATCCCCCTGTGGGAAATTCCAAGCCTCCAAATGTTCACAGAGTTCATGAGAGGAGGCCAGGCACATCTCAGAACAATAGCCTTTTTCTCTCTCCTGCTGCAGAATGCTGGGGCTCCACACAGAGCCTTTCACCCCAGTCTATGTAAGCCAAGTCTAAATTCAATTACTGTGAAATTAACTAAGCATTAAACAAAAAATCCCAACCTGGTAGTCGTCACTGCTAATTAACTGGTTCCCACTCGCTGCCACTGCCTGCCTTTCAACAGTGGGCTGACAAGGAGAACTGTCAAGCACTTGCCCGCAGGGTGGGCTTGAGCTGCCGTGACTTGATTTGAACTGACAAGGCACGGCAAGCTAATATCAGAGCCCTCTTTAGGCAACCCACGTGACCCTGGAGGGGAACTCAGAGAATGAGCAAGGCAGTGGATACAGACCAGCCTAGACACGGAATGGAGTCAGGTTGGGGTTGGGGCCAGGGTGGGGTGGTCAAAAGGGAGGGTGATGGCCTGAAAGAACTTGGGGTACAGAAGTGGTTGGTCACGTTACAATACAGCATTATGCTGAATCCCCTGGATAAACTCATGATCACTCAGTAAATACTAGTAACATAGATGGATAAATTTTATACAATAGGAAAGAATATCCTCTCGTTTCTTTTTTTTTTTTTTTAATGCTTCTGAAATTCTAGCTCCTTTCCTCTGAGAAACCATTGTGCTTACAGCTTACTGAGAAAGGTTTTTCTTGCCAAACTCGGAACATCTCAGCAACAGGTTCCCCACTCTTCATCCCACACAAAATGGAAGAAGCAGGGGCACCTGGGTGGCTCAGTTACTTAAGCATCCAACTCAGCTCAGGCCATGATCACACGGGTTATGGATTCAAGCCCCGTGTCAGGCTCCATGCTAACAGCACAGAGCCAGCTTGGGATTCTCTATCTCTGCCCCTCCCATCCTCACACTCTCTCTCTCTCTCTCTCTCTCAGAATAAACTTGGAGAAGGAGGAGGAGGAGGAGAAGAGGCAGCAGCATATTTATTTACTTACTTGAATAGATGTGTATGGGTCTGTCTATGTCACAAACCACAGGGCGGTGGCCACATCTGCCTAATTTACTAACTGCAGGGACCACAAGTAAAGAAGAAGAGGCCTGGTTCAGGCAACACTCTGGTTTTGATCACTCAGGCTGTAGAGATACAGCCTGATAAATAACTTCACTTATCATTTGTGCCACCTTGTCCAAGATAACTATTTGGAACTAAATACAAATGGGATTTTTTTAATGTGAGCTTTATAAAGACCGGTCAAAGGATTTGTTAAGAAGAATTAAAATTAGGGGTGTCTGGGTGGCTCAGTCTATTAAGCGTCCAACTTCGGCTCAGGTCATGATCTTGTAGTCTGTGAGTTCGAGTCCCGTGTCAGGTTCTGGGCTGACAGCTCAGAGCCTGAAGCCTGCTTCAGATTCTGTGTCTCCCTCTCTCTCTGCCTCTCCCCTGCTCGTAGTCTCTCTCAAAAATAAACATTAACAAAATTTTTTTTAAATAAATAAAAATTTAAAAAGGAATTAAAATTAAGGAAGAAACTCTACTTTGTTAAATGGTTAAGAAACTACAAATACTATATAGAGGAAACTGCTAGGAAGATCCCGTATTAAAGAGTAAACCTCAACAAAATGGTTATTGCAATATCCCTCCTTTCAATACCATGCCATGATAATGGAAGACTCTGGAACTTCCTTAGGCTCTTATCCCAAGAGAGCAAAATCCATACTGTTACTTCAGAATCTTGGCCCCACCCATCATCCTTTGCTCAAAAGAACAAAATAATAACCACCCATTAACTACCCAATAGTTATGATTTGTGTTGTTCCAGGGAACATCCCCAGGGCTGTAGGGTTTTGCATCTGGGAGAATTAACTGTTCAACCTTCTCATGTCCTTATCAATGGGGAAAACACAAGTTGGATAAAAATTTTCTGACCAGGGTGGTGATGGCACAAAGCCACCATCGTAAATTGGAAGTAAGCGGATGTGCTCATCTTACTATATCCCTTTTCTTTCTTTCCTCCCCTCCTAAGCCAAAGATCACACACCTCATGAATTGCTAACAACTGAGAGTACTGCACTAGCAGGTAGTAACAACAGTGTCATTCTGTCATTAGTTTGTAGGTCCAAGGTGATGTTCATTGATAGCCAAGGAGTCTACATTTGAAGGCTGAAGCCAGCCTAGTTTTTGTGAAATTGACAGAAGCAGCAGTCAGGAAATATTCATGATAAGGGCTCCAACAGCTTCAAAGCAAACTTCTATTGACTTTGAGGCTGAGGCCTCAGACCAGATATCAGACAGATGTCTCAGGGTCAGCACCCTCTGAGAGACAGGAAGATGTGAAAGGCCCTCCAACTTCTCAAACCTGAGCCCCTGCCTTGAGGTTGGGCAGCGGTCCCAGCCATCTGGAGTCTCAGAGATTGACTTGTAGCCCCTGTGTGTTTCTTTTGACCCACAGTTTTGAAATGAGTACCAATGTGTAAATGTCAGAGTTCACCGTATCTCCGACTTTCAATGACATACCCAGGGTCTCTTGAATATTGAGATATCAATAACACTACTACCATTATTCTCCCTGGCCACAGAAGCCACCTTGTGAAAAGGAGAAAGGGACTCCCCATATCACGACAGATACCACCACTCCTTATTAGCTCACACTGGACTGGCTCCTTTGTTCACATTGACTAGTAGCCTCCAGCAGGCACTGGACTTTGTGGCCCCTGGCTTATGAATTTCTCTGCATCAAACTCTTTGAGAGCTAAGATCAAAGTAAAGGTTTTTAAGGGTGAAAAAAAAAAAAACCTGTAAGACCTCTCTGCTAAAAGCCTTATCACCATCTCCTTGTCATTGGTGGGGCGACCTTTCTAATCCCATAATACTCATACCTAGCTCAGTGGGTACTCAAGAAAATTAGGTGACATTTTTATATGTATATGTTTCTTCTGCTGCTTTCAAGCATGGGACACACTGTTCCCTGCTGCAACTGTCCAAACCCAGGAATGGCAGACTCAAATGCCATCAGGGCTCAAAGAGACCACACAAAGGTGTGAAATCACTGAGCTTAAGACAACAGCAAGGCATCAGCCATCTAGTGAACTGGAGTGGGCCACAGCCTAAAGTCACTGCACAGCCATAAACATGTAATTTAGAGAAAGAAGTGCTATTCTGATTGAACCAGCTAGTCTACTGTTGGATTAGACCAGCTGGCCACAAATTTGTGAAAAGTATCTCAAAAATGCAAAAGTAAAAATCTGGTTTTCAATTCAGGGTCTAAATCTGAGTTCCAAGCTTTTAGATTTGTGCATCCTGGGGGGTGCCCTGGGTGGCTCAGTCGATTAAGCATCTGACTTCGGCTCAGGTCGTGATCTCACAGTTTGTGAGTTCGAGCCCCACATCGGACTCTGTGCTGACAGTTCAGAGCCCGAAGCCTGCTTTGGATTCTGTCTCCCTCTCCCTCTGCCCCTCCCCTGCTCGTGTTTGCTTTCTCTCTCCCAAAAATAAATAAAACATTAAAAAATTAAAAATAAATTTGTGCATCTTAATCAGTTCTGCTTAGCATGAGCCCTTTTATATATATGTACATGTATTTGTTTATAAATTATGTTCATTTATCACTGCGCTAATGAATTTTGAACATTCATAACATCTAGTATAAGGAAACCAAATGGGATGATGAGGCCACACCCCTTCCCAGGGGCACCCTTGGTCCACGACTGGTCACTTACAGCAGTATGAAGGGCCAGAGTCCTCGCAATAAGTTGGAATAACTCTTGAGTCTTTTCTAATTTCGGAGCTCCCTGTGGGTTAGTGGAGGTGTTTGCTGGGACTGAAGCATAACCCAGCTTTTCCCCCTTGTCCTCCCCAAACCCTTCTTCCTTCACCTCCTCTACAGGAGTTAATCCTGAGAGCACTACCTAATACATTCGCTGTATGTTAAACTCCATCTCAAAATATACTTCCTAGAACTAGATGGCATAAAGAGGCCTGACATTTTGTTCTCCCACCACCGTGGGGTATTCTACAAACCCCCTGGGTTATTCTCATCCCATTTTGGAGAAGAATGCTCAAAGCCAGTGCTGCCCGAGAGAACATTCTGGAATGATGGAAATGTTTAATATGGCAGCTACTAGTCACACATGGCCATGGAGTATTTGAATGTGACTTGTACAACTGAGGCAGTGAACTTAATTAAATAGCTACATGAGACTAGAAGCAACCAGTGCAGGTATGAGCTATTTGTAACCCAAGTGAGCAGATAGAAGGGGTCCAGAATGGTTATTTCTGTTTTCATTGAGAAAGTTAGTGTGCAACAATAAAGAAAATACATATGCAAGGAGCCATTTAATTTAATCACTGTAACTTGTTGTTGCTGTTTTAAATCACTTCATCCTCTTGTCAAAGGAAATATTCAGTAGCATTGCCACACCACTTCTTTGAGCTGTCACAGTGAGTTAGCCAGGGCAGGTGCTCAAGGGGCCGACACAAGGCCTGCCATCTGCTGCTGTTTGACCAGCTCAGTCCTGATTTAAGTGAACGTCTGCCAGTTTTCTTCCCAGGAACACTAAGCCTCCGTTTATAACATCTGACCAGGGGTCCCGGGGGGTTCAGTCGGTTAAGCGTCCAACTTCAGCTCAGGTCATGACCACACAGTTCTTAAGTTCGAGCCCTTCATCGGGTTTTGAACGGACAGTGTGGAGCCTACTTGGGATTGTATCTACCCCTCCCCCACTGATGCACACTCATGCCCTCTCTCAAATTAACTAAAACTTCAAAAAAAAAAAAAAAACCATTAAAATAAGTAAATAAATAAAACATCTGACCAAAAATCAGCAGCTCCCACCCCGGAAAAATGCTACTGCTCACCCCCAGCAAAATCGCCCAGTTCATCAGCAACTATGTGAGAATTGGGCAGGCTTCTGAAAACCTATCTGGAAATAAGGGGAGACCTCCACACCCGTGGAATCCAAATCAAACTGCCTGATGACTTTAATGAAGGACATCTCTAAGCCAGGTGTACCCAGAGCAAACAGTTTCATTTCTAGGAGAAACACTTCTTCCCTCTCTACACAGCCCCTCCCTGGTGTCTGAAACAGTTTCCCGGGCTGTGATTATCAGAAGCAAATGGCAGATCTGCTTAGGCCTGGGAGACAACAGATACCATCGTGCCCTGGGAGCCGGTAGAGTGGTTAGAGGTGTTAATGCATTATCTACTCCTCTGGAGAAAGGTTAAAGTTTGGGCTTGAATCACTTGTGATTCACTAGTGAAAATGAGGTCGGTGGCCTGGATAACGCCCCTTGTGGACATTTATCCACAGTAGAGAAACTTCACCCAGCTGGTGGTCTCAGCTCATCAAAGCAGAGAGACCAGAGAAAAACGGGGAGTTAGACACCCCAGAGCGCTTTAGAAATGGAACACCAACTTGCTTTCTCTCAAAATGGCAATTAGGCTACGCGTGAGAAAAAACGTGTCTTGGAGGGAGTGAGCTAGCCATAAGCTTTGTACTTTCCCTTCTCAAAAAGGCCTTGCCACTGGTGTGTCAGTGCCTCCTTGCAGGATGACCCTCAGTCTGTGACGCTCTCAGTCCTTCACTCTTGGGCCACCATTACCTTGGCTATCCAAAATTCAGCTCCTCTGAGACTTTACTCAACAAACAGTCCTTGTGTGCCCTCGTCCAACAAACATTTCTCAGACAAAGCTGTGCAGAAGAGAGACGCAGTCTCTGCCCTGGTGGTGATGATAATCTGGCAGGAGAGATAGACATTAAACCAAAAGTACTGTTAAGGAGGAGGAAGAGAGGAGGCAGCAGAGAGAGGGAGGTTTAGGAAAGGACCGAGTGAGTCCAGGGACTCAAGGAAGCTTGTTCAGGGAAGAGATTTTTTTTTTTTTTTAAACATTTGAGAGAGACAGAGAGCAAGCGGGGGAGACGCAGAGAGAAGACGACAGAATCTGAAGCAGGCTCCAGGCTCTGAGCTGCGAGCTGTCAGCACAGAGCCTGCCGCAGGACTCGAACTCACAAGCAGTGAGATCACAACCTGAGCCACCGTTGGACGCGTGCCTAGGAAAGAGATTTTTATGTAGCTGCTCACTCAGCCCCTTCCTCTAATCTGAAGTTCAGTCCACCTCAGTGTTGATCAGTATCCTATGCAAACTCTCACAACACTTGCTGCTGTATCAGATCTCCCGGTGCCGTGACTGTCTACCCTTCTCTGCACTGTAACTGTGCATTTATACATGTGGTTGTTAAATGGCTGTCCACAAACATTCCATTGCTCCTTCCTTCCAGGGCACATTTTAAGATTGGACTTTCACTCTCCTGTAAGAATAGTCTTTTGCCTTGCTTCAGCCAACAAAATGTGAGCCAAACATGGCATATGTCCCCTGGGGCAGAAGCTTTAAAAATCAGTGTGCAAGTGACAGGGGTCCTTTCCCCCATCAGAGAGACCCTGTGGAGGTCACACCAGGAGACTAAGTCCCTGAGCCTGGGAGCCCATTGGTTCACACCCTTGGGAGCTTCCTCAGAGAAAATTCGAAACTGGCCCTCTGTACACAAAGGGCAAGGAGAGACCAAAGAAAGAGGCCGGTGACTCCTATTGGTAGGTGGCACTTTTAACGAGCATATGTTACACATGTAGCTGGTCACAGGTGACCACAAAACAAGTGGATCTAGGCAGCAGTCCTGCGGGATCTTCAGACTTCATACAGAGCTCTCAACTGAATTCAGTCATGTACACTATCCAAGTGGTCTCAATGCCACCTTACTCTCTCAAGGCTCCTTTGAAATACCTGCCCGTATGGGAATAGTAGGTAGAAAGCACATCACGTGGACAGGGGAGGGAGTAAGAAGCCTCTGCTTGCCTGGGATCCAGATCACAGGTCAACCAGTGATCACATCGTCTCAATTTCCTCTTCCAACAGAGCCCCCCTGCTTCCTTTATCAGATGTGGAGTATGAACACGAAATAAATGTGGGTTGCATTAAAACACTGAGATTTGGAGGGTTATTACTGCTCCATAACTTAGTCTAGCTGACCATTATAGTATATTAGTTCCCCGGTGGACTGTGAGCTCCTGAAAAACAAGAGCTGCTTATATATTTTTGTATCTTCGGGGCCTAGCACATGGTACGTGCTCAGTAAATTTTTATCAAAGTAACACATAAAGGTGCTTAAAATTTTCTTAATCAAGTTAATGGCAACTCAGTTTAGAGGTTATTTTTAAAAACAATGAAATGATCATAAAATTGATCGCTGCAGACCGCCAAGATGGGAAATGATCATTGTAGAATCAATGGAAGCAACATCACTGAACGGGACACAGATCACGTAGCACACAATATACAATAATGTTTATGAAAATAGCCCAGTTATTTGCTTAAAGTGAGGATTTGTGTCTAATACAAATAAGAGCAAAGTGAAAAAAGTTTAATAACATCCTGGATCCCATCCATGATTTTTGTAATTGCATCTATCAAACTGACACTAGGGGGGAATTAGCTTCATACTCACAAACCAAAGAGAAAGGATCAGTATTAGGAAAAAATACCAATTCCCTAAGGGTTTTAAATTTGGAACCTACTCAATTACCTCCCCTTGAAAAACTATATCCATTTTTTTAAAGCAGTTCTCAAGCTCCTGAGTCATTCCATTTATAATACTTGATCTTCAATTCCTTTTTTCATTGTATCTTTCACGGAATACATTTCCAATGTCCAGCTTAATTCCCTGTCTACACCCATGGGTATCCAAGGCCATGAATTTTAGGGTTGGAACATATGTAAAGTAATAATGTAGCACTATAATCCCCCAAATAATTAAGGAACAAATATTTGTTCCTCATTGTACCTTGTATCACCCACTAATTTGGAAATAGATCCTTTGCTGAGAAGATAAAAGCAGAACCTCCGTAAGTTTAGGAAGATATGTCCTTTTCCAGACTAGCTCTATGAAAAGTCATGATGAATGATATTACCCTTTAGTGTAGCTTCAAGTCACATATCATTGAGGAATATGAATCACTGTGAATTCTAATTAAAAGGTTATTATTCAAGCCAGGGCTAAAGGTAGGCTAACTGCTATAACAAACAGATCTAAACCTGTGATGTTCGAGACAACAGAAATTTCTTCCTTGCTCACTTAACAGTGCTAGATGGGTGTTGAGGCATTTTCAGAATGCAGTAATCACTGCACTTGGTCTTTCCAAAGTTCCTTCTATCACCTCATTGGCCTCTAGCCCGATCCACATCCAGCCAGTGGGAGGGCAAAATCACAGAGTAGCATGCTTGGATTTTAATGGGACAAGCCCAGAAGGAACACACCCCCCTTCCACTACTATTATTGTGGAAACAATAAGATGATCAACCCAATCATCTTATCTAATGCAAGGGAGGCTGCCTAGGAGAAAGAAACAATGGACTTGGGGGACATCTAGCAATCTCTGCCAGAACTCAACTTCAGGTTGATTAAGCAAATACCAAGTGAGATGTGAGAAAACAGAAGAGACAGAGATAGGACTGAATCAGTCGTTCCGTTGCTCATTCAATTGGAATATTCTAGCTACATCATCAATGATACAGAATGTTGTTGTATCATGCAGGTTGGCTCATTTACCATTTCCCTTCCCATGATGCATCACTATGAGGTGAGCAAGACAGTGTAACAGGTAGGGATTATAGAACAGTTAGTCAAGAAGTTTTCTGAGTGTGGTCTACAGACATCTAGGGGTCCCTAAGATCCTTTCAGGGGGACTAAAGGAGTCATGAACATTTTTATAATACTAGAATGTTATTTGCCTTGTTTTATTATGTTGACCTTTATACTGATGGTACAAAATCAATGGTAGTTAAATGGCTGACTTCTGGCGTAAGTCAACGTATGCGCTCACATTAAACGGCGGGTAAGGGAGAATGCAGGGCATGTAGAGTAGGTTCACTTAATCCTTGATGAAATAGTAAAAATTATTATTTTCACTAAATCTCAAATCCTGAGTACACATCTTTTTGATATTCTGTGTGACGAAATGGGAAATATAAAGTACATCTGCTGCCACGCTTGTCTCAAACAAAAGCACATGTGCAACTGTTTGAATATCACCGGCTACTTTTTTCATGAAACATCTTTACTTGAAAGAATGGTTGACAGTCATATGATGATTATTTAAACTTGGCTACTGGCAAACATTTTCTTGAAAATGAACGAAGGAGGGGCACCTGGGTGGCTCAGTCAGTTAAGCATCCAACTTTGGCTCAGGTCACGGTCTTGTAGTCTGTGAGTTCAAGCCCCGGGTCGGGCTCTGTGCTGACAGCTCAGAGCCTGGAGCCTGCTTAGGATTCTGTGTCTCCCTCTCTCTCTGCCCCTTCCCCCACACTCTCTTTCTCTCTCCAAAAAGTAAATAAACATTTAAAAAAATTTTTTTTGAAAATGAATGAAGGAGGCCTGTCACTTCAGGTAAAAACAAGTGACAGTACTTATTGCCAATGAAAAATTTGAGCTTTCAAGTGAAAATTAGAATTTGGAAAAACTTGTATGCAACACTATAAGCTTAAGAGCTTCCAACTCTTAGATATTTCTGATATCAGGGAGGATATAAATAAAGGTGATTATTTTTATATGATACACTGTGTTAATATCTGGAAGATCTCTTAACTCAGTAAACCAAATGAACAAATATTTCAAAATCAAGCATGGGAGAAAGATTTCTTGGGGCATCTGCATGGCTCATTCTGTTGAGTGTCAGACTCTTGATTTCACCTCAGGTCATGATCCCAGGGTCGTGGGACTGAGCCCCAAGATGAGCTCTGTGCTGAGTGTGGAGCCTGTTTAAGATTCATTCTCTCTCTCATTCTCATTCTCATTCTCTCTCTCTCTCTCTCTCTCCCCCTCCTTCCCTCCCTCTTCCTTGGCCACTGCCTCCCACCCACATGCTCTCTACAATAAAATGAAAAAAAGATTTTTTTTTTTCAACGTTTTTTATTTTATTTTTGGCACAGAGAGAGACAGAGCATGAACGGGGGAGGGGCAGAGAGAGAGGGAGACACAGAATCGGAAACAGGCTCCAGGCTCTGAGCCATCAGCCCAGAGCCTGACGCGGGGCTCGAACTCACGGAGCGCGAGATCGTGACCTGGCTGAAGTCGGACGCTTAGCCGACTGCGCCACCCAGGCGCCCCGAAAAAAAGATTTTTAATTAACAAAAAAAAAAAAATATTTCCTAAAAGCAGAAGTCAGACTAATCAATTTTAATGTAACTGAATAAGAAAAGTTCATTAATATCTCAGATTCCACATAACTTTAAAGACTTGAACCATTTTTCAAGTTTTGGTATCGAATCCAAAAATCATATCCATAATTACCTGAAATGCCATTAAAATGTTTCTCCTTCCTTTCCAACTACGTATCTGTGTGAGGCCTACTTCTCTTCATCTATTTCAACAAGAATAACATATTGCAACAGATTGAATGCAGAAGCAGATAGGAAAGAGATGTGCAAAAAGGTAAAATGATGCCACCCTTCTCATCTATTACAGTGTTTGCAGTTACTATTATAAGATTCAAGAACTGCAAATTCTAAGGCAAACCTGACTCCAGGGGCGCCTGGATGGCTCAATCGGTTAAGATTCCAACTCTTGGTTTTGGCTCAGGTCATGATCTCACTGTTCATGAGACCAAACCCCACAGTGGGCTCCATGCTGACAGTACAGAGCCTGCCTGGGAGTCTCTCCCTCTCTCTCTGCCCCTCCCCTACATTCACTCACACACTCTTTCAAATAAATAAACTTAAAAAAGAAAAAAATGAAAAGAAAAAAGACTCCAAGGCTTTTACATCAGAAGTTATGGACTATCTATCTTAGTTCACATCTCAGGGCCAAGAGCACTCACAACAGTTTTTCCCAAACCGTAGCACTGAACCAATTGGTGTGGGCCAGCTTGCCATCTACCTGACTATTTGGTCTACGGGGATGTCATGAGTGACTGCTAAACTTCAGATGCGTTATGCCCATGATATTCCCATGATCTAGAAGCTTCCTATCCTCTATTAAGAGGCTCTCTTCAATTAGCCTGAAATGACCAGCTCTCGAGGACCCAAACTGGCTCAGTGAAGTAGTAAGTTTCTCCTCTAAATAATCACAAATCATCTGCTTATACTTTGTTCTTATAATGGGAGAAATAACTCTGTAAAACTCATCAGCCCAGGCTTTTTAACTAATCTGAAAAATTAACAGCATTTACTGTATTCAGTTAATCAGTCCAATTTCTTAAGCATCCACTCAGAGTGCGGCACTTTGCTAAGCAACGGACTTGTTCAACAACATGGTTAGGGCACCTGGGGGGCTCAGTCAGTTAAGCGTCCAACTTCGGCTCAGGTCATGATCTCAGGGTTCATGAATTCAGAGCCGGCTCTGTGCTGACAGCTCAGAGTCTGGACCCTGCTTCCGATTCTGTGTCTCCCTCTCTCTCTGCCCCTCCCCTGCTTGCGCTCACTGGCACGCGTTCTCTCTCAAATAAATAAACATTAAGAAAAATTTTTAATGCACATGGTTATAACTACAGTGTTAGAGTTTACTTGATTATGTTGCTCTCTCAGACGGGACCTGAGAGAGGAAAAAATAGGCAATAAGCATGGAAATGATATGGCATATAAAGACACAAGCTAATAGGTACAAGTTTAATGTTCTGGAAGCACATTTTAAAAGCCCCAGCCAGGGGCGCCTGGGTGGCGCAGTCGGTTAAGCGTCCGACTTCAGCCAGGTCACGATCTCGCAGTCTGTGAGTTCGAGCCCCGCGTCAGGCTCTGGGCTGATGGCTCCGAGCCTGGAGCCTGCTTCCGATTCTGTGTCTCCCTCTCTCTCTGCCCCTCCCCCGTTCATGCTCTGTCTCTCTCTGTCCCAAAAATAAATAAAAAACATTGAAAAAAAAATTTAAAAAAATAAATAAATAAATAAAAAATAAAAGCCCCAGCTGGTCTTGTAGAAAGATAAAATGGAAAGAGTCATCATGGAGGGCTTCCTAGAAGAAGAAGACTTTCAGTCAAGACCCCAAGGATTGAATGAGAAATCAACCAAGCAAAAAGAGAAGGAAACAGCATTTGAGGCAGAAGGCACTGCTGTTAATGTCTCCTCTCCCTCCAACCATGACCTAAAGTTCTCCCCCAATTCATAGCAAAAATCCAAGAGCTATTTTTCATCATCATGTCCCCTGGCCCTCTTTCTTGAAACCCTGACTTGTTAGCTTCTGTAACATCACAACACGCCACTAGTCTTCTGAAACTGACTTTCCATGGTTTATAATCTCATCCTCTCCTCCTCCATCAAATCTTGACTTTCCCGAAGCCTTGATCCTGAGCCCTCATACCCTGTGTTCTCTTCAAAATTAATTGCATCAATGTCTACAGTTTCAGTTACGACTTATGCAAGGGTCTTACCAGTGTAGGTCTCCAGCCTCAACCTCCCCTCTGTGTGGTAGAACAGTGCCCCTTCCTGCCCACATTACCTCTCTACCTGCACGACTCCTCAGACCCTGTCCAACACCAAAGTCATGAATGCTCTCTGATCTTCTTCCAGGATCTCCTCTCCAGAGACTGTCTCCACCGCCACTCCACCCAGCCCAACACCTGGGAGTTTCCTTCCACATGCCCTTCTTTCTCATGCCTCCTGTCTAATCCACCACCAAGTCCTGTTGACTGCACCCCCAAATCTCTCTCAAAACAACTCACTAGTCTGATATCTTCCACAACCACCCTAATCCCAACAAGGGCATCAGTTGCCTGGTTAACTACCCACAAATGCCTGATTCTCATTCTTTCAGCCTCCCTCTCCCAATTCACTCTATAGACACAATGATCCATAAGAGAGTTGGCCCTGCTGACCCTACTGAAAATGGTATAGTGACTCTCAACCATTTATTGTACTAAGACAAACATTCCTTGTACTAAGACAAACATGATCAGAGTCACCCCTGGCTCTCAGCCTCACCCCTGCCCACTCCAGCCACACAGACTTCCTTCCAATTCATCACCACTATGGGGATTCCTTGCTGAATGGAGCTTTGCAAATCTTGTTCCGCATGTTGGGAATACCCTTCCTTCCCCTTCTTCCCCTAGTTAATGCCTCTTCATCATCGTCATCCCTTTACCAGGGAAGATTTCAATCTGGTAGACAAGGTTGCAAGTGCTCATTGCACCATTCTTCTCCTTATCCCTGTTACAATGTTATAGTGTATTTGATTATTTGATAATTATTTGATTAATCACCATCTCTCCTTACAAAGACCATGACTTCCTGTTTCTATCCTCCTTTATCTCTTCCAGTGCCTAACCAGAGCCAGGTTTAATGAAGACATTTTTTGAGTAAGTTAATGTAGCATGTGCCAAGGCTCAGAAGGAACAGCGCATGCCTGAGGCTGGAAAGATTTCAGTAAGGCAGGACCTTCCGGGGAAGGAAGGGGATTGCAGAGGAAGAGGATGGGTAGAGTCGAGCCTGGAGAGGCTGCAGAGGGGCAGGGCAGACAGCCGTAATAAATGCGAAATGCAAAGTCCCTACAGCAGTCTTGATGAGACAGTGACATGATCAAATCTACATCACTTTGGTTCCTACACAGGACTGCACTGGAAAAAGCAACTCTAGGGACAGAGAGGAATTCAGCTCTTCTGTCGTCTGGGTGGTGATGACTAACTGGAAAATAAAGACTAAGAGTGGAGGAAGAGTGGAGACACCTGGATTAATTTGAAAAACAGAAAATGAGGAGGACTCAAGACCAGGATGCCCCTTCTCTTCTAAATGATCCCACCATCACCTACAATTTTCAACATGCTGGACTGTCTCTTCTGTCCCCGGAAATTTGAATTCACTGAAAGCAGCCAGCTTTGTCATCTCATACTTCCCTTTGACCATGTGGGTCTTTGTAGATCATGATCCCTGACAGAGATCACAGAAGCAAGGTTCTGGTAATTCCGCTAGCTCCCCACCATGTGTCAACATTTTGCCACCTGCACAAATCATTATTTTAATCATAGCTGTTTCAAGTCCTTTTAATTTTTTAATTGTCTATTGCATTCTTCAAATGTCTGAACTCATTGTTAATGGCGTTCTTAAGGGTATGTGTTATTACAAATGGACAGTTTATTACAAATATCAACTCTTTTAAATCCATCTGATTAAAATTTCACCTTTCATCTAACTTTTTTTTTCTCACACCAGAGCCCAACAGAGTACCCTTCATTCAGTCTTTAACCACTGAGTTAGCATCTGTTTTGTGCTAGACATTTTGGGGTTTTTTCAACTTAATTTATTTATTTTGAGACAGAGTGTGTGTGAGAGGAGGAGGGCAGAGGGAGAGGAAGAGAGAATCCCTAGCAGGCTCTGCACAGACAGCCCAGATACGGAGCTTGATCTCAAGAACGGTGAGATCATGACATAAGCCAAAATCAAGAGTTGGAAGCCTAAGCAGCTGAGCCACCCAGGTGTCCCTAGACATTTTCTAGTCACTGCAGATAAGGTGGCAAATAATAGATGGCTTCTAACCTCAGCGAGTCATAGACTAGTAGAAACGGTAGACATATAAGGAGACACATTTAAGTGTTGCCTAATACATACACTCATGTTCTATAAACACACGTTTCAGAAGTCCTATGAACACTCTTAGGGATGTGGGGAATGTTGCACATAAGAAGGACTCATTTAAGACTTGTGATCTGAATCTTAAAAGATGAGTAAAGTTTGGGGCGCCTGGGAGGCTCAGTTGGTTGAGGGTCCAATGTCGGCTTGGGTCATGATCTCTCTATTGGTGGCTTTGAGCCCCGCATCAGGCTCCGTGTTGAAAGCTCAGAGCCTGAAGCCTGCTTCACATTCTGTCTCCCCTTCTCTCTATCGCTCGCATTCTCTCTTAAAAATAAACAAACATTTAAAGACAATTGTTTTAAGATGAGTAAAGTTTGACACACAAAGAATGTGTGAAAGACATAGATGTGAGAACAGCACATGCAAATTCATGGGATATTACAATAAAGTGACATGATTAGATTTGCTTTTTTAGGAAAACAGCTCAATCAGCCACATCGGCTTCCTTAGCTACCTTTCACTTTGCATCCTCTTTGGTTATCGGTAAGGATTACGCTGTGAATTTCTTTTAGAGTATCTCTCTGTGGTGTCTTCCCTTTTAGAAAAGAACTAGAGAAACACAAGATAATAGCATATCTCACACCAGTTTCACTACACCAACCAGAGAGACTTCTGTGGCCTTTCACAGATATGTCCTGAGCTAATCGACTTAGGCACTGGGTTGAGCCTGTAAATCCAGCAACACGTCTTCATTTCTGAAAAAGACTGCTCTTTGCTTATCAATTCCTAAAATTACTTCAGGAAACATTATAGCCATTCAAAAGACTCAAATATACTAACGTAAATAACACATCCACAGGTATCATATACACCATTAGGCGAAAATGATCTTTTATTTTCGTAACTATTTAATTACAAGCAAAATCCCGTGTTTCTCCTCAATCTTCTTGTCTGTCTAGAAGAACAAGAAAAAAAAATGCTCCTTAGTCATCGGTCCCTCATATGAGAGGTAACCATGACTTCTGCCTTCAGTGGGAATCTGGACCTCTCCACTCTGGCTAATTGAATGTCTGTGTTTCATTCTTGCGTGACCATGGACTTCTAGAGTCCCCACTGTAGATCTCTGGATATTTGTCGGCATTTCCCCTATATATCCCCAAACTTCTGCCGCAGAGAAATACCCCACACATAGCTACATTGTTCTGTCTTCAAACACCGGGTGAACTCTCAGTTCTCTCATCTCCAAGAAACACATACCTGACCCCCAGGATCAGAAACCAAAGATGTCTTAAAGAACATAGGGAGAAAAAATGCACCTTAATGAGACCAGCAGCTCATCAGCAACCGTCTCCTGGGAAACCCACAAATACACTCCTACCCAAACCTAAGTCTCATCTGCCGTGATAGAAAAAAAAAATACGAAGAACTAAAATAGGGAAAGGGTCAACAGCAGTTTTCTGCCTCTGCCAGAAAAAAGACAGGTTTTCCAAAGCTTCAAATGGTGCCTGTTGAAACTGTCATTCCCAGATTACAGCTGGCAGGACCGGGAGCACCACGGAACCGACAGAAAATCAGTAAGCTTGCACCCATCCGGATCCCTGGGCATAACACGCCGCCTGTCAGCAGGCATCCTTGCCCACAGAGGAGAGCCTCCGGGTGGCTGCAGCTCACACACCGCCTGACAGCACCCTCTCCAGAGGCCCGGGATTATTACAGCCTGCCCTTCTGCCGGCGCGGAATTAACTTGTTCTGACTGTGTGACAGTTCTGACGACTACACAGTTTGAGGCAAGGAGCCGGGTCACATGCTGCTACATGCATGGGCTGTCACTAACTGTGCCACTAAAACCAGACAAACCCTTGTCAAGGGAGATAAACTCCTCTGGAGACAGAGGTAAGTGACTCAACTGCTGGCCTGCTTGTGAGGGTTTTGTTCAGTTCAAGGACAGTATCAGCTGACAGAAGGACTTGATGTTTCAGGGAGACACAATCAACACTGGCAAGAGGAAGGAGGCGGAGAGGCAGAAAGAGAAAAACACACGCGGACAAACGCAAGGAGGCCGAAGGAGGCAGGCTGCCAGGAGGTGGCAAAAGACGACACATCCCCACTACGGAAAATCAATGGTCTAATCAAATCACGCCTGTTTCGCAGTCACGAAACCTCCAGCAGGAAACTAAAGCAATCAACCTTGGTTTCACTAAGTACAGTCTCCACTGCGTGCGTGACACCCACCGCCCAAGGGATCACAAAGGCTGCAAAAACCTGACAGGCGACTCCTAAACTTTAGCTGTTGGATAAGACCCACCGTCATAGAGACACAGAATGTGGTACACACAACCACAGCTCTTGCCCCAGGTCTCCATGCCCAGTGGGAATCTACCCCCAACAGAGAGAAAAGAAATACAGCAGGGAGAAAGCACAGAGAAGGTACTCCATCGTGATGCCCTCCTTGGGCTGCCGAAGGTCAGGATTCCAGCTATTCTTCCCTGTCTTCTCAGCGGTGCCCGAGGCAAGGTCCTCCTGGTTGCCAGCTAGGCATCAGCCACCCTGCTTGTCATTTTATCACAGCGGTGTGCTCCTTAACTCGCTTGCTGCTAGCAGTCTGCAGACTCAGGACCTTGACAATGTGGCTTATTCTACCATCTCCTCCATCCCCTACCCAACCCCAACAAACCCAAGTAAGTGACAGTAACAACCGGAACAGCCATCCCGCGAGGAATGGGCTTTGGAGCCGTAAATACTTACTTAGACCTAGGACATGTATTTGTTGGGCGAATTCAGCCTGTTTCATTGGACTTTCCATTTCCTTCATTGCAAGGACTGACATATAAAAGGAAAAGCCATTATGACATGGAAGTGTCCAGCATGGTGTCCGGTATTTGGTAGATATGAATGTTGGTTTGTTTTAATCCTCCGGAAGCAACATTGAATACCTAATTAAGGGTAAATTTCAGTGTAATGTCTCTAAAATCCTTAGTACTGTAGTTCTTTTTATTTGTGGATTCCATATTTACAAATTCACCTACTCACTCAAATTTGTAATCAACAAATCAAGGCTTGTGGCACTTCTGTGGTTATCCACAGATGTACGCAGAGTGGAGAAAAATTGGAGTCACCCAGTGCACACATTCCCAGCTGAGCTGAACAGGGTGACACCCTACCTTCTTGTTTCAGCTCTAAGACTATAAACAAATGTTCTTTTCACTGTCTATTTGGTGTAATCTCTTTCACATTTTTGTGGGTTTGTTTGTTTTTTTTTTTATAATTTCATTGCTTAAAATGGTCCCCAGGTAAAAGACAGTCTTTTCCACAAATGGTTCTGGGAAAACCGGACAGCAACATGCCAAAGAATAAAACTGGACCACGTTCTTACACAAGAATTACCTCACAAGAATTAACTCCCAATGAATAAAGGACTTAAATATAAGACCAGAAACCATAAAATTCCTAGAAGGAAACATAAGTTACCGGACGCTGATGTGAGTAGTAATTTTTTCGATCTGTCTTCTGAGGCAAGGGCAGCAAAAGCAAAAATAAACAAATGAGACTAAAACTAAAAAGCTTTTGTATAGCAAAGGAAACCATCAACAAAACGAAAAGGCAACCTTCTAAATGGGAGAAGATATTTGCAGATGATATAACTGATAAGGAGTTAATATCCAAAATACGTAAAGAGCTCACACAACTCAATAGCAAACAGGCAAAGCAATTAAAAAATGAGCAGAGGAGTGTGCCTGGGTAGCTCAGTCATTTGAGCATCCAACTCTTGATTTCCTCTCAGGTCGTGATCTCATGGTCGTTAGATGGAACCCCACATCAGGCTCCACACTGGGTGTAGAGCCCATTTAAGATTCTCTCACCCTCTCTCTGCCCCTTCCCTGTGCATGCACACTCTCTAGAGAAGAGAAGAGAAGAGAAGAGAAAATAAAAGAAGAAGAGAAAGAAGAGAAGCAGAGGACCTGAATCAACAATTCTCCAAAGAAGACATACAGCTGGTGGACACATGAAAAAATACTCAGAATTACTAATCATGAGGGAAATACGCTGAAATCACAATGAGGTATCACCTTTCTTGTCAGAAAGGCTATTATCAAAAAAGATAATAAAAAGTTGGCAAGGATGTAGAGAGAAGGGAACCGTGCTTATGCAATGTGGGTGAAAATGCAAAATGATGCAGCCACTATGGAAATCCATGTGGAAAGTCCTCAGAAAATTAAAAATTCAACTATCATACTACCCAGCAATTCCGTGTCTGGATATTTATCCAAGGAAAAGGAAAATACTAATTCAAAAAGATATACATGCCCCTATGTTCACTGCAGCATTTACAATAACCAAGGTAAGAAAGCAATCTGTCCATCCACAGATGAATGAATAATGAACGTGTGGAATATATGTTCTACAGATATCGTATATACAATGGAATATTACTCAGTCATTAAAAAAGAAGAAAATCTTGCTATCTGCAACAATATCTGGGGATCTAGGGGGGATTGTGCTGAGTGAAATAAGTGAGAGGAAAGCAAATACAGTATGATTTCACTTCTGTATGGAATCTAAAAACAAAAAAAACAAAACAAAACAAACTCAGATACAGACGATCTGGTGGTTGCCAGAGTGGGCAGGAGATGGGCAAAATAAAGGAAGGGGATCAATAGCCACAAACCTGCAGTTATAAAATATATAAGACACACGGACACAATATGTAATAATGTAATACGTAAAAACTTCGTATGGTGACAGATGGTGGTTAGATTTATCATGGTGACACTTTGTAATATACATAAGTGTCCAGTCACTATGTTGTACACCTGAAATATAATATTTGTATAGTAACTACACTTCAATTAAAAAAAATAAGTAAACAAAATGGCCCCAAGGAGAGTGCTGGAGTGCTTTCTAGTGTTCCTAAGTGCAAGAAGGCAGTGATGTGCCTTGCAGAGAAGACACATATATAAGATAGGCTTTGTTCAGGCATGAGTTATGGGTGCTGTTGGTCATGAGTTTCAATGTTAACAAATTAACAGAAACCCAAACCAAACAAATGAATTGATCAGTTCACAAAAAAAAAAAGTGAAACAGAGGCTCACAAGAACCCAATTCTGTATTTCCCTTAGAAGCAAGTTCAGCATTTGCTAATTTAACATTCAAAGTAACTTTCTAGACCATAACTAGAAAGAACAAAGAGAATCGACATCTGTCCTTTTCTAATTTCTGTTCCCATCCTTGGAGGCAAGGGGGCAATCAGACAGGTCATTCACTGCATTAGGACAAAGGCACAAACCTGATACAAATAGTGAAGGATCTTAGAGCAAATAAGGGCTTGACAGAGGATAGAGGTGGACGGGTGGTGGGAAGAGACATGATCTGTGCAGTGGAAAGTGAGGGGCTTAACTTGACCAAAGCACAAGGTGAGTACTGATGTTAATACTTCCCTGGGGTCGCTCTATATTATTCTCAGATCATTTGAGATGACTGTAAGGGTTCTACCCATGCTTCTTTCACATTTCCTCTAGTGAACCTAGTACTTGTATGGCACTTGTCTGTTATTAGCAAGACAGCAGATGATACCCTAAATCTGGGATGCATTTCCAAAACCATCAACGCATCAATGATCTAACAACGCATCAATAATAGCATGTTTTTCCTCATTTAGTCAACCTCTCAGCTAACTCAGGCAAGAAGAGGGAAAAAAGTCAGTGTGTTTCTATCTGGACATGATCTCTTCCTCACTGCCATTTCTGACCCTGACCACAACCTCTCTTGGACAGCATAGGGATTTAAACAACTAAATAAAACTCTATTATTCCAGAAAAGTTTAGAATCAGTGTTTTGGGGAAAGGAAAGGAAAGGAAAGGATAGCCATCTGTTTCATTTCCTTCTATTTCAAATGAGAACTCTGAAGCTCTGGGGGTTAATGTGACAGATCGGGGACCACAGCCTATTTTTTCCAATGCCCAGTTGAGCAGCCTGTCCTTGTCTTTAGTAATCTTATGTCCAGATTTTCCAGGAGAACTAGGATTTCTGAAAATGCTTGCTCCCATCATTGCTTAAGAGTACTAGTACCTGTTAGTTTCTGGACCCTGAATTTGGGGTCAAACGATATGGTCACGTATCACGTATCATACGTATCACATATGATAGACGTATCATGATTCATCTGATAGCTCCTTCTCATTCTCCTGTAGCTGCTCATCAAGGCCGGTGGCTTCTATTGTCACATCTGTTTGGATGATCCCCAAATCAAGTAAGAAAGTGACAGAATTTTAGAACATAAAGTAGCCTGATGGGTCATTTATAGTCAATTCCTTCCTTTTACTGGTAATGGTAAAATTAAGTCTCCAAGAGGCCAAGTTATGACCAAAATCACACAGCTAACAAGAGATAAAGTCAGAATACAACATAGGCCTCCAACAAATGCTACAAAAGTACAAAAGGTTCGTTAACATATTTGCTAGTTCAATAACACGGTGGACATAAATATCCCATGAACCTCGGTAGATGCACTACAAATAGATTCACACAAAACAATGGTAATGATTAAGACCTTTGGGTGTCTCCCATTTGAGAGGCTGTAGGCTCTGGTTTCCTTACTAGAACAATATTTACTGACCTATATCATCATGAAAAATGATTGCCCTGAACACCTACCTACAAAAACAACCATGAAAACATTTACCAGGATTTATATAATAAAAAGAACACCTTAAATAAAACACAAATGCCTAGTCTGCATTTTATTAGCACTTAAAAGTCAATTATCACTTCACACCAGAAGTGAAAGCAGTGACATGGTCAGGCTCTTAGCAATAAACCTACACAATTCCAGCTCTCTGGTCACTCAGAAAACTTACTCAAGCTGTCAGAGGCGAGCACATCACATTGGAAAAACAATGGTTCTAAATGGTTAAGAAAGCAAACAATGATTTGTCCTCCATGAATCTCTGCTATTAAATAAAAGTGTTGTTTGAGAAGCACACAGGTTTATAAATTAGTGGGTGTGGGGCAATAGAAGAGCAAGGGAACTATCATCAATATATTGCCTTGCTTCCAGAAGATCTGGTGGTAACTGAGCTTTTTATTCCTACACAAAATAGCCGAGTCAGTGTAACAACCTTTTTGTTGACCATCCCCACTCACAACTCTTGCCCTTCTAAATCCATGCTACATTCTTTTGCCAGACATTTCTGCACAAAAGAGGCATATCATTCCAGTCCCAGCTCAAAACCCTCAGTGATTCAGAGGAAAGCCAGAGCAAGGAAGTGCCATTTGTTCTTCCTGTGGAAAGATTCCTTACGTTGGTGGTTTGGGGGATGGCCTGTGACCTTACGTCACAGGAGGACAGAAACCGCACTGGAAGATGTTGTCCGAACGCAACCAAAAAGCCACATGGGTTGCAGATGGATCCGCTGTGTGCTTCAGTTTTCCTGGTATATCCCAGTTTGTGCCTGCTGTCACAACTAACAGCATCTCTGCTATTATCCTAGCCTAGTTGTGAGCATTACAATGCCACACACCCTCCACCAACAGCAACGTTTTTTTACCAGAAATTAAGAGACACCACAGGCAGCCCTCAGGACAGCTTACCAGTCTTCTTATCTCCTCCTCCAGCCAGCACCACATCACAGGCACAAGAGTGCAGAGGAACACCGCCAGGATTGGGGGAATACATCAGCTAGCGGACGCCAACCTCACCCTCGGGCCTGAGGTTACATCGCTTCTTCTCATTGTGTGCCCTTGGCATCTTGTGATTATCCATCTGAAACCACAGAAGGATTCAAGGCTTCACCAGTTACCATGATGCTTGTCTGGCTCCTGCATGCCCAGCATCACTAAGTCAGTTAATACCCAGAATTACACCCCCTGTGTTAGCCAGGGAGAGGTACGAGCTTTCTACCACAGGGGGAAATGAGGTTGTCACCAGGAGACCCTGGCTAATAGATTTCTCTTTAATTACAGGTTAAAGGGCGTAACCTTGCTTCATTCTGAAATATTTAAACTCCAAGTCCTTGATGTTTAAATGGAGAACCCCAAATATAGCGCCTATGTGTTCCTATTGAAGTTCCTCTAACAAAAAAGGAATTTCAAATAGTCATTTTTCCCTCTGTTTTGAAAATGTTTTGGAAATAAACATTCCTAATCCTATCATCACACATCTATTAACATTTTGTGTATTCCTTTTCAGTCTTTGTCATGTGCATAACATTTCCAGTCTGCATTACAGTATACATATAATTTTCTATCATGCTTTGATCAAAACCACTCTTCCAAGTTGTTACATAGAATTACCAATTATAACTGTAGACACTTCCCAGTGTTTTTTGAATTGATACATTACAATTTAATGATTTCTCTGGTTTTAATATTTTAATTTTTTCCTCTTTCTACCAGTACAAGGCATTTCACGAAGCACTGGGAATGGTAAAGTTAACAAAATAAATGCTTTTACTAGGTAAAAAATTGTGGACTCGTTTTGAAGACTGAATTTGAATTCTTGTCACATTTTGAATAGCTCTGATATTCTTCTTCGTATGTTAGTCACAAACTTGAAAATAAAGAGGATGAGAAAGGGAGGGAGAGAAGACAAGGAAGAAGAAGAAAGGGGGGAGGGAAAGGGGGAAAGACAACAGGGAGAAAAGGGGGAGGGAAGGACTTATAATTACAAGGATAAATTGAGGGTCTTCTGTTCTGACATTTGCTTCATGTAAATGATGGAAATACCATACCAATTCATTTGAATACATGTCAAGTCTCTCCATGAATTATAATAAATGTCAGCATCATTCTAATATTTAAAAACAAAAGCTATCTATAATTCAGACATGACCCTTTCCCTATCGTCTACTCCATCATGTAAAATATCCATTGCCTGGCCTTTAAGGCCTTATATGCTCTAGCCCGCCATAACCAAACCAATTTTTCTCCACACAAAGCTCCTCTCTAGTCAGGACTCCTTACTGGGAAACACAGAGACATGGCAGCTTCAGTCAGGGAGGAGTAGCTTGTGTCAGAATAAATCTCCCACAGCTAAGAATTATAATCCTTGGGCAAAATTTTAAGAAATAAAATACTGGGCTTGAATGACTCAGTCGGTTGAAGGCCCAACTCTTGATTTCAGCTCAGGTCATAATCCCAGGGTTGTGGGACCTAGCCCTGCACTGGGCTCCGTGCTGAGCTTGGAGACTGCTTAGGATTTTCTCTCTTTCTTCTGCCCCTCTCCCCCACTTGCACACTCTCTCTCTTAAAAAAGAGAGAGAGAGAAATAAAAGAAACATAAGACTATTTGAAGGCCCTGGAGAATAACTAAAAGTACACATAAATTGGAAACTAGTAAACACCTGAAAAATAGAGAATTGGACTGGTTAAGATCACTTATCCAGAGTTCATCAAACTCCCCAGTCCAAGGGTTGCTGGGCAGCTAAAATTCAAGCAGAACTGAAGTCTTGTGGCCTTGAAGTGTCTAGGGACAAAGTTCAGGACCTCCAGAGTGGGTGAATATTAATAAAGAAAATCCAGAAATGAAAGAGCCAGAACAAGGAACCCCCAAATCTGATACATAAACTCCCTCAAATCTTTGGTTGATGCTCTGGAAAACAGTGTGGAGGTACCTCAAAAAATTAAAAATAGGGGCACCTGGGTGGCTCAGTCGGTTGAGCGTCCGACTTCGGCTCAGGTCATGATCTCACAGTTTGTGTGTTCAAGCGCCGTGTCAGGCTCTGTGCTGACAGTTCAGAGCCTGGAGCCTGCTTCAGATTCTGTGTCTCCCTCTCTCTAGCCCTCCCCTGCTCATGCTCTCTTTCTCTCAAAAATAAACAAACATTTAAAAAAAATTTTTTTAATTAAAAATAAACCTACCCTATGACCCAGCAATAGCACTGCTAAGAATATACCCAAGGGATACAGGAGTGCTGATGCATAGGGGCACATGTACCCCAATGTTTATACCAGCACTTTCAACAATAGCCAAATTACGGAAAGAGCCTCAATGTCCATCAACTGACAAATGGATAAAGAATATGTGGTTTATATATACAATCGAATACTAGCTGGCAATGAGAAAGAATGAAATCTGGCCATTTGTAGTAACATGGATGGAACTGGAGGATATTACGCTAAGGGAAACAAATCAGACAGAGAAAGACAGATAGCATATGTTTTCACTCATATGTGGATCCTGAGAAACTTAACAGAAGACCAGCGGGGAGGGAAAGCGGGGGGGGGGTGGGGGGGGGGGGGAAGGACTACAGAGAGGGAAGGAGGCAAACCATAAGAGACCCTTAAATACTGAGAACAAACTGAGGGTTGATGGGGGGTGGGAGGGAGGGGAAAGTGGGTGATGGGCATGGAGGAGGGCACCTGTTGGGATGAGCACTAGGTGTTGTATGGAAACCAATTTGACAATAAATTATATATATATAAAAAAATATCTTTGGCTGAGGTTTATACTACAATTGCTCAAGGAAGACTAAAGGAACCCAGCAGAAAGCAGTAGCTTCCAGTCTAGGAGAAATGAGCAGAAATATTTGGTGCCATCTAATGTAGAGTGAGAAGACTTTGAAGTTTAAGTGTTTCCAAGTTAGGGAGTTTTGCCATACACCTTGGGCTTTCCATTGAAAACGCAATTGGACATATTTAGGATTAAAGTGTATGTCTCTGGGGCACCTGGGTGGTTCATTTGGTTGAGCATTTGACTCTTGATTTCTGCTCAGGTCATGATCCGAGGGTCATGGGATTGAGCCCCGTGTCAGACTCTGTGCTGAGCATGGAGTCTGCTTAAGATTCTCTCTCTCTCTCCCTCTGCCCCTCTCCCCAGCTTGTGTGCTCTCTAAAAGAAAAAAATTAATTAAAAAAATAAAATGTATGTCTGAATTAAAGGCTTCATCCTGTTAATCCTAAGGGCAAAATTAAGCAGACATACCTTAATAAAACCAAGGCTCCATAAGTTCAAAGGGATCAGTCAGTAACTTAACTGGCTGGGAGAACAGAAATCAATAGTTTTCAGTGGAAGATCAAAGAACCCAGAAATTTTATAATGGATTATTTCTAATATCCAGTATATAGTAAACAGTAGACATGAAAACAAACAGGAAAATGTGACCATCAAAAGAAAAGACAGTCTATAGAATTTAATCCTAAGATGACCTGAAGTTTTGAATTAGCATAGAAGGTCATTGAAGCACCTATTTTCAGTACATTCAAAGAGTTAAAGGAAAAACTTGTCAGAATGACTGTAACAGATAAAGAACATGAAGAGAGAAATAAAAAAATTTAAAAGAAGAACCAAAGGGAAACAATAGAACTAAAATGGGAAATAGCTAGAATTTTGTAATTCACTGAAAGTGTTTAACAGATAGACTATAAAAGAGTCAGTGAACATGAATCATAATAAATGATTCAATATGAAGAACAAAGAGAATAAAGATTCAAAAGACAAAGAGATTCTCAGAAACCTGTGGGGCAATATTAAGCTCTATGATACATTGGGGCCCCAGAGGTACAAGAAAAATAAAACATGGAAGAAAAAAATATTTGAAGAAATAATCACTAAAAGTTTCCAAAATATGGTTTAAAAAAAAATTTACTTTCCTAAGACTTCACTGAATTATAAGCAATAAAAACAAGACAAAACTTCCAGAAACAGGGTATTTAAATTGTTGAAAATCCTAACAGCATTCACAGAGGGGGGGAAAAAAGACATATTGGCTGGGGTTGGATGCAAAAAAACAACAATAAAAATGAAAATTGATGGGGTGCCTGGGTAACTCAGTTGGTTGAGCATCCAACTTCAGCTCAGATCATGATCTCACAGTCTGTGAGTTCGAGCCCCACAGTGGGCTCCAAGCTGACAGCTCAGAGCCTGAGCCTGCTTCAGATTCTATGTCTCCCCCTCTCTCTGCCTCTCCCCTGCTACCACTCTGTCTCTAATAATAAATAAACGCCAAAAAGAAAAAAAGAAAAAAGAAAATTGATGAGCACCTGGGTGGCTCAGTCAGTTAGGCAACTGACTCCTCAGGCTCTGGGCTGTCAGTGGAGCCTGCTGGGATTCTCACTCTCCCTCTACCTTTCCCTTGCTCATGTACACACACTATCAAAATAAATAAATAACCTTTTCTTAAAAATTAAAATTGAGCTCTTATCAGTAAGAGACCAGAAGACAATAGAATGATATTTTAGCTGCAAAATGGGAGGTAGGGGGTGTGGTAATCTATCAGCTTAGAGTTCTATATCAAGTGAAAATATTCTTCATATTTCCTGATCTGCATGATACTGAAAACACAAAATAAGAAATTATAAGAAATGCTAAAGAAAATTCTTTGGGCTGAAGAGAAATGAAAGCAAATGGAAACCCAGATCTATAGGAATGAATAAAGAGCACCAAGAATGATAAATATGGGCCTAATTAGAAACGATTACATCTTCTCTTAATTTTCTGGTGGGAGTGTTAAAACTTTTTCTCAAGTGGTTGCACAATTGAACAGTTTATCATGAAGTTAAATACACACCTAATCTATAAACCTGCAACTCCTTACCTAGGTATTTACCTAAGAATAAAGACAATATATGTCCACAAAAAACTCAATACAGAATGTTTATTATTCATAACTCATAACAGCTGAAAAGTGGAAGTGATCCAAATGTCCATCGACCAAAACCCAGGTAAACAAATCAGGTCAGATTCTCACAATGGAATACAAGTGAATGGTAAAAAAGAATGAATTACTGACAATGTGGGCAAGTCTCAAAAACATTATGAAGAAACTAGATTCAAAGGAACACGTACTACATAATCTCATTTACATTAATTTCTAGAATCAGAACTAAACTATGCAATGGAAACCAGAAAACTGAGTGCTGTGAGAGCAGGGGAAGACTGGAATGGGCAAAAGGAAACTTTCTGAGAGCACAGAGATTGCCTTTATTTTTATAATGATGGTAGTTACACAAGTACATACGTTCCTCCTAAGACTTGTGTGTTTTACTGTATGTAAATTTCATCTGCACTTAGAGACCCTAACTGACATCGTTCACGTTCGTTTAGAAACACTCCTCTCTATGCAAACCAAACTCCTGAGTCCATCCATACCCTCCAAAAGCTCTCCCTCCTCCAGAAAGCATTTCTTGGCAGCACAGGTTTTCATGGAACTTCCCCATCTCTCAAGCGTTAGATGTGTTTCAGCTTTATCTCCCCAAATGGATGGCAAGTTTCTTGAGGGCAGGAATTGCACTTTATGCACAAGTAGCAAAGCTGGCAAACAACATGGAGCGTGTGAGGTTACTGTCATCCCCATGGACAAGGCACGGTGCTGGGTGTCACGGAAGAATCTTCCAGTGAGTGACATACATTCAGCCTTCAAAGCCCGCCCTCCAACGTATGAGATGGGCAGGCACATAAGTCAGTCTGACTCAAGCAAAACTGTGAGAAAACAAGAAGTGTCCTATGAGAATTGAGGATGGAAAATTTATCTGGCAGTTCCTGAAGAAATTCTAATTCAATTAAGTTCTTAAAAGAGAAATATGGTTTTTCATGTACTGGATGCCCTTTGGCCTAGACCATGGCCTAGACCATATCAGGCATGATGCTAAATACGTATGTACAAATGTCATTTGATCCTGATAAAAATCCCATGAAGTCTGTCCCTTTATTTTCCATTATTAGTGATGAGCTTGGTCATGCAACAAGGTCACATATCTAAGAAGTGTCCAACAAGTGGATTCAACCCCAGAGATAACCTGACTCCGGGACCTGAGTTCTTAGCCACTACACCACTCTACATTAATGCAGAGAAAGAAGACTAAGTCCTTTCACACAAAAAGACACAAAGCAAGTCACAGAAGGGAATGCACACAGGGGTAGCATGAGATTATTGATCAGAAAGTTGGGGACAAAGGATCTTAAAAACCAGACTCAAGTTTTTGGCATTTTCCTCCATACCCTAAGTATACTCTGACTGAAAGCACTTCTCTGATAGCTCTTTGTAAGTCAATGAATCATTTTCTAAGATATACTTAATAACTATGGTTAGTAAACTCACTATAATGCAGTTATTCTGTTATGTGTGGGAGAGCACTGTCCCTCCCTCCCCCCTCCTCTTCCTTCCACGCCCCTTGTTTTCATGACCATGTGACTTGTTACATGGATAATGGAAACAAGACCTCTTTGTGAGCAGTCTCTGTTGTGATTCAGTGTGGTTGGTCCATGTCATTGAGTTTTGTGGTCAAAACATCAGTATTCATATGATCTATAGACCATCAAGACAGGTTTGGAGAAATGAGAGACACTCATCATTTGGAAAACAAACTCATCTGTACTGTAGTAAAGCACCCTCAAGCTAACTCTATTCTCCCTCATCCTCAGCTCCTCTGAATTTAACTCAATCTAGCTCCCACCCCCTTACCAAGAGATCATAAAATCTTCCCAGGGACTACCCATTCACTGGAGATAATGTCATAATGGTCAAACATTACTCTAGTTTTATTTCCCCCTTTGAAGGTTTACAATGGAGTTCGACTAGGAGAGAGGGAGAAATTATTCCCGTTTAATCAAAAAGAAAATACTAGCACATTTATCGTAACTATGATAATAATTAACGAATGCCCAATATCAGTCATCTGTGCATCACATACAAATGCTACAGTTGAAGGGTATGCCCTATTGCGTGCTTTAGACCAATCTTATCCCACTCCCAATTTGCAAAAATAATTATACATTTTTGAATTCAAAGCTTTGGGTACTATTGTTGACTGAAGCCCTTGAAATGTGCACTGATTACAGTGCCAATGTAATGTACATTAGCGGAGAGCTCAAGTATTCTACAATAACCTTAAATCACAGAGAGTTATAAGAGGCTAATAATGAAGATGAAGTAATGCTGAAAGTACCAGCCTTTTATTCTGAACTCAAGAAATGCATTAGAAAATATGTTTTAAGAATAGGTCAGGGAGAACATAAATGCAAAGTAGAAGAAAAGAAAGAGGGAAAATCTCGGCTGGGCTGGGGAAGGAGAAATGCAGAGGGAGGGAGGGAGAAGCTGTGTCTTAAAAGGATATGCATAATTTAGAGAACAGAAAGTGAATCGACTCCAGAACAAAAGTACCATCCATTTAGACGGTGACAATGATTTCCACTCTACCCATGAAGCTCCTGTCTGCAGCCTCTAAGAAGCAGCATCCGAATCTGAGGGCACATCTATATGGAAGTCTACAATAGTGCATTCCTATGCCCTGCTCTCAGAGACCAACCTATCCTCTGTACCAACTGTTTCCTTTCTGACAGCCTATAATAACCTATTTGAATCTTATGATGAAACATTTTTAAATAGAGCAGTATGGAAAATAAGCAATGAAAGCATTTAGGAGTCAAGTAAGAGCAAAACATATGATAAAGCATGAAGAAATATTGGTCTATGAGTTTTATGTCTCATGATCTCAGTTAAATGTGCAAGGTGGATTGCAAATTTGCCTCCTGGCTTCCCAGCTTCTCAAACAAAGATGAGAAACACCGGACAGCAGTGGCTCTCAAACTTTTTGGTCTCAATCTCTTTACACTTATTGGTGGACTCAAAGAGCTTTTCCTTGTGGGGGTATAGGTTAACATCTATCGATATTTATCTTATTAGCAATTGAAACAAAATTTTAAAATATTTATAAGCCCGTTTTAAAATAAATCTATCACATATTAACATAAATAAAATGTATTTCTTGAAAGTATATTTTCTCCAAAAAAATTAGAAGATTGCCATTCACATTGTCTTGTTAAGGTCTGGCTTAATACAAGTCAGCTGGATTCTCATCTGCTTCTGCATCTAACCTGTTGTGACATCACACCTGTTTAACCCCTAAAAACTCCAGTGTTCACTCACAAACATGCAAAAGTCAAATACAATCTCCCTATTACTAGGAATGCAGGTTTGTTTGTTGAACTCTGGGAATCCCCATGGATTCCTGACAGACACTGTGGGAACCACGAAGTTCTAGGAAATACAGGTCCTGTAAGACAAAAGCAGGGACGGCTCAAGAGGTATATGGTCCTTTGAAGAATGAGTTCTGAGAGAAAAAAGATGCTTCTCTGGGTCATAAAGGGAGTGGCATGGGATGTGGTGGACCCCATGCTCAACACCAGCCCCATGATTGCTGAGTAGTGCGTGGTACAGGATTGGCCATTCCGAAAGGAGATATGCATGCGTATTCCCCATTTCCCATAATTTATAGCCCCTGGACAAGATGTGAGTTAATGAAATCAATACTTCCTATAATTGATGTCAAGTGCATTTTGTAATTATGTTTTGTGGTCTGTGATTTTTATGAGCTTGCCCCATAAAACAATTAACTACTCCATAAAAATACTTTTGACGTTTTTTTTTTCACTTAAAGTCCTCTACTATATATCCATGCTGTGAAAAAGAATACAGTAGCACTAAGCTTTATGATTTTCAGTATCTAAATAAGAACATTTCTTCTACATCTACACCACTCTTTCACTACACTATTTATAAATCTAACAAAATTGCATAGCACTTAAGAGAATAATTGTGGAGTCGAGATGCACCTGTGTTTGAATCCCAGCTCTACCCCTAGTTTTATAACCTTGAAAACTTATTTCATTGAGCCTCAATGTCCTTATAAAGAGAGTAATAACAGCAGCCACCTCATTAAGTCACCGTGAGATTTAAAGGTAATGCAGATGTTTGTGTCAAATATACACCAATTGCCTCCCAGGAAAAGAATGTCAGGACTGACATCAACAGACCTAACACCTGGTGTTAGTTTAAGCGTTATTGGTAATATTCATTCCCCCTTTGCAGCAATCAGTTTAGTAATTAGAAATTCTGGCTTAGGTCACATGAGACAAAAGTTTGGGAGGAAGAAGTGTGATACTACGGATCTTTGTTCAGTAAATACTCAGTACCCAACTCCTCCACTGGGAGTAGAGTTTACTTCTCCATCCCATTTGTGTTGGGCTTGGCTATTTATTTTCTCTTTGGCCAGTAGAAGGTAAGTCACAGGATTTAAATGTGCTTGCACAGTATGACTCAGCTCTTGCTCTCACTTGACCTGCCATCAGAAGAGCTGTCCTTCACTAGTTTCTGTCCTTCTGCCACACCCCAAACACACACCTGTAAAGCAGAACGGGCACCAACCCCACAGCCTAGAGCTTTTTACAGCAGGCCCTGCAGACTGAGGCAGATCTGTCCAGCTTACAACAGCCAAACCACAGTCAGTCAACCTGTGAGTACACAAATACTTTTGATATACCACAATGTTTTGGGATACTTTGTTATTTAGCATCATTGTGGTAATAGCTGATTGATACAAATAGTTAGGCAGAGTGTCTGGAAAATATTTTTCCAGCTCCTAAAAAGAGACATCCCACAAGAGGATTCTGGATGTTACAGCAGGATCCGCTGCAACCATCCTGCCACCATGAGGAAGCCAGCCTCATACTAAGGAGGCCCTGTCCTCGTTATCATTGACCACAGTGAGCCCGCTAATAAAGCCCTGTGTCGCTTGACCTCCCTGTTATTCAATATTAACCTTTTTGTAATGTCCAGGCCAGTTAAAACACAGCTTTCTGCTTCCTATGAGAATCTCCTGCTAGTTTTGTTTCATTTAAGAAGAAAAGAACAGTCACACGGTGCAAAGACCCTGTAAGTACAACAGTGGGCAGGAAAAAGGACAGAGCCATTATGTAACACCCTAGGATTCTATGCCTTCAAGAGGGGTGTCTTGAGGTCTGCTAAGGTCAATCCTGACATGCTTTTCCTGTGAGGCAATTGTCGTATATTTGACACAAATGAGAAGGTTCTGGGATGTGTACTAGTGAGCCTCTGGGTGACCAAGCTACTTTATGTGGTAAGAATTTTCACAGAGCAGTTGTCACTTAGAACTAAGGCATCTGGGGCACCTGGGTGGCTCAGTCAGTTGAGCATCTGATTTCAGCTCAGGTCATGATCTCATGGTTCCTGAGTTCAAGCCCCACATTGGTCTTGCTGCCGTGTCCCCCTCTCTCTGCCCCTCCTCCTCCCCCACTCATGCTTTCTCAAAAATAAACATTTAAAGCTAAGACATCTGGTTAACTTATGGATTGCAGCCTATGATTAACTTATGGATTAAGTGATGATTGAATGATTGTGGCTTGGGCTCGTTGCTACGCCTCTGTACCCTTCCTCAACTGTTCAGTGAGGTCCCTTTTTACTGGGGTCTCTGGCAGCTCAGAAAATACAATAAAATCACCCTATATAATGTGTTTCCTGTAGGATTCTTGCCCCGCCTGTGCCCGTAAGCCATCAGTATAATACTGGGCAGCATCACACACACTCAGGCCTCCTGGGGGCCTCTACGCACCCAACTTCTCTCCCTAGCTGGGCTTGCACCACATCTGTTTGTTCGAACTCCCACGCACGCCCCCACAGGCTTCTGGCTCCCTGTTCATCGTCCCATGTCCAGCTTCTCCACGTTCCCCCTTCACACTCCGTGCTGCCTTCCGATTTCAGCCCTCAAATGCCTCCACGCAGCACAGAGTCACTGAGCCGTGCGGTCGAGACTAAATCTGTTCACCTATTTTCCACTCCGCCCTCATTCAGGAAATCTTCTGGCCACAGTTAAAGACAGCACTCGGCCGCTGCCACTCCAGTTGATGGCCTACACAAAATAACTGGTCTGCAAGGACAGCTATCCTCTGCTGCTGTTCCCTCCCCACTAAGCCTTGGCACCTGAGGGAAAATGACGAGGGGTGGGGAGGAAACATCCCCTCTCCCACTCCATGTTGCTCTTTATCACCTGAGCCCAGCTGAGACACTTGCACATATACATACTGACTGAAAGGAGTAAATGGCAAGACGACTTTTCCTCAAAAGCCCAATTTGTAGAAATCAACAGTCAATTCTCTACCTCACAATAACATAAAAGATACACTCGTTCAAACAAGAAAATTTGGGAAATACGGTAAAATGATAGCATCTCCTCCCTTTGTGAAGCTCCTACCGCTTGGAGGAAAAATTGGTTTTGCTAAAGTTTGGCCCGGAGGAGGAAAAAGAAAGATCCCTGGACTTCCCCTCACTGACCATTCATTCCTCCTGGCAAAACAGCCTAGATGTTGTCATTCCATAACTCAGTGCTCGATGCATTCGGGACACCCTATCTCTCTTAGAGTCTCTGATCCTCAGTGCTACTTCTCAGCTTCCTGGACCAGTGGAATGCAGACTGGCAAAATATCACAAGACCCCATACTCCCAGACAAGCACTGTACTGGGAGAGCCAACGGTCAGGAAATTAATCCCACCCAGATTTAGGGAGCAATTATTGCCGATGGTTTCCAGTGTACATATGCTTTCTGTCGAGGTCTTCTGCATGCCTGGAATTTTCTATCGTTACTACACACACACACACACACACACACACACACACACACACACACACTCAGTATATCAAACGGGGCCATATTTGACTAGAACCTATCCTGTTTGGGGACTCTCCAGCCCTTTTTAAAGGTCTCAAATCTGGGCACCTGGGTGGCTCATTAGGTTGAGTATCGGACTTTTCATTTCAGCTCAGGTCATGACCCCACGTTCAAGGGATCAAGCCCCGCATCGGGCTCCATGCTGGGCATAGACCTAGCTTCAGATTCTCCCTCTCCTTCCGCCCTTCTCCCCTGCTCAGGCATACATGCTCCCTCTCTCTAAAAAAAAAAAACAAAAAACACACACACAGTCTTTATCCAGCCAGCAAATGTGTACTGAATCCCTACTATGCACAAGTTGCTATGCTAATTATTAGGTTCTTCATTAGACCTTGTAATGCTCCACAGCCACACGTGCACAGATGCCCTCTCCATCCTGCCAGAGTCAAAAGCAAATTCTTAAATCCATGAAAAGCATTCTTGCCACACTTTCCTAGAGCCCCTTATCGCATCACTGTAAGCAACATGCAGAAAATTAAATTGAGCTGTTAAATCGCATTTCTATATCCGGTCATTCACTTCCTAGAACCTCCCTCTTCTCTCAAAGACACCACTGACAATCAGAAGAAATGAAAACACCACCTGTGCTCTGAGTCCATTTTCTTCCTTGAACTTCAAAGCGCCTAGAGGTCCATGTGCATCACAAATGGGAGTATCTTGCAGTCTCCCATTAATCAGTAATGATCCGTTCCAAAGGTGTATTAAAGCTTCGCAGATTTCCCACAAAGCAACCACAGTGATCTTTATAAAGTGCAAATAAAATCTTGTCACTCATCTTTCTTAGAAGGAAATGGTATTTCTTACGTGGAGGTATAAGGCCTCCATCATCTCTAAGACTACCCTTCCCATATAGTCCCTTGATAGCTCTATCACATGATTGTCTGTTGCTTATCACCATCTGAAATTATTTCATCATTTGTGTAACTGGCTCTCCTTAGAATGGGGTAAGCCTTGTCCTCTGTGACCAGAGGGCTCATCTGCCTCATGTGCTGTCCTTTGTTCAGTACCTAACTATGAGTAGGCAGCTCATAGTAGGCACTCGATAAGTATTTTCTAATGAGCTACTTTAGTAACTTTAAAAATGGACGTCTGCTCCTCTTAATATTTTATAAACACTCCTGGTGAGAAGGGGCTCATCCTCCATCCAAAAAATTTCTTGTCTTTTCCAGTGGGAGGTCCCAACAACCACTTTCTCAGCCACCGTCCCAGGACTGGTCATGTTAGTAATTACCCCTTTTTAAACTTTTAGAAACCAGTAAGCTCGTTGAACCTGTGAGCACTGAAAAGCTTCATAAACCACCACGGAAGTGTGGTTAAGCTCAACCTAAGTTGTGGTCCCTGTAATATTTTTGGTTTGCTGAGAGGTTGTTTGTTCTCCCCCCAGTCTCAGAGATCCAAGATCCTACATCTCAATACAAGCACAGAACACACTGCCACCTTCCTGTTCTCTAATAACAAAATAGGGCGACTAATTGTTGTGGTTTGTTGTTGTTGTTGTTGTTTTAGTGTTACCAGATTGGAAGTCTTTCCTAGTTCTGACATGATAGCTCCATGCGGGACCAATAGCTAGGAATTCTTTAAAACACTGTTTAAAACCTATGAATTCAGTAAACATTAACTTGTAACCATGGTTTAATTAACTTTGAGGTCACAACAACTTATCTTCTAGGGAGAGAGTAAAGTTAACGTACCCAGGCAAGCTTGCCTTAGAGATGTGACCATAAAGGTATCCTAAACATGAACTAGACTCTGGGCAACCACAGCTGTCACGACAGTCCTGGAGTTGTTCCTCTTACTGTAGGGGCAGATCAGAATCTGTTCAAGAGTGACAGATAGATGGTGGGGCACCCGGGTGGCTCAGTCGGTCAAGTTTCCAACTCTTGATTTCGGCTCAGGTCATGATCTCACGGTCCAAGAGATCAGTCCCCACTTGGGTTTTGTGCTGAACAAGGAGTTTGCTTGTGATTCTCTGCCCCTCCTCTCTCTCTGCCCCTCTCCAACTCCTGCTCTCAAAGATGAAAAAAAATTTTTTTAAGTCATGGACAGATGGGGACACAGATGACTCATAGAACCAGCAAACACATAAGCCCTCAGATATCAGCTTGTCCACACCTCCATATAAACCAGCCTGAACATTCTTGGCCAGGGAAGAAAAATCCACTGGGAAAGTAACTGCAAATGATAGGATCTCTTTGCCACTGCACCACCACGGCCAGGCCTGGCTGTCTGCCTCATTGTGTGGAATTGCAGAGGGCAGATGATTCTAAAAGAGCTCTTATTTCTTTCACTACAAGTCATGGTGAGGTCTCAATCCAACCAATACAGAGAAGCACAAATCCAGTTCATCACTGGGGATGAAAGGGCAGGAGTATGAAAATAAAACCTTTGGGATCTGTCGCTGAGAAGGAGAAAAAATCATGGCAGCCATTGAAACACACGTGCAGATCTATATCCAGGTCTCCTGCTTCCTGATAGCCCGGGACATGCAATTTGGTACCACTGTTAGCCAAAGGGCAGGGTGAGCTGGCTCAAAACACCAGTCCATCTGTTCGAGGCAGTGAGTCTTCAGCTCCTTTTCATAGGCACGGATGGAATATTTCAGAAGGCTACACTGCCTTTGTTACCAAGAAGCCGTACATCATCAAAGGAGGCAGCGAAAGGCCATATTCCCACAGGGTTTCTCCCTCCTTCCTATGCAATGCCTAAGCAGGCTCATTTATTCCCATCTTATTCATTTCCTTCTAGCTGATACCAAGAACCCCAAAATGTTCAGCTCCAAAGTTAATGCGCATTTACAGTCGAGAAGTATTTTCCTTTCGCTGAATTGGGAATGAGAAGCAGGGAAGGAAAAAGGAGGTAATTTAAGTTGCTCTCCAGTTGGGAGGGAGGGGAGTAATTCTTGCTTATGTCAGCAGCTTGCTGTGCCCGACCACCGACCTCCCCCCCCTTTATTTTATTTATCTCTTTACAGCCTGATAATGCTATAACCATTTCCTGTTGTATACTGGCTGAGGAAGCTTTCTCCAGGCCCAAGAGCAAATCAATAAAAGTAAGCCATAGCGATTCATAAAAATAAAATTGTCATCATTATTGTTCAATTATTGCTGTGTCTGTGGAAAGAATCTCGAGAACTGAAGGTTTCTTGGCTAATATTTATAATCTACGTTGAATGGTGCTAATGAATGAGTGGGTGTGCATTGGACTGAAATGTGATGGTGTTTGATTTATACCAAGTCCAGGTCTGATTGCTAATGTTAAATCCATTAAAGTGTCTCTTAGATCTGCCTTAATGTACTCCCCTGCATATAATAGAGCTTAAACATACCCGTTTACTTAGCTTTTCATTATTGGTTGAATATTTGTCTTTATTACATTATCCCCATGATAAATTTGACTTATGATAGTTTAAAAAACAGCACTTTGGGAAAAAGCGAGGCTTTTACGAAAAGCTACAGATGGAACTCCAGATTCCCAAGTCTTCCCACCAAGAAAAGAACAGAATATCCTCAAATAATTATTTTTAAAAGTTCAAACTGCTCAATCTGACCATGTCCCGGATCACAAAATCCAGACACTTGGGGGAAGAAGAAATATTTCATCTTGGAAGGAAAAATAACAAAGAAAGGAAAGAAAGCTATCTGCCTGAACTGCCACCTTGGAGCATCCCGGGGGCAGGGTGGGGGGGACGGGTGGAAAGCTTTCTGTATTTCTTTAAAACACTTCTCCCTGAAGGAATCCATAAAGCACACGTGTAAATAGAAACAACAAGTTGAAAAGACTTAGGTGTAATCATCAAGAGCCCCCTGTAAGGTCAACCATTTCACAGGGATTCTATAAAGGACAGGGAGTATGAAATACATCTGCGGCCGACATTCTTTAATCTACACGAGTTCTCCATTCACAGCCCTGGCAGTCCCAGGCGACAGGCGCCAAGTCAATTTGGGGTGTATTTCTGATGCTTCCCCCCCTCCATGCTTCAGTGGCTTGACTTGAAAGCTCGGCTTCCTGCTCAGTCCGTGTTTGGTGATGTGTGTCTGGATTAGGATGAGGAACAGCCTTCCTGTTTCTTTCTGACAATGCTGCTGCTTCCTCCAGCCTCAGGGCTCCAACCCATCCCTCTAACAGAAGACCCAGGACACAGCATGGAGAACTAGCCCGGGGCTCTGGAGAAAATGAAGCAAGATGAGGAGACAAGTAAAATAAATAAATCCCACCAATAAGGCCGCTAAACATGAATCCCACGGTAATAGACAGTTCTCTAAATACCTCCATGGTTATTTGGCGTGGACAAGATCGCTCCCATCAACAGGTATCGAGCACACCCTGTGCCGGGCAGCACAGGAAACAAAGAATACATGGGAGAGCTTCTTCCTTCAGAAAGTTTACGGTTGAGGAAACTGTTTTGTTGAGGAAAATAACAAACATTTGCCGGGTTGCGTAACCAGGGATAAAGAAGAAATACAAAACCTTAATTACCGCACTACACGATGAGCTGCCTAGACAGTAAATGTTGTGTGCACGACGGGTGAGGATACGAATAGACTGGTCCTGGGAGCAGTTTTTAGGGAGCAAGAGGGACTCCAGATGGACTGTGAAGAAGAGGCTTTGTAGGAGAGGAGGGGAATGAGCTCAAGCAACACAGAGGCATGTATGTGAAAGAAGCAAAGTGTAAGATAGATTTTGCCTTTAACAAGGCAGACTCATTTTAAAAACTGAGACATACACATGTACACGCAAATGAAATTATCAAAATCTGAGTATTTATCACACATTTTCATTGAACCTGCATATTTAGTAGCACCTGACAGTAAATACAGATATACTTTGAATTTACATAAACAAATCTAATCCTAGCTTGGATCTACAGTCAACTCTATTTTTGATGGCTTTGGATTTCATGATGAAATTTTTACACTACTTACTGTAAGACAAATGCCAAAATTAAGCTTTATCAAAGTGTGCTATATATACATATACATATATATACACACACATATATATACATACATATATGTATATATATATGTATGTGTATATATATGGGTTAGAGAGAGAGAGAGAGAAAGATTTAAGGTCACTAGATTCATTTGTTTAGCCTTGTTCCATAAGGTTATCTTATCTTCTAGATAAGAATGGAAAAAGAGTAGCTTACAATAAGTGATGCCACAGAGTTGCCATGTTATCTGGCAGCTGAAACTCAAAAAAGAAATCCTTTTCCCATCGTAAAAATTAGCTGTGGAACAAAAAGGTCCTTCTTAGAACAAAAAGATTTCTTTTTTTTATGATTTTATTTTTAAGTAATCTCTACACCCAATCTGGGGCTTGAACCCACAACCCCAAGATCAAGAGTCTCATGCTCCACCAACTAAGATGTCCAGGAGCCCCAAAAAGAATTTTTAAACTGTTCGTTTAAAACTGCTGTTGTTCAAAATAATGCTACTGACCCTCTTTCCATAGGGGATCAATATGAAAGTTTCCTCCAGTAACAGGGTTGACTTTACTTTGATCCTTCCACCATCTCTCATCTTCTTGTGTCCAATGATGGCACAGGTTTGAAAATTGACTGACTGGGTTCATGATGCAATGAGTATCCAAACAAATACGGAACAATGTATACACAAGTTTGCATCTTGCATCAGAAATGTACAGAGATGGGAAAGGCGCCCAGGGATGATGGTCTGGATTACAGGCAAAACTTTTATCAATGGGATACATCCCCAAACCCAAGGACTACTGGACATGATAACCCCAGTATTCCCTTCAGTCTCCAAGGTCCTGTGATTCTATGATTGGTGGGACAGAAAAGAACAGGAATTCCTGACAGGAATGGAAAGGAAATGGAAAGTGAGGACTAATATTCATTAAGCATGACTATTTGCCAGAGAAGATAGTATACATTTACACAAAGCATGTACCTCGACTTTCCCAAGCGTCCCATTATCCCCATTTTACAGACGACTAAAGTAAAGGAAGGCTCAGAGGGGTTACATAATGAACACATGGTCATACAGGTACTGAGTAAGGATTTAGGTGGCTGAGCAAGGATTTTCGCCCAGTTGGTATAAGCTGGTCTTCATCAGCCAGTACAGCATGGACACTGGTGAATCAGAGCAGATGCAGAAATCAATAAGCAACCCTACCAGCAATGAACCACTAGTACAGCCGTACCTGTAGGAATCAGCACAGATTTCACACAAGGCCCAGGTTCTTTCCATCATCAATGACAAACTTGAATTCGGTCCTCAAACCCTGGCTTTGCCTCTAAGTCAGACATTTACCTAAACATTCAGATGTTTTTGGTAACTTAAACACTTTAGCTAGACATCCATCAATCCACTTAAGTACCTCTTATTTGGGAAGGAGATGTCCCCTTAATATATTAAAGCAGAAAAAAAAAATCCCTACACCATTTTACCTGCACTGTAGTACATAGGGTCTGCTTCAGTTGTCACTGACAAATAGACAATTCATCATTCATTTTCCCCTGTATTTATGCAAAGTTAATCTGAAAACAGCAAAATAAATTACTTGTTTTAAAATGTAGGGCATATGCCTCATAAAGTAAAATCTGCATTTACTCCTAAATTGTGAGGTAATCTCAAATCAAGACAAATCTACTATGTTACTTGAAACGTATCCCAATTGAATGTGATCCTGCAAATATTATTCATAACCTAAAAATTAATCGACTTGAAAAGAACCTATGAAGACTATCATTTGCAGAGTCACCATTCACCTATAATATCAAAGATATTGACAGATACCTAAGAAATCAGATACACAGGAAGTATTTATCACATGAAAACGACATTGCTATCATCAGACCTTTCCACAAATTATACAGTGACCTTGCGTTCACTATCTAACTCCAGTTAATTCCTGACATTGAAATTTAGCACCTCACAATGAATGTTGGCATGGAACATAGCTGCGGAAAAATAAATGAATAAAAGTATTTTCAGAGGAAGCACGCCCTGGGACATAAAGGCTTTGTAGGGTGGAAATGAGAAACTGGCAGAGACAGATAAAACCTTTTTTTTTTTTTTTAATTACATAGCAATTGCAGTAACCCCTGTATTTTTCAGCAAAATCAGAAAAAGATGTACTTCTTAATCAAGTGTTCAGGCTTTTCTGTGTCATCAACCACATTCTCCAAAGATAAATGGATTCCTGACTAGATAGACCACAAACAAATTCTTTTAGAGAAGTGCTAAATATTCCAGGAATTTCTTCAAGGAAAGTTATAAGGCATGTGCTGTCCATTGTAGCAGTGAGCTCAAATGGCAAAAGCTGGAAATGGAGGAGGGCACTAGAACTCTAATCCTAGGAACACCAGGGCTCTAAAAGCTTGGTCAAGCCACCTTCTGTCTGTGTCTTAATTTTTGTCTATAAAATAATATTACCTCCTCCTACCAGCATCTTGTGGTTACTGTAAGCACAGAAAGAACACACATGTTTGCTTATCTCCAGGGGAGATACTCAAAATACTTACCTGGTGGGACTTGGGCACTATCTATCAACCCTGGTTATCCTCATTCCAAGAGGGACTCATTCCCTCTCCCTCATCCCAAGAAGGACTCAAGGCAACTGACAGTGCCAGTGCATGCACACACACACACACACACACACACACACACACACACACAGAGAGAGAGAGAGAGAGAGAGAGAGAGAGAGAGAGAGAGAGAGAGAGAGAGAGAGTGTGTGTCATTTTTAAGGTAAAGATTTTAGGTCAAAAAACAACACAAAGGTCAACTAGAAGATAAAGAAGACCAGCAGGTTTGGGGAAATGTTTCTCCCAAGAGCGCTAATAAGGGGGACTCTGAGACGCTAAGTTGACACTCTACACAGTAGAGTCTCTATTTCCCAGTTATACAATTTTTCAGCCTCTACCACTGTGATCTTTGGGTTTTTCTCCAGGTGTTCTTTGAGCCTCTGTGAGAAGAAAAAAAAAAAAAAAAAGAAACATCGTCTACTCTTTCTAGTACAATGTCAGTCCTTTATGAACATTATCTCATATAATCCTCACACCGACACTAATGTCAATGAATTATTAGCCTTATTTTACAGATCACAGAAAACAGGGTTCTAAGAGGATAACTCTCAAAGCAACTTGAGTCTAAAATCTTAAAAATCTAATTGATCCAATGCCATTAGCATGAATTCAGATGAATAAAATGGCAACAAATAACCTTAGAGAAATAATGAATCAACAAAGAACCCTGGGCATGCCTTGGTGGCTTAGTCTGTTGAGCATCCAACTCTGATTTCAGCTCAGGTCATGATCTCCTGGTTTCGTGGGTTTGAGCCCGTGTTGGGTTCCGTGCTGACAGTACAGAGTCTGCTTAGGATTCTCTGTCTCCCTGTCTCTCTGCCCTTCCCCCACTCATGATCTCTTTCTCAAAAATAAACATTTTAAAAAACAAACAGAAAAAGGACCCTGAACCCCACAACAGAAATGTCAGTGTTCGTAGAAGACACAGACGTGGAAGGCATTTTCATGGTGATAACACTGTAAAACTGTCAAAGAAAGTTGGATATGGACATGTGACATTTCTTTGTACTCTCAAAGGTATTATTGACCCTAGATTTTTATTAAGAAATTGCCAGACGGTGCCTGGGTGGCTCAGTTGGTTAAGCGTCCAACTTCAGCTCAGGTCATGATCTCGTAGATCGAGAGTTTGAGCCCCGTGTTGGGCTCTGTACTGACAGCTCAGAGCCTGCAACCTGCTTCAGATTCTGTGTCTCTCTCTGCCCCTCCCCTACTCATGTACTCGCTCACTCGAGCGCTCTCTCTCAGAATAAACACTTAATGTTTACATTTAATATAATGACAAACATTTAATATAATGACAGATATTTTAATTCATTTAAAAGTCATGTTATAACTAGCACCATACAATAATGTATTTGACAAATGTTTATGGAATGCTGACTTATGTATTGAGCATGAGGAGAGATACTGAGAATATAAAGGTGAACAAAATGCGGTCTCCACCCTAAAGAAACCTGCATATGTTGCTTCATATATATAAGCTCAGATGTAACAGATAATGTGATATATTAATCATTGTGTTTTCAGTTTCCATTTTGGCCATAATTTGTCATTAAAAATAGGTTTTTGATTAGTCTATGAAGACTGCAGAAACAGTTATCTTAAAAACATGAAAAGCAGGTATTGCCTGAAAATCTATGACATTCTTTGCACTGGGTTAGGCATTATGGAACTTATAAAACCATTAAACAAGTACAGGATATGAGCTTCCCATCATATTCCTTTGCAATTATGCTGAACCAGACCCTAGGATAGTTGCATTAGCAAGACTCAACTCCTTGGCATCACAACTCAAATTATAAGACCAAAGTTGGCTATGTTTTGACATCATGGCTATCTAACGAACAAAGTCACTCCCCCACTACAAACAAAACATCTCCAAGACCTTCCCTCTTCAACTCTCCCTTTCTCCATTCCTAAGCCTCAGCATGCTCCTGACCAACCCCCTCAACAACCTCTCCTTTTTCAAAGTTCATGACATCCACCCATCCCACCATCCCTACTTCCTTTTTACAGTTAGTTGCTTCCTGGCCATGCTCTATGCTGCACCCTTCTTTCGCATCTGGATGAGAGTGTGTCTCAGCCCATCTCCTATCATCATCATGGTCAAATTCAAAATCCAGATTCAAAGTATCCAAGATACTTTGACACTCTGTAGTAGCCACACCTCACCATGATCTTCCTGCCTTCTTCCTCCTTCTCCCTACAGTCCCTTTCTAGGAACTAATCCATGTCCATGGCTTCAGTTATTACCTCTAATGATGCCCAAATAGCTATCTTCATCCTAAACTGGTCCCCAGAACCACAGACACACATCTTCCCGTGTGCGACGGGCATGCCAATGGATGATTTGGTATGTGCAAATTCATTCATCATCTTTCCTGAACCTACTCCGCAGTCTCACATTGCTCTTCCACTGCCTTCTCTCTCATTGCTCTGGATTTTCTCCTTCTCAGGGGGTCAGATGCCTGGCTTCACTTGCACTCCTTGTGCTCTGTCACATCCAGTATGCTTCCAAGTCCTATAGATTTCCCCCCAAGAAATGTCTTTCTTTACTTTCCTGCTGCCGTCCTTGAGGTCTTAACAGCATTGACTATATTGTGTCATCTTTTTGTTTGTCAAAAACCAACAACACTGCAGGTAATTAATCTGTTACACATCTGTTAAACTGTATTCTATAATATGCTTTTTTTTACTTATTGTCAGGAATTGACCCAAATGTCGAGTCCTGATGCTTATACTACTTAGGGAAAGTTTTTTTTTTTAAGTATACAATATTATGGGAACAAAAAATACAGCAGGGTCTTGGAAGGAGCCCGTGCAAAGGGCCCAGAAGTTTAAGATGCATTGGCTTCACAATAATGCATACTTTAATTCTCAAATGCAGATACAACCTCCAATTGAGATATGTTTATTGTAAATTTTAACCCTAAGATTTTCTATTAAAGTGATGCACTGTGCAATCAATGTCATTTAAGAATCCAAACCTCTATCATCTCTCACCTGGTCTTTTGGAATAGCCTCCTAAAGCTTTAATTCCCTAAGGCTCCCAACTCACCACCATATAAATTTCTGATTCAGAGATTCTACCATATCATGCTCCATTCATAAACTTCCCACGCCACCCACTAGCCTTGGGCCACACCACAAAGCCCACAGTCTGGCACTCAAAACCCATTATTATTGAAAACTGGGAGAATTATAGTTTTGAGATATTAACTATTTTTTTCCTCCCTTTCTCCCTCCCATGAGTCCAACCAACATTTATTGCTTCAGGAGATGTGACACATACAAAGCAGAAAGAGCTTACTAATGCCTTCCTGGTCCTACCTTCCAAAAGATCTGAGTTTTCAGGGAATTGGAGAAGACCTGGCATATAGTCAAAATATGAGGAAGAAATAGAAGTTGAAGAGCAAATTCTTTCCCCAGCTTTGAGGAGAGCCAAAGAGAAAGAGAAGATTTGGGTTCTAGAGGGAAGTGTTGTTGTTTTTTTAATATTTATTTATTTTGATAGAGAGGGAGTGGGGGAGGGGCAGAGGGAGAGGGAGAGAGAGAATCCTAAGCAGGCTTTGTGCTGACAGTGGGGCTTGATCTCATGAACCATGAGATCATGACCTGAGCCAAAATCAAGAGTTGGTCACTGAAAGGACTGAGTCCCTCAGGTGCCCTGAGGTAAGTGTTCAGATTCCTGTTATCTACACAGAGACCTCCAGGCCTCCAAAAAGATCTGGAGGGCCCAAGAGCAGAAAGGAACTATACCCTGCTTCTCAGAAATCTAAAGGAAGAGGAACATCCCAAAATGTCCTGGTAGACTGAGCCATGGGGCAGCCTTACCAAGACGCCAACATTACTGAGGGGGCACAGCTGTAGCAAGTGAACCATGAGCCCTCAACAATGGCCTGAATGGCTGAGGCAAGTTGAAGGTGCACCCTGCAATGTCTTGACCACAACTTGGGACTTGGCTACAATCTGGGCCGAGGTGGTGGGGTGACGGTGGGACACTCGGAATTGACTGAGATAAGATTTCTGCCATGCCAGAGTAATAAAAATTATAATTGAGCTCCAGAAAAATGAGGTAAGGTATGTTTCTTACACACTCAAGTGTATGATGATATTCATTCCAGTGCTTACATAGCTCCAAGATTACATACGTTAAAGCCACTCTGAATTTAAGGCATTAAATCCAACAAAGTCATTTCAGAACTAGTAAAAGGGAGCCTCCATAGGACACTCCGTGCTTAATCTGAACAGGCACACAGTTGGTTTTCTTTTAAAACATCTATGTCTGAACCATGGTCTGGGGTAGTTTCTCTTGACTGGGAAGATGGACATCAGAGCAGTTAAGAACCTTGCCAAGAGGGCTCTCCTTTTCAAAATTCAGAGATTTGTGGGCTTTCCCTCTAAACCACAAGTCTAAAGACCAGGAAAAACTTATCAGCAAATAATTCTGCTAAGGAACAGCAGCCCATTCTTGGTCAGATTTGGGTGACAGATGTGCTTACTTTCACTGGCTAACCACCAATAAATAATCTTTTTGGTAACGCACGGAAATGATTGCCTTGTATAAATGTCACCCTCCTAGATTTGTGCAGGACAAAAGGGGAGATTCATTAATAAGGGAAAATTAGACACAGAGGACAACCCAATAGAGAGAGATAAATGAGACACAGACGCCAGCCAATCTAGTGTGCACGAGTTACAAAGAAAAATGGGCACTTGGTTTGAAAATATCATTTCCCTGCTTATTTTTTTTTTCTTTTACAAAATGCACAAAGCACACTTCAGCTGTATTCCCCTGTCCCTAATAGAAGAAAGAGCATAGGGAAGTGATAACAATACGGCTGGACTCTGCTTTTATCTTCACGCCTTTCATCCAAGTATCTGCCTGCCCTTAAATAATAATTGATTAAATCTCACTATATCCCTACTGAAGGTATTTTCTGATGGGACCGGATAGAGGCAGAGAGAAACAGAGGAGATCGGATCACCCAGGTTCAGGGCACAGGGCTCTAACAAAGGCAGAAATAGACCCAAGAGAATCTCCTCCCATTACTCACCTTTAATCACCAGGAAATAGCCTGGCCCCTTGGGATTGTTAGCCAGACTACCTCCATTTTGGGAGTTAGCTATGTTTTTCCTTTAATTATTTTCAGGACATACGCCTCTGACAGCTGTTCTTCCGAGAACGTGACTAGAGAATTGTCAAAAGGTTTGCCTATGGCCTCCAAAACGTGTCACCTCCTGGGATCACTGCAAAGAGCCTGCAGGTAGCACATATCAAGTATAGTTGAGTAATTGGGGGTCTGCTGCAGAAGTACGTTCATGCTGACTAATTAATCTCTAGTAATTAGCACTCAAATGTAACAAGTGTAGCATTTAAGATCCATAGCAAGGGAAATAAAATCTGCTCTTCAGAAATTTGCTGGAGAGTTTGATTGCCTTTTTTCAGATAAATAGTGGCACCCATCCATTCAGGCACCAAAAAAAAAAAAAAAAAAAAGGAGTAAAGAATTTATTTCACACTAAATACTAAATACTGCCCAAAAGTCCCCCAAATACTAATATTTTGTCTAATTCCCTTAAATCTTTTGCCAATGTCAAGAACTGGACAGAGCTTCAGAAAAATCATGTAGCCCAACTTTTTTGTCCTGCAGAAAAGGAAACCGAGCCCCAGAGTGGAAAAGTCATCTCCCCAGGACCCCACAGCTGGTGAGGACAAAGCCGGAACTAGAAAGTGGGTGGCCAGAGTGTTTCACCACGTGCCCAGTTTTCTTACACGAACAGGGCTTGGGCCCTGCCTGACACTGGGGATTGTCAGGATCAGCCTCAGCACTTGACTCTGGGCCAGATGCCACCAGATGGAGATGAAGTGTCCCTGTGGTGCCCTCCTTTATCTCCAGCACCTTGGACCACTGTCTTTGCCTTCCCGTGCTGCCACCCTCATCATCCAGCTCTCACCCCAGGTCTCATCCCTACAGCGCCCTGCTCTAAGACTGGAGTGTCAGGTGAGCTCTACCATTAGCCAGAAAAGCACATCCAGCCAAGAGCAGAACCCACATAGCCACAGACCCGAGTCTAAAAGTTTCTACCTACCCAGAAGACAAAGTTCTGTTCCACACTGGCGCACACAGAGTTGGTGGGGGAGGGGAGAACACTCCCTCGAGAGATCACACTTCCTCTGAACATCCCTAAAACCTTTCTAGATGGAGGCACAGCTCTCCCTCCTATTAACCTCAGGCAAATGATGGCACCAGGGCAGACTCACTTTCACTTATGCCTGCCATTCCCTCTCTCCCTTTGCTGGTTTGTCCATGTATCTGCATTCTCTTCTCCCCTGGCCCCAGAAGGGATTCTGTCCCATCGCCTTATCAGAGCCAAATAGCAAGCCAAGGGAAGGCACTAGGTCAATGGGGTTTCTCTGAAAGGGAGAACAGGGACACCTGGCATCTGCCTCCCACGGGGAGCCTAGCAGTGAAGGCAAGGAAAAGGAGGGAGACAGGGTTTGGATTCCTCACAGCCTCTCCTCTGAGTAGTGCTGTCCTCACTCTCCTTAGAGAAGGGAAATTCAACCCCTCGGGCAGCAACTCCTACCTCCAGTGAGCCGCTGTCCTGCATTTTTTGTTTTGTTTTAGCTCTTCCTTTCCTTGAGTAGAAGGTGTGAAGGCAAATAATAAACCTTTCTAGAACTTTCCCTTCCTCTTCTCATCTCACGTAGCCAGCTCTGCATAAACCAGCCCCACCAGCCCTGGAGACAAATGGACACATTTGCTGAAGCCCTGGAAGGATCCAAAGGAAGCACACAGTTTCAACAATTCCTAATTTTTTTTGTACCTCAGACTCCATCTACCAAATCAATAACTGATGTTCTTAAATGTTTCCAACTGCTTTAAAATTATAGTCCTGTATTTTTTTTTTTTTTATTATTCAGCATTTACTGAGCACCTATGGAAGCAAGCCACTGTCCAAAGTACTGAAGATGCAGAGACCAATTAAGCCTCAGTCCCCACCCTCAAGGATCTCATGTAAATCAAGTGGCCCCAAGATTCAAAAAAATACAATGACCGAGCATATCCCAGTGCCATGGCCATCTGCAGTGAGGTTGGAGGTGGGGGGTGGGGAAGGATGGGGAAAGGGGGACAATTGTACTGGGTCATGAAAGAGGAGTTGGAGTTTCCAGATGAACAAGGCCTGGGAGGCAGGGGAGGGAGAACCTTCCAGGTAGAACAGACATAAACAAAGGCCAAAGTTAAGAAATGTCAGAAAGCATGGTGCCACAAGGGAGAAAGGAACAGCCAAGAGGAGGGCCAAAAGGTAAGCTCCTACATCACACTGAGGATCTCGGACTTTGTTACAGGAGTTTCCAAAATTGCTAATGTGTCAGCAACAACTGTATGAATAAATCGGACTTTTTTTCATTGCCAAAGTGATGTATGGAAGGGTTATGGAAAAGCCTCATAAAATCTTAACATCTTCTGATATTACTTTGAAGTGATTTTTCTTTCTTTCTTGTGGAAAAGAGAATGCTCATAGACTCAGCCCATTGTTTTGAATGAGTCCCCCAGAGTCCTCAAAGTGGGGAGAGATGTGCCTAGGATTCCTGCCCCTGGGACCACCTACCCCCTTTTTAACAATTTCCCTGAGAATGCCACTGAGCTTGGCTGTGGCTTGCAGGCACACCCTCCTTGGTCACCCTCTCTGTTCTTTAAGTCCTGTCAGCTTGGGGGCTCATGATTGAACACAAAGAAACCCCACCTTTGGCTGAGGACTGAAAGCAATGCAGATAATATCTAAATATCAAGTTTGTAAAAGATAAAAAGATAATAAACACCCTGCGATCGGATACAATCTTTTGATGTCCTGGAAACTATTGTCCCATTGCGGAAGATTAAAGCAGGGTACAGCCCAGAGAGAGACTACATCCTCCCAAACCAGGAAGATTCTGAAAATATCCTATTGTTCCATAAAAATCTAAAGCATAAAATAAAAACACCCCTTTCAACCTTCATCCATAGTCTCAATCGCCACGTAGAAGTTTTTGTTATGAGTTAGTATATCCTTCAAGACCATTTCTCTATCCCCAAAAAAGGACTTTTCACTCCTAGGCCACATAAATCTTTGCTTAAGCTAAATCACATGCTAAATTAAAATGGCAGGTATGGGCCCAAGACAGGGGTCAACAAATTTTTCTCTTAGTGTCCTGATAGTTACTATTTGGGGCTTTATGGGCTGGCTATACAGTCTGTCAGAACCATTAACTCTGCTGGTGCAGTATGAAAGGAACCGTAGATAATTCATCAACAAAAGAACATGGCTGTGGTTCCAATAAATCTTTAGTAACAAAAACGGGCCACAACAGGATCTGGCCCACAGGCCACAGTCTGCTGAGCCCTGGTCCAGACCTTGAACTCTGTGGGCACTTGTATTTTGTTTAGACTAAAGTTTCCCGTGCCTGTGGAGATTCAGACCTGAGCAGAGTTTACTTATCTAATTATCTGAAAGTTACAGAACCACATAAGACTGCAAGTATCAGGTATAACGTCGGGGAGAGGGGCCTCAACACCCACTGAAATGCGGACACTGGAACCTTGCTGGGTTGGGGCTAGGGAAGGAGCTTTACTCTGATCCTTCCAGGAGACACATTTCCAGTCCTCTTAATTAAGGCCATCCACAAATGGCTCGGAAAATGTTTGTGGAGCGAAACAATTTGGGAAACCCGTGAAATGGAACAGACAGCCGTTAGCCTCCACACCCTCCCCCACTCCCTCCGACACCACCGCCCACCAAACGAACACGCTGGAAGAGACCGGCACGCACAAGCGTATTTTCAATGATTAATCTCACTGTTTCACTTTGAAAGCTAACAGGAAAAAAAAAAAAAAAAATGGAAGCATTCCTATTTCCCATTGAAAGTAATCAGAGCTTTATATCCCTTGGTGTTTACATAAAGAGAGCTGTTTATTTAGAATCATTGCTGATAAGAACACCACACGCTCATAACTTATTATATATTCCCTTCCCATTTTGTCTTTTTTTTGGGGGGGGGAGGGGGAAGGGAGAATTATGTATATTTTATGATAACCCAAAATGACTTATACATAAAAAATACAGACTTTAAAGATAAAAAGGATTAGTCTCAGGTAATGCATTTTCCATGAGTGGCTATAGGGCCCTCGGTTCCAAGAGGTACCGGCTGCATACAAATGAATTGATAAAAGTCTGATGCTGTGGATGGGTAGCAAGGCTCATGCTTTGCTGGAGATGATTCTTAAAGTTACAATAAATCAGACAGACAGTGTCGGCCTTTGAGGATAAACCTGTGATGGCTTGTTGTGCCTCTCCGAATCGCCTCAGAGGCCCGGGGACTAAAAAGTGCCTAGATGTCACATTAAATCTACCGGGAGGTTGGAGCACTTCAAAGACGAACGCAATCAGATCTGATGGAAAATACATTTTCTGAAAGCTACTGACAAAAAAGTAATCTTTAATGTGGATGTTGAATAACAATTGATATTGTCTTTCCTGACATTTTTCATTATTGCCGTCTTATACAGCCTACTTCATGTATTAAAGCAATATTAACTGTTTGACAGGGACAAATCCTCCAACGATCACATAAGCAATTGTTTCTGAATTGTCCTAGCCCACTGCCTGTAAAACCTATCCCAATAACCGCTTTTAAATATGACGGTAGACTCTTTCTCCTGACTAGCTAGACAGTATCTGAGCTTCAGCCTAGTTCAGTGGAGTCTGGAGAATATTAAAAATGGTTAGGTGGTTATGAGGTGTCATTTGATTATAAGGAAGGAGCAGGGGTGTTTTTTGAAGGTGAGTTTTAATGAGAGAGGTCTATAAAAGTCCTTATTATTCCCCCATCTTCGGTACACATTTATTTCAAGTAGATCTGTACGAATCTCAGAGCTGCCGCAATTCTGGTTGCTCAAAGGGGAAAATAAAGGAATGTACAGAAGATCTTTGTTATTTATGCAATGAAATAAAGCAATCTCTGGCTGTGCGAGAACCTATAAAATACACTGGAATTAAGTCCACCCAATATGCTTCTAGGAAGAAATCCAAGCAGAGCTGGGACGCACATGTCACTTTCAAAACCCAGGGTACTTTGTGAGGTTTGAGGTCTTAACCTTCCAGTGTAAATACACGTGGTTCCACTGTAGGTATCTTTAAAGCTTAAAATCTCTAATTTTGTGATGACCTTGAGCTTCTTGAGAAATGGGGGGTTGGGAGAGTTCTACAGAAGAGTAGGATTTCTTTTTCATGACATGAGACTAATTGTACCCAAGAGTAAAAGAAAACTAAAATCCTGCAATTCAAAAAATCACAAAACCATGTCAATCTGGGTTTTAGAGTCTCAAAACTTATCACTTGCGGCTAAGATACCCAGGGGATGTGATGCGTGTTCTTCCATTTCCCCCACAATCCCTGGAGTTCCAACTCTCCCATGCCTTGACAATACTGTAGCATTTTTATGGTGCAGAAGTTTTGCTCAAAGTCTGCTTCTCCACTGGGATCTGGTGAGGGAGGCTGCCTCCCTCTCCTTTATGATACTTGAAATAAGGGAGGTAACGGTGGGCAAAATGAACAAACCACTCCCCACAAATGGCAAATTAGAAGATAATGCATTGCCACTTGGGAGATTTTCCATGACCTTAGCCAAGTCATTTACCCCTGTTTGCTCTCTATCAGGAGTCCATCTTTTTCTTAAAGGACCAGATATTGGACAATTGTGGGTCATATGACAAATACTCTGACAAATACTCAATTCTGCCATTATAACACAAAAGCAGTCCCTGACCATACATAAATGAATGGCATGGCTGAGACTGAATAAAATCCATTTGAAAAAAACAGGTGGTAAGCCAGATTTGGCCTACAGACCAGAGTTGACCAGTGCCCAGCTCTGGATCCCTTTTCTATAAAATGGGTACAAATATAAAATTAAATCTAATGCTTTTAATTGCTCAACAGATTAAATTAGTTCACAAATGGGACAGTGGTCTCCTAGGAAAAAGCAACAGAAGTCCATAACACAGTGATAGTTACCATCCAGGAGTCATTTGATGAATATGTCTATCTTCATAAAATGAAAAGACTCTAGGGGTCTTCATAAAATGAAAAGATACTAGGGGTATCTGGGTGGCTCAGTTGGTTAAGCGTCTGACTCTTGATTTCTGCTCAGATCATGATCTCACAATTCGTGGGATCAAGCCCTGCATCAGGCTCTGCACTGACAGCTGGAGACTGCTTGAGATTCTCTCTATCTCCTGCCTCTCCCACACTCAAGTTCATTTATAAATAGAGAGATAAATGTTTCTAGGTAGACCCAGAGTTGCCTTCAGACAGACCTTTTCTGAAGGCTTGAGTAGCCCCTCCTAATAATGCAAATATTAAAAAAATGAGATTACTTATTAGCTTACAAGCAAGAACTGGGGAACTAAAGCCCACACACAACTATAGTCAGAACCAGCGAAACTAGGTGCAATAACAAGTAGCCAGAATTTCTCCATGGCTTAAAAACCAACAAAGGTTATTTCTGTTCCACACGACATTTACATCTTAGGTCAGCAAGATGGCCCTGTATGTTGTCGGCATTCGGGCCCAGCCTGACAGAAACCTACTCTGACACGGGCTTACGGGCTTCTGTAATCAAGAAGGCAAAGGAAAGCAAACATGCAGAACTTCACACAAGCTCTCAAATGTGGTGCTCATCACTCTTCCACTCACATTTCATTGACCTAAGCAAGTCACGAGACTGAGCCTGACATAAATAAAGAAGGGAAATCCTTCCTGTTGAGCTCACTTGTGAGCAACGTTGGTGTCTACCATAGGGACCAAAGGGCTTTTCTGAGTGGAAAAAATGAAGGCCCTGACTTGTTTGCTCCTGACTTGTAACCTGACTGAAAACTCTAGGTATCCAGTTGAAAAGAACAGGGAAGTTCTCACAGACGCCCACCATGAAGAAAGGAAAGCAGGATCAGACCCAGGCTCCACTCCAGGGCCAGAAGGTTCATGGAAAGAAGTGGTTCTAACACAAGGGTTCTCTAAGCCCCGCCCCTAAGTATTAGCTAAAGAAAGCTGCAACCCCATGACCCTGAGGCCTGACCAGGAATCTGGACTGTACAGGCTTCATGGACAAGACAGCACTCTCTAGGTTGGCCCAATTTTAAAGAGTAACATTTCACAGAAGCTACTGAACATGAGAGACTGAGATTCTGGGACTGCTGGTGACCTGAACAGATCCCCCCCCCCCCCCCCTTAACTGTCTCTCTCTGCCTAGGGTGTGGAGTCAGCACCCATCCAACCAGACCAAGTCAACTCCTAGACCCATGCCCACAGGCAAACTCAACCCCTGCCTATTTGGGGCAAGATGAAATGATCTCAAAAAGGGACTGGAGCCCCGAGCATGATCTGACTAGACCTGAGGCTGGCGAAAGGGTCCTGCCTGTTACATAAGGAGGAAGGTCTATTCTTTGTTTACCAGTGGGAGCTTGCCAGAAGAAGTTCCTCCCTTCCACTGAGTTTGTGATGCTAGCCTTCCATCCACCAAGTGAGGATTTCAAGAATTATGTTCTACAACTGGCCGGAAAAAAAAGGGATTTTGCCATGTAAGCACTAAATGCATAGAGTAAAGGTGTTGGGAAACAATGAGGAGAGGTTAATCTTCAAAGTTCCCAAATGAGGCTACAGGTCTGTGTTTCAAGGGGTGACTGGAGGGGGTCCTTTTCTGGCCTCTAAAAGCTGCACCTGTAGCTGACCCCAGCTCACTTAAAAGATTCAAGTTTTACTAAAGTAAAAACTCCATCCAAAGACTGGACACACACCTCTCTTCCCAATGACCCTGCTTTTTCTCTTACTTTGTAACCCCTCACCTGCCATCCCAGGGGCCCAGAGCCTCTGCAGTTTGAATACCACACCTGCACTACAAACTGTGTGGCTCTGGGCAAGTCACTTAACCTTTCTGCGCCCTTGTATTTACATCTGCAAAAAAGGGGGAAAAAAGGACATAGCAATACTTACTTCATAGAGCTGTGAGGATTAAATAAATTAAACCTAAGGCTTTCAGGGGAGTGTCGAACACTTAGCGATTCCTCCAGAAGCAGCCTACACTATCATTTGCATCTAAACATCCATCCACCTCAGAAATTCTCACATGACCCCTCTCTCTAGCCTCCTGAGACAGTGAAGACAATCAAATTACTATTTATTAACCAACTATCAAATACCAGAAAATACATTTAATCTCATATTTATGACTTTAATCTCATTTATAAGAGCTCTATACAGGGTACCTGGATGGCTCAGTCAGTTAAGCATCTGACTCTTGATTTCAGCTCAGGTAATGATCACACAGTTCCCGAGTTTAAGCCCCGCGTCGGGCTCTGTGCTGACCATGTAGAGTCTGCTTGGGATTCTCTCACGCTCGCTCGTGCTCTCTCAATAAACATTAAAAAACAAGAGTCCTATAAAGTAGACATGATTGTGTCCATCTTACAGATGAGGAAAATGAGGCTTGGGTTAAGGAACTTGTCCAAACCCAGGGCTAAAAAGGAGATTTAGCACTGACTGTGAAGTGCGTGTGTCCCTTCACTGGGGTGTGCTGGTTCTCCCCCTTCCCTTTCTGAGCCAAACAAAGGAAGAGATGGGGAGGTGGGGGAGGGGAGGGGAAGGAGATCCCTTCGCAGATGGATTCAGCAGTCAAAATAAAACAGCAGGGAGGAGGGGGAGGCATGGAGGGGGAGATAGCACAAAACAGACTGTGGGAGAGCAGTGCCATCGGAAGCCCTCTAAAAGGTGACTGTGCCTGATCTCTTAATTCCATGAGGACCTGTTGCTTTGCCACTTCACAGCCAGGAGAAGACAAATATCCCTTGTGAACATGTGTCTAAAGTTCATCTCTGCCATCTCCACACCCCAGCCCCCTGTTGCACATTCCTGGAGACCCTCACAGAATCTTCTGCCCCTTCCAAACCTTCCTCCCCACTGGAGACACATATCCACGTGGATTTGACAGACCTCTGAGATTCAAAACAAAGCAATCTGGCCAACTGAAAGCTCTCTGAAGTGTCCGCAGGGAGATGGGTGCTGGCAAGCTAAGTCTCCAGCAGTTGGGACCCGGGAGGCAGGAGCCCTGGATTCCACTCCTGTCACCAGCCCCCAGGGGCAAGATCCCTCCCCCCACCCCGGAAGTTTCTGGACTCTCCTCCTCGATAGACCCATTGGTCGGCCTGTAAAAAGAGAAAAGGAGGTGATCTTAAAGATTCTTCCAACTTGAAAAAGCAAATTCCAAAGCTATCCTGTTCCCCAAGGAGATGCCCCACACATACCCCTTTAAGTTCTGGAAAATTCCAAGTGGACTCCAGAGTCGTCGTTATCGAAACATGCAGTCGCCTTCCACTTTGTCATTTCAGTTAAACAGACCAGCTTTAACAGAAGACAGTTCACCTTACATACCCAAATAATTAAAACCAGGTAAATGGCAACCAAGTTTCAAACGCTCCACTTTTATATAAAACACAAAGCAAAGCCCTTGTCCTGGAAGTACAGCAAACAGAAAACCACAATAGAGGGAAGAGAGACTTTGTGCCCAAATAGGAAGTGAGAAGTTGGGAAGATGCTTGAAAACCACCAAGCGCATACTATCACCTGACGTGTGTTGGTAATAGGAATACTTGTCCACAGGTTTTGATTATCGTTCTTTGTAAGTTATGCAGGAGAGAAGAATCTTCTCTCTCCGAAGGGGAAAGGGCAGAAAGGAGACCAGTATGGGGCACCTATTCCATACCAGGCCCTGTGACAGGTGCTAGCCCACCTGACCTCACAGAATCCTTGCCCCAATCCTACAGGGACGCTACTTCTGCTGAAGACAATGTTGGTGTCCCCCTCCACCGAATTCCTATGTTTAAACCCTGACCTCCAAGGTGACGGTATTTGGAGGAGATTAGGACATGGGGGTGGAGCTCTCCTAAATGGGATTAGTGCCTCTTCACACACCCTTCAGCTGCAAGGACAGAGCAAAAAGGCCACCTGTGAACCGGGAAGTGGGCCCTTGCCAGACACCCAGTCTGCTGGCAACTTGATCTTGGACTCTTCTAGCCTCCAGAACTGTGAGAAATACATTGCTGTTGTTTAGAAGGCTCCCAGTCTCTGGTATTCTGGTTTGTCAGATGACATGAAGGAAGATAAGCCCTGTCCTTAGTTTTCAGACCAAGAAACTCAGCTTTGTAGAGTTTACAATGACCCTAAAACCACCCCAAACCAGGTGGAAACAAACTCGAAATTCTACTTTCCAATTGTAAATCCACTTGTATCAGGCCCTGTATCCAGCCATGATGGCTCAAAGGGCTAACACAACAGGACAAAGAGCTCATATGCAGCAAAACAATTAGAAAACCATATAAGACATTAGCTTATGAGACATCAGGTACCTTTGCCGTGCAATACCCATTTATCACTCTTACAGTTGAATAGAAGCCATGCCCGGTGGGTCCATGCTGGCACTGCTGTCTTCACTGCCCTGGCTCAGGGGGTAGACAATTACAACCCTGCCTGGCCATCAGCACCCTGACTTCACTAGCCACAGGGCCAGCTTCAGGAACAGCTGGATCCACCCGTTGCAATGAAACAGGTCTGCTCTGCACACAGCTGCCCCCACTTGGGAGCAGAGATGGCCACCGGCCATCTCGAGCATATGCCCTATGACCAGCCTACCAACCCCAACAGACTTTTTTAAGTATTTTTTTTCTGCAAAGCCCCAGGCTGATTCTTATCTGTCCAGCATTGGTCAAACATTCTCCTTCGAACTAACAGGGTGGGCCAGATAAAATACAGGATGCCTCCTTCAAGTTGAATTTCAGATAAACACTTTTTTTTTTTTAAGTATATTCCACACAATATTTGAGACACACGGACACTAAAAAAATCGTAACAGTTTATCTGAAGTTCAAAAGTCCTGTTCGCCTCGTTGTTTTAATTCCAATAACCCTAAGAGCCAACCATTGTGGCCAAGAGGGGTGAAACAGTAGAAGGCTTTCGGCCACAGCTGGGTTGCATGCCGACCCCACAGCATGGGAGGAGAGTGGGGTCAATTTCATCTAAGCCCCATTAACTGAAAGAAGGGTAGCCCTCCAAAGCAAAGGGAGGTGCCCCTCCTAGGAGAGAGGGAATGGCTGTTTAGCAGCCAAGAACAACAGATGCCCACGAGAACCAAAGTGAGTGTCTCTAAGGAGGGGAGCATATGTTTTTGGCGGGGGTGAGGGGCCTGTGGGCCAGCTAAGTGGGAGAAAGGAAGCCTGAGCGGGCTCTTCCTCAACCTTCCAAGTCTGTGTTTTTACCCACACACAGTTGCCAGATTGCTCTAAAAAAGCAACAGCTGTGGAAACTGACAGTTTACAGTGGTGATAAATCGAATTAGTAAAGTATTTCAATTAAAGCCATATCTAACTAAAAAACAAGAAGTCATCTCCGAACAAATAAATTAGTAACTTCAATTTGTGGAGCCTTCAAGTGGAAGATTTCAGCGCTTACCTACTCCATTAGTTTGCTTTTCTTGTAGCAAGTGCCTCATACAGTGGTGTGGAGACAGCTCCCCGTTTCAGGTGGGGAAGAGGGCCTTCTTAAAGATACGTACGGAAACCAAAATCTGAAACTAGGTATTGATGTCATGTTATTCCTTTGGAGGGGGGGTGGGGGGAGGGGGTTCTTAACCACTTAAATCCAAACTCAGTTTCAGATTTGCCTATAATTTCCCATTGTGTGTCGGGGAAGAGGGCATTCCAAAACCTCTCTGTGGGGTCTGCCTGTCCAGCTCCATCAGCGGGGTGGCCAGGCCCCACAGGGCTGTGTTCTCTTTCCCAAGCCACTTCATCTACATCTGTAACATTTTAAAAAGAACTCACAGATAGGTCTTCTCCAACAGATCCTTTTTCCGCAGCTTAGAAAGTCATTCGCCTGCACCAAATGAATGGCCTGGAGAAATCACTGAGCCTCTTTTTCTCCCAGGGTCAGGGCGAGCACAGCCCCCAGACTGCAGGGCCCCAGGGCCCCACAATGGGCTTCAAGCCTTCAGTGCCCCCTCCCCCTTCTCCCAAGGAAATCACATCTTTTTCCAGATTCCTCACTTCATCTTGATTTTCAGCTGATGGGTAATTCAGGACTAATTAGGTGATTGCTTTCATTTATGGTAGCAGTCGGGAGTGGGGGTATGAAATGGCATTGCCCCTATTCTTGTTGGAAAAATAAATTACACCCATTGTTACTGGGAGATCTTATTTTTCCCCCCAATCAAGCAAATTAGCAGCTTGGTTCATTTTCCCAGCATTCACTCCTGAGCAGACTGCAGCGCCCTGGAATGTGGCTTAGAGCTGTGTGGTCAGTACAATTGTTTGGGGCTGTTTGTGCCAACAATGAGAGGAGATGGCTGTCTCCGAAAGACGAGTGGCACTTGTCTTGCTTAGACCAAGGAGGCTGGGCGAGCAGCCGGCCGGCCCGGCTTCTGAGGAAGATGTACACCGCCATCTAGTGGAGATGAAGGCTCACTGCAACGCATTCGTTTCCCAGCTTTTGCTTCTGGCCAGTAAGAACGAGCAATAATGCTTCTTTTAAGTTACTACAAATAATAAGGATTCTCTGCATCTCCAGGAGGGAGTATGTGTTTGCTTCAATGGCTGTAATGCAACTGCAACTCAGTACTTGCGCAATGTTTCTCTTATGGGCAGTTCTCTTTGGTCTGGACTTCCAGGTCCTAAGTGGGACAGTCACTGCCTGCACAATGGGTATCCCTGAATCTGGGTAGTTCTCTTGTGTTCCTAAGTACAGAGGGCAGAGAACATCATCACCTTCAGACAACAGCCTCTTTCACCTCTGCCCCCTCTCCATCACCTCTCATCTCCCCCAGAGCAAGGCCAATTCCAAGGCACACAATGTAGAGGCATTCGAAGAAGCCTGCTCACCAGGGGCTGTGCAACTTCAGGACAGAAGCCAGAAACCACCAAATCCTAAGACTTTTTCTAATCTTGGTGGGGAGGAGCGTTCCCTCTCTGACCCCTGAGGACACATGAGTTCGTGCCTTCTTCCTTCCCACTCATTCTACCCTATATGAAGATCATAGTTGCCCATTTTACTACAGTAACCATGATTTTCTTGGGGTTTGTGTACAGGAAGGAGAGAAAGGGAGAGCACACATAAATCCCAATATGGAAGGCTTTGGGGTAGTGGTTCTCAACTAGGGGCAGTTTTGCCCCCAGGAGATATTTGGCAATGTCATGGGACCTGCTGGATTGTCAGAACCTGGGGGCTACTAAAAATCCTACAACACACAGAGCAGCGCCCCACCCCCCACAATTATTATCCACCCCAAAATGTTAACAGGGCTTAGGAAGCCTGGTTTAGGACAACAAAGATTGCCCTCAGTAATCGGGTTATGATGACACCGATGGATGGTCCTCAAATGAGTCACACTGCAGAGACCGTAGATGGAGAATTCAACTTCTCCCAAATCAGTATTTACCACCTTTAAACTCTTCCATTTTTGAACATAATTTAGCTGTCTTTTTCTCCCTCCCTGCCGCTGCCGGAAAGAGAAAGGATTGGAATGGGGGAGGGGAAGGCGATAGAAAAGGAGGATTAGAAACATGACCTGTTTCTCCTGGAGAAGCTGGGCACATTCCTCTCTGAGGTGCTTTGTGACCGAGCAGGGTACAATTAAAAGCACAATAATTTGCTTGTTATTCAAGTCAGGCATTAGTCCGGGTAATGGCGTGCTTGGTGGAGAGATGGATTTCCTTGTTAGGAGCTAAGCACAGGATTAGCTGAATTCTCCATGGAGAAATCTTGATTTGTTCAAGGTCTTTCATGTTTTCTACAGAGAAGGGATTATGTCTTCTTAAAGAGGGGCCTTGCTTAAAAAGCTACAAAGTATAAGAAAAGGATTTAGGGCAGAGGGGCCTGTGGTTAAGTAGCTGAGGGGTACAGGGAATTTTAGAGCAAAGGATTATTTAAAGCCATAAAGTTCAAAAAATAATTGGTTTAGCACTACTGGGTCAGTGCCGGCAAGTACGCTGTAAAGGCAATTAAGCATGAGCTAATATTCATTTTACTTTGGCTAATTATTGCATGGATCCAGGAGGGGTGGGGGGAAGGAAGCATGCCCCCTCCCTGGCAATCAAGGAGTGCGTTGTTTTTGGTTCCTCTGCCTTATCGGCACGCTTGTTTTTGTTGGGGTGCCCAGAATCCAGGCATCACAGAGAACTTTTAGGCCAAACGCAGGAAAATTGTTCTCTCGAGGCAGATCGGTGCATATTCTGCTATCCCAGGGACCAGGTACAAGCCACTGTTAGTTTTAACTCCACTGATAGCATTAGCCAGAAAGGACACAAAGTCAAAAAATGAAATAAAAAATAAAAAAAGGAAAAGCTGATTTCACTAATGCCCTTGCTAAGCCTGGGTGGGGGGCTCACAATCAGGGCTACTTTGTCACCCAGGAACACTTGAGGATGCCAAGAGACCTTTCTGGTTGTCACACTGGGGAAGGGTTACTGGCAGCTACAGGACAGAGACCAGAGACGCTGCTGAATATCCTGCAATGCTCAGGATGGGCCCCCGCAACAAAGAACTGTCAGACCCAAAATGTCCCCAGGGCTGAGGGTAAGAAATCCCGGTGTAGACAGAGGCAATGGCCTCTCGTTGGGTAGATGAAGGTTTTCGCCATCTTCCCTTCCTCAAATCTGGACTGCCAAGTGCTCAGAGGACCAGGTTATGCTAAGCCAGACTTCCCTTTTCCACACTCAGCCTTCTCACACTCCAGGAGACGAGGTGACACCACGGGCGACCTTCCCTGGTTGTGCTGAGGCCACCACAAGAAGCAGCTGTGCCTGACCTAACCCTTCCAAGCTTCCCCCACCCCCAAGAGGGGAGAGAGCTGCAATTGCCCCAGCTTCCGAGTGTTGAGGACTTTCGCTCCTTTTGAGATGACACGTTCCTCCCTGTGTGAAGTGGGTTCCGGGAAGTCGCTGTCCCGTGGCTTTAAAGGCAGGAAGAGCCAGCAGCTACAAGAGACCACTTCCTGCCTGGTGAATGACAGTTCTCATCCTGAGGGAGGTTAACGCCCTGGACAAAAGCTTCCGCGGAGCTAGTTAAAGCCAAGGGGCTATGAATCAGGACAATTCCAAGGCCTGGACCTCAACTCCGTGGGAGAATCTCAAGGATGCACTTCAGCTCCATTTACAGGAGAGAAGACAGGGCTGCGGAAGGGGAGTGAGGTACCTACAGTCACGAGTATGGCACGTGCACCGTTCTGGAAATTAAAACAAAGGTGTAACAAAGATGAATTCTTTTTTTTCTTTTTAACATCGTGTCTTTCTCCACCCAACATGAAAATAAATAGCCTACCGGCCCCCAGGTTTCTGGGGTATCATCGCTACAGAAAGGCTCAAGGAGGTGTATCTGTGATGACCCATCCCACGTACAGTCAACGCTCAATGAATGCTTGCACACATCGCCAAGGTTTCAACCTCGACCCTTCAGGAAATGTCCTTTCCACTCGAACTGTCCAGACAGACTGCTAACAGATGAAACGGATTCTCGTTCCATCTGGTGTAGATTCTCCTATACCAAATTCCCGAGGGCCTCGCCAAAAGGATCTTGACGGTACATCAAAACACCACTACTGGCTAACAAAACTTTTCATTCAGGGGTGCCCGGGTGGCTCCATCAGTTGAGCATCAGACTCTTGATTTCAGCTCGGGCCATGATCGCACAGTTCATGGGCTCGAGCCCTGCACCAGGCTCTGTGCTGATGGTTGGGAGCCTGCTGGAGATTCTCTCTCTCCCTCTTTCTCTGCCCCTCCCCCGCTGGCTTGCTCTCAAACAAACATTTAAATTATTTGCCAGTCACATTTCACGTGCTAAGTGATTGTAGTCTGGAAGCCCCATGCTTGATCTGTTCCTTCTACATCCAACAGCATTTGGCAGGTGACATGCTTTTACAAAAGCCAGGGTGCTCCTCCCATTCCTGTGTTAATATATAATCTCTGGGGGGGGTCTCATGAGGGGCAAACTTCCTAGTTCCAGAGGGGGAATTTGCAGCAGGCTTTTCCTCCAAATGAAGGGCGGCTTTTCACACACCAAGAAACAGACTTACATACACACAAAGGTCAAGTCACTTTCCGTCCATATTCTCAAGGTAGGCCCTGAAGGCACTGTTTATAGTCTGACACTAGACGTGTGGGGAAGATTCCCATCCATTGGAGATCCTGGGCCCCAGGGGCCTGAATCAGCTCTACCTGTTAAATTTCTTCAAGTACTGACTCTGCCTCACAGTGGCAACAACAGAAGACTAGGTCAACAAAACAATAGGCCAGAGTAGGGCGGGGATGGGGACTCCCATACCACTGCACAAGCAGTTTCCCTCCCCATTTATTAGACAGCTCATGAGATGGGACCCTAGGCCCAGCTCTGTCTGTAGAAGCATGCAGCTGCTACCTGTCGGCAATGCTGACCACTCGTTCGCCCACAGGCGTGTATTCTGTCTACGATGTGGGTGTCGAGCACTGGGGACAGAGCTGAAAGCAGCAGTAAGTGTCTACCTAGACGGAGAACCAGAAACACTTCAAATCCAAGCATTCAGTATGGATCCAGCTGGAACACACAAGAACCACTGGGGCAACAAAGAGTCAGTGGGAGGACAGGAGGAGGAAGCCGGGTTCTGGATGAGCTTAGGAACAGATGGGACGTGGGGCACCTGGGTGGCTCAGTCAGTTAAGCTTTCAACCCTTGGTTTCAGCTTAGGTCGTCAGCTCACAGTTTTGTGAGTTTGAGCTCTGCATGGGGCTCTACACTAACTGTGCAGAGACTGCTTGGGATTTTCTCTCCCTCTCTCTGCCCCTCCCCTGCTTGTGCTGTCTCTCAAACTTAAAAAAAAACAAACAACAAAAAAAAAACAGATGGATATGGACAATCAGCATGGAAACTGGAGGTAAATCCAACAGGGTCATGGAAGCAGAAGGCATATTTCAGGGACTGGGAAGAGACTGGAACATGGAGTTTATTTCTTTATTTTTAATATATGAAGTTTATTGTCAAATTGGTTTCCATACAACACCCAGTGCTCATCCCAAAAGATGCCCTCTTCAATACCCATCACCCACCCTCCCCTCCCTCCCACCCCCCATCAACCCTCAGTTTGTTCTCAGTTTTTAAGTCTCTTAAAGCTTTGGCTCTCTCCCACTCTAACCTAGCTTTTTTTTTTTTTCCCCCTTCCCCTCCCGCATGGGTTTCTGTTAAGTTTCTCAGGATCCACATAAGAGTGAAACCATATGGTATCTGTCTTTCTCTGTATGGCTCATTTCACTTAGCATCACACTCTCCAGTTCCATCCACGTTGCTACAAAGGGCCATATTTCATTCTTTCTCATTGCCACGTAGTATTCCATTGTGTATATAAACCACAATTTCTTTATCCATTCATCAGCTGATGGACATTCAGGCTCTTTCCATAATTTGGCTGTTGTTGAGAGTGCTGCTATAAACATTGGGGTACAAGTGCCCCTATGCATCAGTACTCCTGTATCCCTTGGGTAAATTCCTAGCAGTGCTATTGCTGGGTCATAGGGTAGGTCTATTTTTAATTTTCTGAGGAAACTCCACACTGTTTTCCAGAGTGGCTGCACCAGTTTGCATCCCCACCAACAGCGCAAGAGGTGGAACATGGAGTTTAAACATGAAGTAGAGAGAGAAGATGCTGGAAGGGAGGTCCAGGGCTCGATTATGGTAACCTTGAACATCCAGCTTAAACCATTTAAGCTTTCCTATGTGTCACTGATGCGCTATGGAAGGATTTCAGCTTAAGATGTACATGATGCTGTAAGAAATAGAACCAGAATGAACTGGGGACTGGGAGACAAGTCTACTATTATAAATCCTGTAACTGCTGGGGGGAGAAAAATCCCAATGTAAAATGGTGTATGGGTTTACTCAGACCACCGTAACAGAATACCACAGACTGGGTGGCTTAAACGACAGAAATTTTCTCTCTCAAAGTTCTGGAGGCTTGAAGTCCAAACATCAAGGTGCCAGCAAGGTTGATTTCCTCGGAGTCTCTCTTCCTAGTTTGCAAACGCCTGTCACCTTGTTGTGTCCTCACATGGCCTTACCTCTAGGCGTGCACAGAGAGAACAGCTGCCGGTGTCCTTTCATCTCCTTATCAAACCATCAGTCCAGGGGCACCAGAGGGCTCAGTCTGTTAAGTGCCCAACTCTCGGTTTCTGCTCAGGTTGTGATCCAACAGTTCGTGAGATCAAGCCCCACACTGGGTGCCACACTGACAGCACGGAGCCTGCTGGAGATTCTCTCTCTCTGCACCTACTCTGCTCACTCTCTCAAAACAAATTTAAAAAATAACTATAGGGCCACCTGGGTAGCTCAGTTGGTTACGTGTCCAACTTCGGCTCAGGTCATGATCTCGCGGTTCATGAATTCTGCCCTGCATCAGGCTCTCTTCTGACAGCTCAGAGCCTGGAGCCTGCTTTGGATTCTGTCTCCTCCTCTCTGCCCCTCCCACTCTCATGCTCTCTCTCAAAAATAAACATTTTAAAAATTTAAAAATAAATAAATAAATAAATGTGTGTGTGTGTGTGTGTGTGTGTGTGTGTGTGTGTGTGTGTATAAAATAAATAAAACCACCAATCCTTTCAGACACACACCCCACCTTTAGGACCTCATTTACTTTCATAACTTCTTTTAAAGGACCTATCTCCAAATACAGTCACATTGGGGGTGATGGCTTCAACATAGGGATTGGGGAGGGGACACAAACAGTCCTTAATAAACGGTATGAGCTTCGACTCAAATAGTTACAATGGAAAAGCAAGGGAAGGGACAGGCAAAAGGCTTTGGAAGGACAGATGAAAAATATTTATGAAGGCATCCAAAACAATACTAACGTTACCAACCCAAAAGCACGGGGTGGGGGGTGGAGATGCTTCCCACAACAGAGCAGGCCCCCTGCAGGACTTAAAATGCCATTACGCTCCCCCCCCCACACCCCCACAGGGAGACTCCTGACTTTTCTAATGCAAAAACAACCCCTCTTTTATTATATTTGAATTGTTAGTACCAAATATAAGGAGCTTTTAGGGTTGTGCAAGAGACTATAACTATGGAAAATGGGATGAAATTAAACGAAGGAAATGGAGACTTGAGCAAAAAAAGACCATGATATTGAGCTCTGCAAGACAGGATAATATTCAGTTTCCCAAAGGAAGTAAGCACTGCCACATTCATTCAGCGACCCAAAGCCAGTTTCAAAATTGCACAGAAGTATGTTCAACAGACCACTGTCAGACGCCTTGAAGCCCCTGCCTTCTTCATCTGCTGAGACACCAGAGATCCGATGTCACAGGCCAGACCATCAAACCATCTGACCCACCCTGCAGGTGCAGTAGCCTTTCATCATCTTAACTAAAAGCTAGTTCCATCAAAAACCTGAATATTGTTCACTAGCTGGCTTAGATGGGGCTGCAGGAGCAGAACCTGGAATGATGATTCGTGCATGTGTGGTTTAGTACACACATGCTCCCAGGGGAGACCTGGCAAGGGAGGGGGCCCGGGCAGGACAGCGTGGAGAGGAGTCCACAACAAGGTGCATGTGTGGCAAGTCCTGCAAAACGTATAGCTTCATTGAGGTCCCTCGAGGAACTAGGCCATCAGGACACGCAAAGCCTGCCTCAGAACTGGGACAGAGGAGCTGGGTTTTCCTACTCTTTCTCCCACTCATCACTGCTTAAGGCCTGCACCCGAGTGATTTCCAGACACTGCAGTCCCTCTGGCTATCCGGGCAAATTCTAGTAGTCCAACCGCAGTTTGTCCTAGAAGGAGCTTCAGGAAACTTCTGTCGGCAGTGAAAGCCCATCAAACCCAGTGGGAACACAAAAACTGTAAAAAGAAACGCAAGGGGATTTGAACTACGTATGCCCTATTTCCTAAAACATACACAAAGGAAAAGGTCACGGATGTGCATGACAATTTAACACGGTATGTTGTTGCAGTGTTTTAAAAATGCTTATTTTGAAAGAGAGAGTGCAAGCATGAGTGGGGGAGTGGCAGAGAGAGAGAGGGAGAGAGAGAATCCCAAGCAGGCTCCATGCCTAGCACAGAGCCCAATGCAGGACTCGATCCCACAACCATGAGATCATAGCCTGAACCGAAATCAAGAGTTGGACACTCAATCGACTGAGCCACCCAGGTTGCAGTGCTATTTAAAATGGATGTGTCTTGGGGCACCTGGGTGGCTTAGTTGAGTAAGTGTCCAACTTCGGCTCAGGTCATGATCTCACGGTTTGTGAGTTCGAGCCCCGCGTCCAGCCCTGCGCTGACAGCTCAGAGCCTGGAGCCTGCTTCAGATTTTGTGTCTCCCTCTCTCTTTGCCCCTCCCCGGCTTGTGCTCTGTCTCCCAAAAATAAATGCTACACAAAAGTAACAATAAACAAAATAAAATGGATGTGTTGGGGTGCCTGGTGGCTGTCATTAAGCATCTGACTCCATTTAGGCTCAGGTCTTAAACTCATGGTCATGAGATTGAGTCCTACATGAGGCTCCACACTGGCATGGAGCCTGCTTGAGATTCTCTTTCCCCCTTTTCCCCTCCCCTGCTCACGATCTCTCTTAAAACTAAACAAAAATTTTATTATTTTTTTTTAACGTTTATTTATTTTTGAGACAGAGAGAGACAGAGCATGAATGGGGGAGGGTCAGAGAGAGAGGGAGACACAGAATCTGAAACAGACTCCAGGCTCTGAGCTGTTAGCACAGAGCCTGACTCAGGGCTCGAACTCACGGACCGCGAGATCATGACCTGAGCCGAAGTCGGCCACTCCAACCGACTGAGCCACCCAGGCACCCCAAACAAAAATTTTAAATGGATGTATCACATAGCATGTTTCAAACAACAGAACCTCGACTCGAACTGGGTTCAGTAATGAAGCAATCTGCTCATTAGCACACACCAAGACCCCAAAGTAATTGGAGTCTCCACCATAGTTTTAGGTGCACCCAGCTTCATTTTCTCCCACTCTCCCTGGCTCTGCCTTTCTCCATGTGCTGACTTTGTCCTTCCTTTGGCTTCAGCGGGACTTACGGAAAAAATGGCTGCAGCTATTCTAGAAACAGAGATTTTTCTCTTTTCCCAACCAAAGAACACACGCTCAGGTTCATTCCAACTGAAGTAACTCAGGTTCCTTGTTGCCTCCTCAACAAATCTGCAGCAAGGGGCCTGGGGTTCCATGAAGTAGTTGAAGCCAAAGAGGGCTAATCTGAGGGGGGAGAGAGAGAAAAGGAAAATCCCACCCAAACCGCATAACCGATAACAGTGGACAAGTTCTACAAAGCAGGGCAAAACTGAACACAACCTCAATATCCTTCACAGGGCATTGGTTTTACAAGTTAAACTATCATTCAGTGAACTGCTACACATCCACTTAAAACATGTAACAATAGAAAAAGATGTTCTAAATGTGCATTTATATGGACAGAGTAGATGATAGAATTCTTAGAAAGATATACAGTGCTTTGTTAATGGCAGTCATCTCTATGCCTTGGCATCGTGTTTGGTTTTCATTATTTTTATGTTAAACTTTTACTTGTGCTTATTCATATTTTCCAAAGTTTTATAATAAAATGTATTGTGTTTTTAAGTTAGAGAGAGAGAGAGAGAGAGACAGAGAGAGCGAGCACACACACCAGTGGGGGAGAGGCAGAGACGGGGACAGAGGGTTCGAAGTGGGTTCTGCACCAACAGGCTGACAGCAGAGAGCCCTGTGTGGGGCTCGAACTCACAAACCGTGAGATCATGACCTCAGCCAAAGGCAGACACTTAACCGACTGAGCCACCCAGGCACCCCTCTATTACTTTGTAAAGAGAAAAATATCCATTCCATGATCTTCATGCTTTTTACACATCTGCAAATTCCTCACATTTGCCTTTCCGGTTAATGCTCCAAAATAGGCAGAGGTTTGTTGGGGGGGGGGGGGGGTTGTTTTTTAATGAAACAGGTCCAAACAAAATAAAGTGACCTGTCCAGTTTCTCACAGTAACCTTTTACGGGAAGCTATATGAAAATCAAGGTACCTCGGTTTCTGGCACAATTCTGTTCAAACGCCCATGCTCCACCCTGCCTCTCTTCAGGTAAGGGTTCTTTACACACTTACTCCCAACAAAATCAGTGCTGACAGAGGGACCTCTCCCCTGGGCACCAGAACGGCTCACCATTTCAAGGGACTGCCAATACTTGTCACTGCAGAAGCAGACGAGGGGCCCCTACTACAGAAGATATTGGTGACAGGCAGTACTTGAAATACTCCCAGAAACCCCAGAAGTGATGCGTGGCCACCAGCTGGTGCCAATCCTGTTGGAACATGAAGCCTGGCTCCATTTCCGCTGGTCATTTTGTACTTCTTTAATTATCTGTGCCTGTGTGACAGAATTGATTCCACTGTCAGGGAGCGGGAACTCTCTCAGCCACCAGGCCCAAAGCCTTGCTGGGCTGTCTTTCTTCTCGCTCCACCAAGAGCGCCATCCATTCTTCCCTTGAGAAAACAGCATTAAGGGAAAGATCAAAATGCCAGGTCTATGCCCTTAGTGAACCACACCAGATGGGATTCCGACAGATAACTGTCACGCCCCCACCCTCATCACCAGCACCGAATCTCTCAAAGCCATTCGGGATCATTTCATTGTATCCTTCATGCATTCTCCATGAAGCAACAGCCTTCCTCTAAATTTCAGCCATTATTTCAGATTGCCCAGGCCATAACGGAGCCTCAGAATTCTGAAAACTAATGGAACACTTAAGGTCCTTTTATTAATGGGACTATGGTTCCAACATCAGCAGGCTCCTTGGAGGACGTTTTCCCGATCTGTGGCTGCACTCACTGCTGTCAATTTTTCTTTATACGTGGCCACATTGAGTGCTGGACTCACAGGAAGATGATGTCTCTGTTTCTTTTACCTTTGGGTCATGGGACTAACTCTGGCCAATTCGGCATGACACTGATGCCTGTCATTTCTGAGCCTAAGCACTTGACTGACAGTGAGACCCTCCATCTACCCCCACCTGCACCCTCAACCAAGAAAATACATGTTGAGATAGGCACGTCACAAGGTCAGACCAGACTTTATCATTGAGTCAATCTTTGGAAGAATGTTCCAGACCCACAGGCAATATTAAGTGAATGAAAAACAAATGTGTTTTAAAGATACTTAAACCCTGTGTTGATGATTACAACAACACCTTGACCTACATGGTGTTTAAGAGGAGTCAGTACTGGGCCCTTCACATGCATTATCTCCCTTATTCCTCAAAACAACCTGATAAGATACAGTCCATTACGATTCCGCTTCACGGAAGGAACAAAGAAGTCACCTGTCCAATATCACACAGCAACTAAGTCATGGAACCAGGATTACACTCCAGAATTTGCACTCCTAACCACCATGTGGCTACTAGGGGATGGAGTTTAAAGAAAAATGAAATCAAAAAGCCAAAGGTGAGCTACATAATCAAGATAATCAAGAGTGGAGTCAAAAGGAGGAAAGAAGAAGGGAGTAAGAAAGCCTTAAGGTAGAGAGTTAAGGCAATTGACAATTATAAGTAGACACCTTTGGAGAAGCCTCCAACGTAATGCTCAGCAATTTACGCCAGAAGAGTCACGGGTCAGAAACCACAAATGGACAAATAAATGAGCAGTTATCTTAACTAAATGACATTTGTGTAAATGGAGCATATCACCAGCAACGTGAGGATAGGAAAGTTTTGCCTACTTGCACACTAAGAATAATCACCTGTGGTCCTGTTGAGTAGGACGCTGAGAATTTTAACCTCAAAATATTTTACTTCCAATGACAATCCAGATACCAGCTTCACAGAGTCCCCAACAAAAATGTCAGAAATTTATCGACCATACGTTTGTTTAGAATACCGGGTTTTGTGTTCCACTGGAGAGTAAATCAAAGAATCCCAAGAAATAACACTGAAACAGAACTAAGGAGCCCCTTAAGAAACAAACACCTACATCACCCCTTTTAAGACATTTTCAGAATGTGATTTTAGACATCTCCAGAAGTTAGTAAGGAACATAGATCTAAATCCAAAATTTCAAGTAGTAAACATGAAAAACGATTCTTTGGTAAATTAAAATTCACATTTTCTAATCAAGTTGACAAGTGTCTACATATACACACACGTACATATTTTATTATGCTTTGAGAAAATCCAACTGGAATTATCAAGACAATAGCACCATGTCTTAATATTTCCAAAGCGTAACTCATCCTAAGTACCGACAATGAAAATACGTATTTTAATTTAACCCAAAACTATGGGCTTGCTTTACAGTTTATGGAATTGTCGCAGTTTCAGAATCTACCTGCCTTTCCCTTCTGCATTTCATTCCTGGTTTCAATTCCCCTCCTTTTCTAGCCTATAGCATTCATGCTTTTTCGGTTAGAGTCAGGGCTGAATTTCAGCGAAGGACAGAGACCCCCACTAGGAGAGGGGGGGTGCCATCTGCAAACCTTAGTAAACTGTGCCTCTAAACACATAAAAGATGTCCAAGGAATTCAAATGGATAAAGAAGATGTGGTTTATATATACAATGGAATACTGCTTGGCAATGAGAAAGAATGAAATCTGGCCATTTGCAGCAACATGGATGGAACTGGAGGGTATTATGCTAAGTGAAATAATTCAGGCAGAGAAAGACAGACACCATATATTTTCACTATGTGGATACTGAGAAACCTAACAGAAAAGTTAGGGAAAAGTTACAGAGAGGGAGGGAGGCAAACCGTAAGAGACTCTTCAATACTGAGAACAAACTGAGGGTTAATGGAGGGGTGGGGGAGAGGGTAAAGTGGGTGATAGACATTGAGGAGGGCACCTGTTGGGACAAACACTGGGTGTTCTATAGAAACCATTTTGACAATAAATTATATTTAATAAAAAAAATAATTTGGGGCACCTGGGTGGCTCAGTCGGTTGAGTGTCCGACTTCAGCTCAGGTCACGATCTCACGGTCCGTGAGTTCGAGCCCTGTGTTGGGCTCTGGGCTGATGGCCCAGAGCCTGGAGCCTGCTTCCGATTCTGTGTCTCCCTCTCTCTCTGCTCCTCCCCCGTTCATGCTCTGTCTCTCTCTGTCTCAAAAATAAATAAACGTTAAAAAAAAATTTTTTTTTAAATAATAGTAATTTTTAAAAATGTCCAAGGAATCAACCAGAAAAAACTTAAAGGTGGAGGGGAGGGTGTCATCAATGAGAAAGTTACAGAAGGTCATGTCCATTGAGTATAAAAACCTAAAAGAATTCCAAACTTCATGGTTTACATGTTGTTGTTTTTTAAAGCAACTGAAAGCTGTTACCTTTTGGAATGGGAAGAGACATAATCAAGAACTATCCATTCACCCTCCTTTCCCACACGAGTCTCTCTCTGCTTGGACTTGTCAGAAGTCCCAACACACATCATGCCAGTAATTATTCCCAAAGCCTTTCAAAAGCTCTTCCCCCCAATTCTTTTCTTTTTCAGATTCAGCTCCTATGTATCCTTCAGAGCCCAGTTCAAGGGCCACTATCCCCACAAAGCCCCCATGAAAGCTCAATCCATTGGGATCTTTCTTCCTATAAGTATCTATTGTTCTGATCTTTTATCACACTTAGGATAGGGTTGGTTTGTCATCATTTCTCTGCAATTAGTCTTGTTCTGCCATCTAGATAGTATCCTTAGCAACGGTCTCTCATACATGTATGTTTCCCGGCATAGCTAGCATGATACAGACGACATAGCAGAGGCTCTGTTTAAATCTTTAAGAAAGTCATGTGTAATGAGATATTGAGAATAGAATGACAAAAGCATAAATGTAAGGATTAAAATTCACTTTCTCCAAAATAAGCAAATATAAGACTTAATTGTGGCCAACACAATCCCAATGACCTGATTCATCATTTAAGAAATTAAAAAATAAATAATTTTTAGATATCCTTTCCTTCTACGAGAGGACAAAAGTTGACAGCCTTAGGCTTTGAGAGTAACCTACTAACATTTTCTGGAGCAATGTGGCCTGAGAAAAGCAGCTCAAAAATCATGCCAAGCCTGGATTTCTTCAGGCGAGACCACTAAGGGAGCAGGGGCTCCACTGCTGTGGGAATATGGATTTTCTAGAACCCATGGTTTCAGTAGTAGTAGCTTTTGTGCATTATGCAGCAATCACTGCTGAGGGGATCATACAAAAATTCTGAAACCCTAACACTAATACACATTCATGAGAAATTCTGAAATTCAATTTAGTTATGTTACTGACAAGAAATCTATCACTGAAACAAGCTGACTAGCCCATGCAAGGGGAATAGGTGTGTTAAATTCAGCTCACCCTGCGGATGCCTTTCTTCCCCTCCCGTCTTACAGAGCAGCCACACTGCTTGGACAGAATTCCTCCCACCCCCAAACAAGCCAGTCCACATCAGCTCATCCCCCTACTCCTTGCTAAAATGATTCTATCAACTGTGGGCAAAACTTTGCTCATCACTTAGGGGTATTCCCTGGCTACCATGACTGGTTTAGTTTACTCCAAACTGAAAACCACTTTTGTTCAATGGGGAGAAGATCTCTGCCTGCAAAATCCGGTGTTAGAGATTGAACTACATTCCCCCTAAATTCCTGCGTTGAAGCCCTTGTCCCTTGTGTCATAGTATTTGAAGATGGGACCTTCAGGAGGTAATGAGGTTTGCATGAATTAACGAAGGGGAGGTCCTCATGACAGGATGGCACCCTTATAAGAACAGACACCAGACAGCTTGCTTCCCCTCCCTCCCTCTCCCTCTCAATCTCTACACACACACACACACACGCACGCACGCGCATGCACACACACACCAAGGCCAAGATGACAGCCATTTGCCTGCAACCCAAGGAGAAAACTCTCGATACTGACCCTTCTGGCACTTTGATCTTGGTTTTCCAGTTTGTACAATTGTTAAGAGCTAAATTCCTGTTGTTGAAACCACTCACTCTGCACCATTTTACAGAACCCAAACTGACAGAGACATCAGTAAGTAGGGGTGACGTCTGAAATGGAGCAGTCATCTTTATCCCCTGAAGAAAGTCAACCTGGGGATGGAGACCTCTGGAGAAGGGCAGACCTCCTGAGAAAGAAATGGTAACAATGCCCTGATGCTCTCACACCTAATCCCACTTGAAGTGTGGGTTTATTTCACTTGCAAATAAAAAAATCTCTTACCATGCAGAAGGTTAAGGTTTAAAAGACTAAGGAAACCTGAAAATATTGAATTTTGAGGGTAGTGACAGGGATAGGTTTTTGCTCTTATTTTAAATCAGTTAACCTTCATTAAAGTCTTTTTAAAAGGTCAAATATATGTATTATCTCATTTAACCTTCATTTTATAAGGAGGAAACTAACTGCAACTCTAAGGTTGTTTGATCCATAATTTAAAACTTGCACAATAATTGAGCTGTTAAAAAGATTCGTTTGCTTGCTCCTGGAAACCATCTTCTTACAGAATATAACAGTACAAAGGTTCGTTGATATCAAACAATCACTCTATACGACATATGAAAGGCAGAGGGACAGCTTCTTAAACAGATTTACAAAGCAAAGGTAGTTCCAGCTGCTCCCAACGTAATTATCATTTAATCTTACCCTCTATTACGGTGTCAATATGGGTCACAGAAAAGACGGCCACAATACTAGGAATACAGTAAAGATTCACTAAATATTTGTTGAATTGTATGAACCATACAGTTTATCCCTTACAAAGAAATTACATTCCTTTAACAGTGTTTATTCAAATGCTTCTTTTGAATACAGTTTGAACATTCCAATACAGAAATGCTAAATATTACACTTACCTGAATCCAGAACAAGCTGGCAACTCATAACTTTATCTGGAAGTCTGTTATCTGTCAGATAACTTCCATTTGTTATTCCACACCCACTCTCCACCCTTTCTGTTCTGTGACCCAAATGGACAATATTAATAAGCTTCCAGTTGGGTTTGGCCAATACAGAGACCAGACAGTAGACAGGACAATGAGGGTGGAATACTTACCTCCCTGGCTCTTTCTCTGCAAGACCACCATAGCTGGTTGTCAGCCACTTCCAGCCCGCCTACCCTATCCCCAGACTCAAGAGTATTTCCACTGTGGAGATTGGATACTAGCAAAAGAGCCCCGCAAGTACTTTACAGTTTCTAATCCAAGCATACCACACAATCACTTGTGATTCTGATGTACACATTTATAAAGATTCTACCAAATTCACTACAAATTATCCAACTATAGTATGACATTTGATTTTTTTCAGGACACGGACTGTCACCAACATGGTGCTCAGTTGATTTTGTAATGCAACTTGAGATCAAGGATATAGATGCTCTATTAAAAAATAAGATTCAAAAGTTATGCAGTTGTAGGAGATGTGTCTTACATTTTGACTTAATGGCAAGGTGTTAAATCTTACACAGGAGACATCTAAGAACTTTTTCTGATCTCCACAGAAACTTGAAAGGGAAAAAAATTTAAGTCCCCACACCCAGTTGAAAAGCACCCTGGCTTCTTTGCTCTCTTCACAACTCTTGAAACGGGATGTAACACCCTTACCCCAAAGCACAAATAAGGAGGAGAAAGAACTTAGGTGATTTACACCCTACTCTAAGTCAAAGAAGGAGGGATCTGGGGAAAGCACACCTTCGGAAGAGAAGGAAGGTGGTAACTTCTCAGAGAAGGGGAAAGCATTAAAAGAACCCAGCTCTGAACTAAGCAGGCACAGGATAGGAGAAAGCAATAGTGTTCACAATCAAACTCCACGTCCAGCTGAAAGAACCTCCATGTGGAGATGCCTTGATACAAAACCATTATGGACAGTTACTCAGCTTTTCTAACATCCAACTCCCAGGAGCACCACATGCTGTGCTACTGAACAGAAAGGCCATATCAGAAATAGCCCTGCTGCATCTAACTAAGATCGCACATCCTCACACAGTACCTCAGAATGATTACCTAGACCAGGTGTTATGCTCTGCTTTCCAACCTCAAGCTTCTGTAACTGGATTCCATCAAAATAAACACGAAGAAGAGGTTCAACCTTTCAGAGGATTGTGGGTGTGTGCATTCCCTCAGCTTACTTCCGAGTAGCCAAAGTCTTCCATGTGAGTAACAAACAGAAATTGGGCTGTGATAAGACTAGCTTCAAAAGCTGTCAGGGGTATGTGTGCAGTTATAATTTAAATGGTCCACCACAATAGGGGCACCTGGGTGTCACTCAGCTAAGTGTTTGACTTAGGCTCAGGTCATGATCTTGCAGCTCATTGAGTTCAAGCGCCGTGTCAGGCTCTGCGTTGACAGCTCGGAGGCTGGGGCTTGCTTTGGATTCTGGGTCTCCCTCTCTCTGCCCCTGCTCATGCTCTCTCAAGCAGATGAGAAGGAAAAAAAAAAAAAAAAAAAACATGAATTGTCCGCCACCATAAAAAAAAAATCTGGATCTCTAGTTGGAAAAATTCCAAAGATCTAGCAACACTGATTTCACATCCCCAAAAACCCACTATCACTGGGGCTAACAGTACCGCCCTTTAGACCAGGAATTTCACCACCTGCTTCACTAACCTATATTAACTGATAGCTTCTAGAACCATCTGAGTGGGGCAAGCCTGAAAACACACAGTAGGTTCCTGGCCTTTCCCTTCTCCAAGGCAGAGCTACAAGACACTTTTCAGGGGATACAACAACCTTCAAAGCTCACTCTGAGGAGTCCTGAAATTTTCAGACCCTTGAGAATGAGAGACAATTTCCTTGATCCTAAGAAGTTGCATCAGCTTTACTCTAATGACACTAACAAACAATAACTTCCCTGGATTATAGAAAGAGTTCTATAGAAAACAATAAACTCCATTCTATCTACATTTTGAAAGTTCCAAGTTCACATAGAGCCAGTGGGTGAAAACCTCCTTACTTTTCAGGTTGCATGTTGTTTTAGGTTTTACTGTGCACTAAAGGCAGACGGGGTCTCTGACTGCAACCCCCTCACCTGGCTCACTCTCCATCCCATCCTGGTAGGTGCTGAGAAAATGTGCTCTCCCCCTTAGTTCAGCCCCTTTGCTTTCAAAGGTCCACATTTGTACCATTTTCACCTGCCTTTAGAGCTTTGTATCTAGCTCATCTGGGCCTCTGATGGGACTAGAAGAGGAAAATGTGAGGGCTTTTCACCCAACAAAGAGGGAGCCACCTTTTTTTAAGTTGTGTCAGTAGTGCTACCATGATGAAGAGGAATAAGAGGGCCCTGATAAAGCCTTGGGGAAGTTCTCAGCTCAGTAGCTTCCAGAAGTAGAGAGGAAATCTTTTATCATTTCCATCAGGCAGACAGGAAGCTCTGTTGCTTTGAGGCAAAGGTCTAACGCAAGGTAGAAAACTGGAATTGGAAAATGTCAACTTGGCACTAAGAACCAAAAAGAAGTTGACAGGCGCTTGAGTTCAGGGGCTCGGTTTCTTAAGTATCACAGATGGTTGAGAGTTGGGCAAGACTTGAAATCTCATCTAACCTCTATTCAGAAATGAGAAAATGGAGCCCAGAGCCATTAAATGGTTTGGCAGGGGACATCAGTCTTGTTAACCTCTGCCCCCCAGCCCCCTGCCCAGGGCCTGGCATGTAACAGCTGGTTGATTAGCTGGGCAGTTGACTGAATGAAAATATAGCAGAACCTGAACTGAAACTCGAGATAAGGGTTTTCCAGCTGGTGTTTCCCAACCCCAGTGATCGCCAGCATTACCTAAAAAAGCTTTCTAGATAGATGCCTGGACCCAGCCCAGGCCTCTTGAATCGGAATCCTCAGATGTGGGAGCCTGGTGATGTTAACAGCCTCCCCGCCCCATTCACTCCAGTGATCACCTGGGTTTAGGAACCACTGCCCTAAACAATGCTACCTCTTCATACCTAACACACCTCGAACTATTTGGCATTTGTTCCACTGTGTCACATCGTTACACAGAGAGCCACATCCCCCTTTACAGTTAGGAAGTCAATGATGTCCCAAGTCACCACTGAAAAATTTTCTAAATAAAGGACACCATTTTCAAGGTAGTTGCCCCTTTTAGCCCAAATTGGATTAAGGTGTCAATGTTGACTTTGAAACAATATAATTCTGTGGCACTAACATGGCATAGGATTCATCAGCATGGGAAAATATGTAAAGCCCAGATACATCAAACTTAATGAAACCATGGTCACCCAGCCTGCAATGAAGGAGTCTTGGCAGATATCCTGGTTTCATGGGGATGTTACGGCCCAGGACTCAGAAAATGACATCATTGAATGAAGTCATTATTAATTTGAGAAAGAGGATATTTTTTTCATTCAAACGATAACCAAGTTTTACTTCAGTAACGTTTGGCATTTTATTCCCCCCTCCCATCAGAATCTTTGGCTCCCATAAAGTCCAGCATCCATCAGGAGCTTATTCAGACCTATCTGGGATCTCCCGTGAACAGGAAAAGCAGGTAAACACAGGTCATAACAAGTCAGAAGGTAACATGTTAACCAGGCACCACTCTCAAACCTTCATCCCAAAGATAAACACATTTATGTTCCCACGGTTCTTTCAGCTCCCAAAATACGATGCACCGTGCATCCAGTCCCATTTATAACTTGGGTTTTCATTTGCGCATCCTCACTTGTTTACTTTTAAAAAGTTCTTTTAACATGTATTTTTGAGAGACAGAGAGACATGCAACGAGCAGGGGAGGGACAGAAAGAGGCAGACAAAGGATCCTAAGCAGGCTCAGTGCTGTGAACACAGAGCACTGCGATCACAGAGCCAGATGTGGATGCAGGGCTCCGACTCAGGAACCGTGAGATCATGACCTGAGCTCAGACCAAGAGTCAGAAGCCTAACCAACTGAGCCACCAAGGTGCCCCAAAGATACTCTCATTCTGGATGCAAATGGATCTCCAGTCACTTTGAAGTTCAAGGAAGAGAACACTCTTGGAGCACAGATGGTGTTTTCATTTCTTCTGATCGTCAGTGGTGTCTTTGGGAGAAGAGTCAGGTTCTAGGAAGTGAATGACCGGATACAGAAATGCGATTTAACAGCTCAATTTAATTTTCTGCATGTTGCTTACAGTGACAACGGGCTCCAGGAAAGAGTGGCAAGAATGCTCTTCATGGATTTAAGAATTTGTTTTTGACCCTGGCAGGATGGAGAGGGCATCTGTGCACGTGTGGCTGTGGAGCATTACAAGGTCTAATGAACAATAATTAGCATAGAGCCTTGTGCATAGTCAGGATTCAGTATACGTTTGCTGGCTGGATTTTTTTTTTTTTTTTTTTTTTTTTTTTGAGACAGTTAACATGCTGGAGAGAGGCAGAGGGAAATGAAGAGAGAAACCTAAGCAGGCTCCACCCCCACCGCGAAGCCCGACATGGGGCTGCGTCTCAGGACCATGACATCATGACCTGAGCCAAAATCAAGACGCAGAGGCTTAACTGACTCAGCCACCCAGAAGCTCGTCTTTCACTTTAGATTTATGTAGCAAAGTAAACAGTGGGTCCTCTCACTCTGCCCCACCACAAATCTGTATTCCTACACTTCAAGCAAAGGGGGACAGAAAAACCAAACAAAGCCTCTTTTCATTGCTTAAACCTCAATCTCTAAACTCCTTGTAATTAGGGTATTCCAACAGTCAAGTGTTTTTCTGTATAGCATGGTGATCTAACGTACAGCATGGTGACTTGTTAATAATACTGTGTTGTCTATTTGATATTTGCTGGAAGTAGATCTGAAGTATTTTCGGCACAAAGTGGACTATGTGAGGTGACAGATGTTAATTAGCTTGGCTGGTAATCCGTTCACCATGTATATGCATATCCAGGGATCACCTTTGACACCTTAAATGTACGGAGTTTTTTTGTCAATTATGTTTTTTTTTTTTTTTACACTTTTTTTTTTTTTGAGAGAGAGAGAGAGAGAGCGCGCGCGCGTGCACGCGCAAGCGCACGCACAAGTTGGGGAGACAATCATAGGCAGGCTCCAGGCTCTGAGCTGTCAGCACAGAGCCCGATGCGGCAGCTCAGACTCACAAACCATGAGATCATGACCTGAGCCAAAGTCATTCGCTCAACCGACTGAGCCACCCAGGAACCCCTGTCAATATTTCAAAGCTGGGGGGAAGAAGGACAAACCTTCAAGCAGTAAGAGAGGGCTCTACCCTACAGGCATCATCAATAATGACTCCCCTTCCTGGCTCCTGTGTCTCAAGGCCTCAGCCCACTACCAGAACTCTACCAAGTCCAAGCACAAGTTTTTAAATTATCCAGCCCTCTCAGCATCCGAAAGATAGGAAAGAAAAAAATGAGGGAAGGGGAGAGACTATGGCAGTAAGAATGTGCTAAAGCAGAAACACAAACCAATAAACACAAGTAAGTTCAGAGTCAGGGCCACCACGGAGTCTTAAACCAGGCCTGTTGTGTTTTGATCTTGCGGAAGCACATATGGTCTTCTATTAGCGGGTCTCAGAGCAGTGGGCAACGTTACCATACCATATGTGCTGATCACAACAACAGGGCTGATTTATGTTAGTGAGCGCAAGGTTTTTTCTTTGTATTTCATCTCCTTGTTATTTCAAGAGAAATGTAAGCGTAGATTTATTCTGCCATTACGGAGAAGCTTCCTAGGGTTTGTTTGTTTAAAGTTGATAGTTTCCAGTAGGGTGAAGCAGATCTGTTTCTTACAGAAATCTGGGGAAAGCTAGGAGTTCCCTCTGCTCCTCTCCCCCTAAAATGAGAGATTTTCCCCACACCCCCACCTGAAGCTCATTCTAGAGCCATGGACAAAGAGCCAAGACAAGAATATCCGAATGCTCACTCTGTGAGTTTAATGCTTACATGTGGCCTCTCCTGTTTCCTCTATTTCTTTACTCACCATGGAGTTTAACTCTGGCCAGGGGTGAATGACTCAGGCTAATCAGGGAAATCCCCGCAAAGTCCAAGAAATAGGTAGTCATCTCAGAGACCTTCATCTTCCCAGCAGAGCCTAAGATCTTGCCTCTCCCCAGCCCTGAACCCTGGATCAATAATCAGTTGCCAAGTGTGTCAAAAGGAAGATGAAAGCAGGGGTTTCGATGCTGGCCCGCAGAAAGATAGGGGACCATTGCTTATATCAAGAGCTGCTTCCGTATGCCCTGTAGGGTTCAGTCACCTGCGGTCCTTTGAGGCTGGAAAACCATTTATCTTGGTTATCTCTATGCCTCAATCCCACTAGATCTTGCTCCCCATTTTTGAACCCCAACCAGCCAGCACCCTCCTATAACACCACAACAGATTAGAACTTCACCTGCCCTCCCCATGTAGGTGTCCAACTCTCTGCTATCCAATCTGTTTCCTCTAATCAACATGAAATAGGCAGAAAGCATTCTAATGATTAAACCAATTGACCCTGATGTCAATAGCTATTCTACAGCTAGTCTAGATTATTGGTAAAGAGAATAAATTTCTTTTAAAATGGTGGGGGCACCTGGGTAGCTTAGTCAGTTGAGCGTCTGACTCTTGATTTCAGCTCAGGTCATGATCTCACATGTGGTGAGATTGAGCCCCATGTCAGGCTCCATACCGAGCAGGGGGCATGCTTCGGATTCTCCCTCCCTGCTCTCTGCCCCCTTCCCCACTTTAGCTCTCTCAAAATAAACATTTTAAATAAATAAAAATCAATAAAAATAAAATAAATTTCTAATTGGCAGCAAGGCAAAATAGACAAAGAGGAGAGAATCTTCTGAAGCATCATGAAAAAGCACATTTTAAAACTGGACTCTAAATTTTATCACATTATCTTTACCTCCTGTGTGTACCCCCTTCACCTTTCCTCTCTGCACCACTCTTTCAACTCTCCTAAAGGATGAGGAATAGGATGGAGGTCTGAATTAGCCATAAATTCAAGGGCAATGACCTAGAGTTTGGAGGAAACTTTCGTTGTTTAGCTAATATTTTTGCCTTTCAATAGAAAATAGAATTATCTTTCTCTCATCTACCTCTTTAAAATGGAGATGACCTAAAGAATCAAATCCAGATTTTTTTTATATAACAAGGATCCTGAAAAGCAAAATTAGGTGTTTGAAAACCTGTGCTGTAGAGAGGTTACAAGTACAGCTTTCGATTCAACTGATTTAACATTCAACTTTGGGCTTTGCCATCGACTTCCTATGTGATTTGGGGTAGTTACTACCCCTCTCTATTTCAGCTTTCGTATGTAATTTGGGGTTATTCAGACCTCATCCAGTGTTAAGAGAATTCAATGAGATCTATAGACACTTAGCAAAGTACCTGGTATATCACGTTCAGTATCAATTGGTTGCTGCTGGGGTGGGGACTGTGGTTATTGACCCCTTCCACCTCATTCAACACCAGTTCAGAGAGGTGTCATGTCTCACCTTTATCCCTCACCATAGTCCTGTTCACAAAGCACATGTTCAGTACTGAAATTGAGTAGACATATAATTAAGTCATTCACCAACTGTCTATTAGGCATTTACTATGTCCCACAGAATATCTGAAACTCGAGAGGTAAAGCTGTGAAGAAAACGCATCAACCCCCAGTGGAGGTTACATTCATAGCAGGAGAAGGGCAAATGACAAGTAAACTAGCCAATGATAACTTTAGACGACACCACAGCAGTCTGAGCTACTAAACATCCAAGAGAACTAGGGAGTGGAGGCTTACAGGGGTGATCTAATATAGAATCATTAATGAAATCATCCCTGAAGAAGTGGAGATTTGGATCAAAAAGCGTCAACCAAGAAAGGATCCATAGAGAGCGTGTTCTAGGCAATAAGGATGAAAACCCAGAGACGGGCACAAGCTTCTGTATTTGAAGCACAGAAAAGCCAGTATTGGCAAAAACACAGTGATTACTGGGAGAAGGTATGGCATGGCGATCTAGGAGAGCTTAAAATCACAAACAGAGGCTAGGGTAAATAGTTTGAATTTTATTCTGATTATGATAAGAAAGCATCACAATGTGTTAAATAGCTTCCAGAAAACATACCTGATAGGGGCATGGTTATGTGAGGGAGCAAATGAGGTTATTCTAGCTCCTGCATAATCATTTCATGCTCATATAGCACATGAGATCATCAAAGCACCACATACTTCTGAGACTTATGTTGTATCCAAGTAATGTGTTTTCCTCAATGAGAAAAAATAGTGACTTGTTTCTAACTTCACAGAGTAGAAAATTCTATCAAATCTATTGATTTATTCAGTGGGAAAAGGCTATCAAGATTTAAAGTAGTGAGGTGGGCAATCTTGCCTTGAATCCTAAATGTCCTATCAAAAAAGGTAGCAAATCTCATCTTTAATGGTCAAAGACCATTTCCCTTTGCATTAGAATTCAAACACCACAGTTCCTAGGGTTCATACTCATCTCCAGGAACTTAAATTTCCTAAGGATTAATCTAAACATCAATAACCCCGGAAATAAACATTCCTGGGAAAGGAAACATGCCATACTCGTACTGTATCATTCCACGTCTCATCAGAAAAACAGAAACCACTCTAGGTATTTCAAAGAGAGGGAATTTAACACAGGAAATGAAAACATCTGGGAAGAGATATTGGAGGGGGTGGTGGTGGCCAACAGATGAAGTTAGAGAAATTGCAAGTATTTGCAAAAAGTTGCTCCCATCCCCAAGACTGGGGCATCAAAAAGGAAAAGATCTCTCAGAGTCCATGACCTCCACACCACTGCCACTGTACCCATCTCTGGGGAGGGTTAGAACCATAGCTGTGGTTTCTTTGCAGAAATTGTGGAGCCTCAAGTTGTCCACAGCAGTCATTGTTGCTCCTGGACCCAGAATCCACAAGGGCTTTGTTGCAGGAGTACCCACTGCCTGGCAGGATGCCAGGAGTCCAGATTTTTCTATCACCACTACTGCCTCTACTTCAGAAGCACAGTAAATATCTCCTTTCTCCTGCCTTCATATCTCTACCAGTGCCTCCCATTTGCAGAGGAAGCCATGCAGCAAGGGAATTTTGATAATGGAGTTGGCAGATTTTGCACCCCACCCCCAGCAATACAGAGAGCATGGGAAAGGGAGAATAAACCAGGAACCAACATACGAACAGCACCCCTCATCTTGGTCCTCACTGTTAGAAGTCCTAGGAAGTGACAGTAATCAAGCCTGCCTGAAGACATTCTGAAAAGCATTTGAAATTTAAGAGAAAAAAAGAGGAGCACCTGGGTGACTCAGTCAGTTGAGTGTCTGACTCTTGATCCCAGGGTCATGGGATCAAGCCCCACATTGGGATCCATACTGAGCATGGAGGCTGCTTAAGATTCTCTCTCCCCCTCTGCCCCTCCCCTCCACTTGCATTCTCTCTCTCTCCCTCTCCCTCCATCTCTCCCTCCTTCTCTCTCTTTCAAATTAAAACAGAGGCACCTGGATGGCTCAGTCAGTTGTGTGTCTAACTTTGGTTCAGATCATGATCTCATGGTTCATTGGTTTGAGCCCGGCATGGGGCTCTGTGCTGAAAGCTCGGAGCCTGGAGCCTGCTTTGGATTCTGTGTCTTCCTCTCTCTCTCTGCCCCTCCCCTGCTCACACTGTCTCTCCCTCTCTCCCCTTCTCCTTCTCCCTCTCAAAAATACAAACATTAAAATTTTTTAAATAAAAATTAAAAAAAATATAAAAATCCAGAGAATGGAGGAAGAAAAGCTCATGAGACAATCAACAACTTTAGTACTTTTTAAATCTAATGTTATTTCCACCCAATGTGGGCCTCAAACTCAACCCCAAGATCAAGAGTCACAGGCTCAATTGACTGACAAGCCAGGAGTTCCTTCAATGCTCCCTTTGCATTCCATCTCCTTCTTAAGCTACCCTTCTGTGCCAATCAAGCTGTTCAAGAAACAAAGCAAGTCTCATTCACTCTAAAGTGCAAATGATTGATAGCAGTTTCGAGAACAGCTAGGAGGGTAGACAGGAGAAATGTATAAATAATATCAACAAAAGTCATTTCCTAAAATAATGCTTAAGATGTTCTCTATTCCAGGATAAAAAATCTTGTCCTCCAGTTCGTATCATCTAAAGGGAGAAACAGTTCAAATAAGTAAAATGCCATGTGGCAAATACATATGACAGGCAAATAAAAAGGAGTAGTAGTACAGTGCAAACCTTAGTAGTTTCTCAAACGCAGCACTGCTGGCATTTTAGGCCAGAGAATTCTTTGTTGGGAGGGGGAGGGGGCTATCCTGGGTATTATATGATGTTTACCAGCATTCCCGGCCAGTACTACCCAAATTTGTGACAACCACGAATTCCTCCCGCCGTTCGCAAATGTTTCCCAAGAAGCAAGATCTAAAGCATCTTAAATTTAAGTGGAGAGTTAAAGAATAGGAAGGAATTGCCTAGTGAAAGAGGAAGGGCGGGACTCTGGGCAGAAAAACCAATCACATGCCAAGGCATGAATGCATAAACCAGCAATGGGGCTGGAGCATAGGGCATGGGGAGGAACCTGGAGAAATAAAGCTGGGAGGCAAAAAGTATGTCCTATTTCAAGGTTAAACTTTGAACTTGAATCTTTTAGATTGGGGAACCATTGAAGGATTTTGAGTAAGGCAGCGATGTATTCGAATTTGCAATTTGGAAGCATTTCTTTGGTGGCTGTGTAGTAACAGAATAAGGGTAGAGGAGGTGCAAAGGAAGGAACATAGGTAACTGGTTGCCATCATGCTGGGAAGACAATAAGGACTGATATGAAGGCCATAAAGAAGAGACATACTCAGGGAGTCTGTAGAATTTAGTGACTAAACATGAAAAGAAAGGAGTAGAAGAATTATAGGCTTGAAACAACGTGGAAATGGAGCAGGTTGAACATGGGTCCTACTTCAACGTTTGTTTCTTATTTATTTTTGAGACAGGGAGAGACAGAGCATGAACAGGGGAGGGTCAGAGAGAGGGAGACACAGAATCTGAAACAGGCTCCAGGCTCCGAGCTGTCAGCACAGAGCCCGACGCAGGGCTCGAACTCATGGACCGCGAGATCATGACCCAAGCCGAATTCGGCCGCTTAACCGACTGAGCCACCCAGGCGCCCCAACGTGGGTCCTACTTCAGATGTGTGGAGTTTGAGTCATCTGCAGACATCCAGGTCACAAGGTCTATTAAGTCAGGCACCTGGATGGCTCAGTTGGTTAAGCGTCCAAGTCTTGATTTCAGCTCAGATCATGATCCCAGGGTCATGGAATGGAGCCCTGCATCAGGGCTCTCTGCCACTCGGCCCCTCCCCAGCTCTCATGCACATGCTTTCTCCAAAAAAAAAAAAAAAAAAAAAAAAGTCTAGTAACTAACTATCCACATGCACACGTATAGACATAGGAATGCTTGTTGCTCAGGAAAGGGATCTGGGCCAGATGTGCTTGGGAATCTTCATCAGAATAGGCAGCAATTGATATGCCCTTGACTTGCCACCATGTAGGGAGAAAGGCAGGAGTAAAGACATAAGGACACACTTCAGGGAAACATTAACATTTGGGAAAGAGAAATCTAAAAAGAAAACCTTGAGGTGCCTGGGTGGCTCAGGTGGTAGGACGTTGGACTCTTGATCTCAACTCAGGTCATGATCTCACGGTTCCTCGGTTTGAGCCCCGCATCAGGCTCTGTGCTGACAGTGTGAAGCCTGCTTGGGATTCTGTCTCTCCTTCTCTGTCCCTCCCCCACTCTCTAAAATAAACAAACGTGCAAAAAACTTTAAAAATACATACATACAATAAAAAATAAGTAACAAGAAAACCTTAAAGTGATTCTGCAAGCAAACAGAAGGATAGAAGAAATAAGAGCTGGTAAAATTGAAGCAGCTGAAGACAAAGTTTGAGAGGGAAAGAGGTTAATGGTGCAAAGAAAGCAAGATAAGGGCTAAAAACGGACTTTGGGGGCACCTGGATGGCTCAGTTGGTTGAGCAACCAATTCTTGGTTTTGGCACAGGTCGTGATCCCAGGGTCATGGGATTGAGCCCCAAGTCGGGCACTGTGTTGAACATGGTGCCTGCTCAAGAGTCTCTCTCTCCCTCTCTTTCAAAAGACACACACACACAACACACCTCGGACTTTTGGATACTTGATTAGTTCCAGTAACCAGTAACCTTCTCTAAGGTGATGTCCGGGAGGGAAGGTCCTAGAATCTGACTCCAAGAAGCAATAGATGAAAAACAAGAGTAGAACATGCAATTGTATGCTACACAGACAACTCTTCCAAAAACTACTGCTATTATTGCATGGTGAGATTGAGCATGTTTATAGGGGGAGAGAATGGACCCAGAAGAGCAAGGATTAATAGTCATCAGTCCCTGAGGAAAAGAGTGGAAATGAAGGATGTAGTCAATGGGAGGACTGATTTGAAAGGAAGCAAGGACATGTGTGATAGATTGGGGTTTGAAATAGACGTGTTCAGGCAACAGAAGATTCGTGCCACCTCTGAGAAATAGAAGCCAGACCACCGAAGGATTAACTCAAATGAGGTCCTTGGAGAGAAAAAGCTCGATTTGGCATTCCAGGGAGGAGTGAACATTTCAGAGAACTGCCGTGGGAAGTTGGAGAGAAATCACAAACACAAGATGTCGGCCAGGCAGCTCTGAGGACCCAACTGAGATCTGAACCCACTTTTCAGAGGGTCCACCTTGTAGGGATGTACAATTTTTTGGACTGCGCCCAGCAGCTCAAGTTAGGAGTATACTGAGTTTGGGTGGACCCCGACTGCACCATCCAACAGATATGGTAGAAACGATGCTATAAAAGCTGCTAGGTCACACCTTTAGACACTGCCAGCTTCTACATCTAGTCTTTGCAATATTCATTCTGGTAGCCCTGAGCCACCATATAAAGAAGTTCAACTACCTGCTGGAGGGACCATGTGGAGAGGGTGAGTCGACACAGAAAACGGTGCCCAGCTAAGCCCTGCATTCAACCAGCTGCAGCCATCAAGGTGCCAAAGCTAAATTGGACCCTCCAGACTACCTGAGCACTGCACCCAGTCTGTGCAACGTAGAGCCACTAAGTGTTACCCAAACTCCAGGCCCACGGAATCATGACCTAACATGAGAAGTTGGGGTCTCAGGCAAGATGGAGACGTCCCAAGTACGGCTGTCCCAAGTTTGGCATGGCTGGGGTCTCACCTCACCGTGGGGGTGGGCTGCCAGGCCAGGGGGTGATAAAGCCCCTGGGGGTGTTTGGAATGTGGGGGAAAACAATTATTGAAAGAGTGGAGAAAAGGAAAAAACGTTACCTAGCTTCAATTTATTGCTAATCATTTCTCCCTGTTACTGTTTAAAGAAAAAAAAAAAAAAAAAGATTCAAGGAGGAAAATTGTTCACTACCAGTCACCTCAGCTGCCACTGTGATGCCTGGTGACACGTAATTAGACAACAAATGACAGATTAGTTTAATAATATTCATTAACAACTAATGAAACTGACAGTGTTTCCTACAGAAAGCAGGTCGAGGATTTTAAGCAAATTCTGGTCCTCCCCAACAGCCTGTGGGCCCCCTCCCCTATCAGCCTTTGGGCTAAGTGAGCGAGGGGAGGAGGGTAGATTGTAAATGGGTCACGAAACCGGGTGCATGAGGTGGGACGGTTGAGGAGACAAAGAGAACAAGAGACAAAATCAGAGTGGTGGAGAGAGGGTGCCCGGGGGTCCAGGGGGAAGGAGATAGGGGGTGAGTGTAACCGCATCCCCCCCCCCCACCAGCTGTCTCAGGCCATCTAACCTTTGTCAAAAATGAAACTTCCATTTGCCTCAGAGAGGAAACGGTTGGGGGGGGGGGGGGGGAGTCCATGCTTCCCTTAAGGCATTGTTTTTTTTTTTTTCTGAAGAAAAAAATTATCCTAAGTAAGAATTTTAACGATATGCAGAAATCATAGCTGTCTTTGCTGAATCGCTGTAGGACTGACCCCCCTTGACAGTTCTTAAATTATTCAGCTATCAAGGGCCTGCTAAACATTAAATTAAGCATCCTCTCTCCCCTGTCCTAAACCATTAAGTTATGCAAATGCACAGATAATGGGGCATATGACAGCTGGAGGCATTAATCACGCAGCTCTGTCTCTGGGCTGTTGTTATGTAGAAACTGCATCTGCCAACAGACCGAACAGCCACAATTAGATCTCACTTAATGGAATGAGGAGACACTACCTAGCCCTCCACACTCGTGTTAGGTTGTAGACCCGGGAGTGAATAAGGCACTTGGGAGATCCTCCCGCTCTCATTCCCCCTCCCCCCTGCTCTCCTTTTAATACCTGCTCCTCCAATTGAAATGAAAAATTACCTGTAATTGTTATCATTTGCAAACAAAACCTGTCAGAAGACAAACCTGCTGTTTACAATGGATGTTTTTGTTGCTCCTAGGGAAGATTCTTCGGGGAATTTCCTTCATTTGTTGTTGTTGGTTTTGTTTTTTTTTTCCTATTTTTTATTTTTTACTTTTTTTTTTTTTTAAACGAGTTCTGTCTTGAGAGAAGGCTAGAGCTTGGGAGTGGGAAGAAGCAAACAGACTCACTAGTCCAGCCTCTTGAAGGCTTGCCACCTTGAAGACGCTGACTCACCCCGAGAGGCTGTTTTCTGGAACACTCTGTGGCTGGAGCCAGCACCTACTCAGAAGGTACAGGCAGACAGCTTATCTCAGCTACACTCCACACCAGGCTCTTCCCCAGGAAGCTGTGAGTGAGTGCACCGGGAGACATCTCATCACCTTCCCAAGAACGGTTATTTCACTTCCTCATGATTTAAACACTCACTTGACAGCTTAATGTGTTTTTTTGTAATCCAAATTGACCACCACATAAATGCTTAACAACTGTTGTTTTTTTGATTTTAGTTTTAGGATGCAAAGACAATAGGAGTGTCTTTGTAGGAGTATATATGATTTGCTAACAGTTGCCATCTGTCTCCTAAGTTGGAGTATCTTTAACTATTTCACATACTGAGCTTTTGTGTCAAGGGAGAATAAAAGTTGTTCTGTTTCAGATCAATAGTTTGAGAAACCACTGTTCTCAAATCAAGTCCAGGAGACATTCAGACTTGGTCCCTCGCAATGGTCATTCAATGGCCCATCTTGTTTGCTAAAAATAGAATCACCTAAATTGCTATCAATGGCACTGTTTTCCCTCCTTCCCTCCAAAGTTCTCCAACACTTTGAGAAAGTCTACGTCTACATATATTTATGAGCAGGAAACCTCAAGTGGAAAGTAGGGGTGATGATCTGCCAATAATGGAAGCCAGCCTGGCCTCTCCCTCTGCCGTTAAACTCAGGAACCGCCATTTAGGGCCAGCTCCAAGCTGGGTGAGTGCACAAAGAAAGGGAGCAATCCAGCTGGGGGGAAATCCATCATTACTACTGAGGGGAAGACTCCTGCAGGTTTTTCTGGAAAGATTCAGTAAAGTCAGCTTGAGCACCAAGAGGATACATCATGCTCCTTCCAAGCCTTCTAGTCCTGCCCTGTTCTGTACTATCTCTCCCTAAACCTTCCAGCAGTGGTCCTAGGACCATTCCCAAGTCTGGAAGAATGCAACCACATGGTTTCAGGTCCTGCTGGTCTTATCTGGAACACTGGTCTTCTGAGTTCTGTTTCACCCTTCCTCAGCCCATCTTTGTACAAACCCAGAGTTCTTCAAATCTATGCAACCCTGAAACATTGCATTTGACCAGTTCTTCCACATCTTAGCTTTGGTGCCATTACCCAGGAAAGCCCTCCCCAAGCTTCTTCCACTGTTCATGGCACCTGTGCCCGTTAAGCATTGCTCACACCCACTTCTGTGCTCCTAGCCCCTTGTTACCTGACCGTAGCTTTCACATAAGTACACACACACCTGCATTTCCATCTCCATCAACAAATTTGTGACCTAGTTGAGGGCAGGTTTCAGCCCTATTCATTCTTAGCTCTGTTGCTCATGCTTCTCAAGGTGCCTCAGTCAGCAATCAGAGAGCTTTTTAAAAAAGCAGACTAATTCAGGGGTGCCTGGGGGGCTCAGTTAAGTCCAACTTTGGCTCAGGTCATGATCTCGCAGCTTGTGGATCCAAGCCCTGTGTCGGGCTCTGTGCTGACAGCTCAGAGCCTGGAACCTACTTCAGGTTCTGTCTCTCTCTGTCTCTCTGTCTCTGTCTCTGTCTCTCTCTCTCTCTCTGTCCCTCCCCTGCTCACACTCTATCCCGCTCTCAAAAATGAATGAAAACATTAAAAAAAAAAAAGGTTTTTTTAAAGCAGACCAATTCACCAAGTCTGGGGTGGGGCCTGACACTCTAACAGGCTGCCAGGAAAGCCACTGCTGCCAGTCAGTGGACCACACCCCGAGTAGGAAGGCCTCTGTCACAACCTCGGTGCTAAGAACACAAGGCTGGAATGATTACCCACTTCTTTCCCCCCTCCCTCTGCCATGGTTGTCACATGACCTGCTGCCAAGTCCACCTGCCAAGGCTTAGGTCTAATAGACCCACACTAGGACCTCATATAATTAGGCTTCTTGTTACTACAAACAATTCAGGCACATGGACAAATGGATATTTGTCCCCTATTCATCTCAGGGCTTGTGGGGCCAACCTCAATAGGAAGTAGACCCCTGCCCAACCCCAGTCTCTCAACCCTGCCTCTGCCAACAGGACTATCAACGGTCTCCCTCCGGGCACTGTTACAGTGACTGTTAAAATGGGGTAGTGGTATTCCAACAAACAAAACAACAACAAAAACAAACAGTTGACATAACCCTTTCCTTGCTTATTGTCCAGCTTCCCACCGGAGGGTAAGGTCCACCAGTGCATGTCTATTTCCAGGCCCCAATAATCTCATCAATGCAGCACAGGGTCTTGCCTTTCACCATCACAAAGCAATTGGAGCAAAGGAACCACTGGGGTACATGAACCACAGGCCTCCTACAAGTTCCAGGGTGCCCACCCCTTCTTTGCATGGAGGCTTTTGAACCACCCTTGCTCCTCTTGTAAGAAACATAGATAGACCCAGAGCCAAAAAGGCAGAGATCCAATTGAAAATATCATGTCTTCACCCTGGAGAAGGGATAGGGATTTATGAGGAGACCATTCAGTAGCTTTCAATATCAGTTGGGTTTTGTTTGTTTTTGGGTTTTTGTTTTTTTTTTTTTTTTAATGTTGGAGCCTTCTGGAAGTGATTTCCATGGAAGAAAGAAAAAAAAGAAATAACTATTCTTTCCTGATGATCTTTAGTTTTGAGGATCCTAGTACTTCCTGTGCTATTAACATGTGTTTACGAAATAAAGCTTTCCATTTTTGTCCCAGGGCTTCAGTCTTCTAGGAAAGCTGCTTAACAAAGTGCCCACCCATGAAGCTTGGCTTGGTGGGGAGGGGCATAAATTCAGAAGATGGTTTCACTAAGGCAGCTTTAAAATTTAGAAAAATACTTAACGTCACAGTAGAGGATATTTGCATTTTCTGGCAGGAAAAAACTGGGCCTAGCTTAAAATATTGAAGGTTTTACTATTTTCTGTAAGCGTTAAGTTACAAATATCAGAAATTGTTTAGTTGAAAATTGAGAAAAGAGTTAAGAGGGACCAATATAGGCTCATCCACCCTCCATTCTATATTTCTAATACTCCACTTTTTCAGAAATATTTTCAGAGTAACCGTCAGGAACTCAATTCATATCAGCTTAAGCTAAAACGTAAAGTGAGTTGACTCACATAATGGTCAAATTCACAGAAATACATCATCGGGAACAGCTTGATCCAGGGTTTCTACAACGGTCAGAAGTTAGATCTGTAACTCACATATGCTTCAGCACAGACAATATGAAATCATGTATATGTTGGTTAAGCTTTAATTCTAGAGACATGTGCAGTCCTGATAGAAACATTGCATAAAGGGGTGCCTGGGTGGCTCAGTCAGTTAAACGTCCAAATTCGGCTCAGGTCACAATCTCACAGTTTATGGGTTCAAGCCCCGTGTCAAGCTCTGTGCTGACATCTGAAAGCCTGGAGCCTGCTTCAGATTCTGTGTCTCCCTCTCTCTCTGCCCCTCCCCCGCTCATGCTCTGTCTCTCAAAAATAAATAGACATTAAAAATTTTTTTTAAAAACATTGCATAAAAAGGGAAACCCACCAGAGGCAAAAATGCATACACTTTTATGATCTGTAGGTCTGTCAACACGAAAGCCTTTGCCAATTAACACAGTGACTATAGGGGTGCTTGGGTGGCTCAGTCCTTAAAGTGTCCAACTTCAGCTCAGGTCTCCATCTCAGTTTGTGGGATGGAGCCCCGAGTTAGTCTCTGTGCTAATTGTGCAGAGCCTGCTTGGGATTCTCTCTCCTCTGCCCCTCCCCCATGCTACCCAGCACATTCTCTCTCAAAATAAATGAAGTTAAAAAAAAAAATGATTATGAGTAAATAGTGGCTAGCTATCACAATGGATGTTAGGAATGTTGGGTTTTTTTTAATTTTTTAATGTTTTTATTTATTTTTGAGAGAGTGCATATGAGCAGGGGAGGGGCAGAGAGAGAGACACAGAGACAGACACAAAGACAGAATCTGAAATAGGCTCCAGGCTCTGAGCTGTCAGCACAGAGCTCGACTCAGGGCTCAAACTCCTGAACCGAGAGATCATGACCGGAGCTGAAGTCAGATGCTTAGGACTGAGTCACCCAGGCACCTCAGGAAAGTGTTTTTAATGGTGAAATTAAAGATATTTCAGTTATATGGATTGGCCAAGTATTTTTAAGATGTTCCTATCCCTTTTAAGAGTAGTATATATCATTTCCAGCTTTTACCTCTAGGGAGTATAGCAATAGCCATACTTGTGAGCATAGGGCAACATATATACAGAATTGTCAAATCACTATGTTGCACACTTGAAGCTAATAACCCTGTGTGTCAACTACACTTCAATTTTAAAAAAGAAAACCCATCTAAGGGTTTTTAATTGGTAGGTTGATTTATAAGACCTCTGCTTTCCTTTATCTTCTATCCACTCAAACAGATCCACTGTAAGTTGTGACAGAAAGGTCAACACACTTGTCCACAGTGACCCTAAACAGGGGACAGAGGCCTCTGTTCCTATGAATCCAGGCATGTGTGGATCACATGCCTCAAATAGAATAAACCTCAGATGGTCCAAGCTTGGTTCCCCTCCCCTGGCCTGAGGACCGGTTTCCTCCAATGAAACCAACATGGCCTCTGAGTGAGGAACCTGTGTACACAAACAGATGGCCCACCTCTGCCCTTCCCCCACCATAGATAAGATGGGTCCTCTCCCATCACCATCCTTTCCCAACTGCAAACGCAAGGCACATCCAACAATCCCTTTTATTTAGCCATAAAAAGGAATAAAGGCCTGACACATGCTACAACATACACAAACCTTGCAAACATGTTGCTAGTTGAAAGAGGCTAGGCCTAAAAAACCCACATACTCTGTGGTTCCATTTATAGGAGATATCGAAAATAGGCAAATCCAGACACAGGAAGCAGACCCGTGGTTGCCAAGCAGTGGGGTGAAGGGCAACAGGGGAGGGACCGCTAATGGGCATGTTGTTTCTTTTCAGGGTGATGAAATGTTCTCAAATTCGTGTCATGGTTACACTTGTGAGGTTTTGTTTGTTTGTTTGTTTTTACTCTGTTTTTGAGAGAGACCCCAAGCACGAGGGGGGGAGGGGCAGAGGTGCTGACAGCTCAGAGCCTGACACCGGGCTTGAACTCACAAGCCAGGAGATCATGACCTGAGCTGAAGTGGGATGCTTAACCAACTGAGCCACCCAGGTGCCCCTATGAATATTCTTATATTAACCTTATGAATAACCTAAGATCACTGAATTGTACAAAGGGCGAATTTTACAGTATGTGAATTCCACCTCAAACTAAAATAAAAATCATCTGTCAGTTTAAAAGAAAGGAAATGACCTTATAGAATTACTTCGAGTAGAGAGGACTTTGGGCCACATGGGTTGTTGCCTTCTCCTTTGACATCTAGGATGACTCAGAGAGACTCTGGATGCCATAAATGAATTGGTACTTTAATTCTGCAACGGCAGGTTACCCATGTTTTCGTTTCTCCTAAGGCTTTCTTCCCTCAAATCACAATCCCTGACCCTGGTCTTTTGCTGATAACCACTCCTCAGGAAGTCTGGAAATACTGGATGGATTTAACATGTTAAAAACCTTCCTTCTGCAGGATTTTTGGGGGTCTCATCATGCTAATGAACTTTGTGAATCCCTGAGAAGAAAATGGTATGCTACTTCTCACATTCATTTGACTACAGAAAGACTTGGGGTGTTTTCCCCTCCCCAAAGAAACATCTTCTGGAATTTAATTCTATGCAAAGTAGTTTAAAAAACACTCATCTCCAGAGCTATCAGACTCTTCATTTCTTTGGATTCCGTGAGCTCCATACATAAACAGGTCTCATCAAAAAATGACACTTTTATTTGGTTGACTCTAGGACTGGATTCAAGCTTCATTCTTTATTGGCTATGTGACCTTAAGCAAGTCTCTCGGCTGAGATGCAGTTTTCCATCCATCTAATAGGGACAGTACCTACTCCCAAGAATTCTCTCATTTGAAGAATCCAAAGATTCCAAAAGAATCCAAAGATCAATGTAAAATGCCTAGCACATTACTTGGCACAAAACTGGTATTTAATAAATGTGCATCCTCTCTAATAGATCATAAATCCTTTGTGAATAAATAGCCATAGATCTACCCACAACACTGGCAAGGAGCGGTTTCCACCACGGACTTTCAGGATTTGCTAAGTGCATGAATGCATCCTCAACGCCTTCTTGGCTCCACATCCTGGAGTCACACAAATCCAGGGTAGACCGTCCAGGACAACATGATGGTCACAAATGGGTAGAATTCTGGAGCTCACAACTCCTACTAGAATTTTCACTAAATCCCCCCACAAAACACATCTCTGTGCCTTGCCCTTTAAAGATCCAAGTGTTCCAGATCTTTGCTTAAGGACACTGATGGATGACACAATGTTGTTTTCCTACTGAGGACAGATGGACTATCTCACTGCAGAAAGCCTTAAAGCAGAGAAAACAATCCATCCACAAGGCAAAAAAACACAGCACTTGGGCTTTGGAACCAGACCACCCGGGTTTGAATCACAGTCAGTCACATGTGACCATAAGCAGGTACTTAACCTCCTCATGCCTCAGTTTCTTGTCTAAGCACTGACCTGTAGGGTTGTGGAGAGGATTAGCATTAGTAAATGAGAAGTGCTCAGAGCAGTGCTTAGACCATAGTAAGTACTCAGCAAATACTGACTGTCAGGGCACCTGAGTAGCTCAGTTAAGAATCCAATTCTTGATTTTGGCTCAGGTCATGTCGTCATGGTTCATGAGATCAAGCCCCAAGTCGGGCTCCACATCAACAGCAAGGAGCCTCCTTGGGATTTTCTCTTTCTGTTTCTCTGTCCCTCCCCTACTCACACTTTCTCTCAAAACAAGCTTAAAAAATACTGACTGCTATTTATAGTAATTGACATATTAATTCTTCATCATAAACCTTTCAGCCCTGTTCAACCCTTGTCTCATTTAACTGTCCTCTGATATCATAGTTGAAACCTAAGACTCAGCAATAGTGAGTCTATTGAAAAAACGATATTCATAGAACAAGTGTGAAAATTTCTTTTTATTGGCATTAAAAGGGAATTTTCAGGCTGTAATACCGGCTCTTTATTCCTCAAAGGGAAGTAGTTACTGTAATGATGTACTTTGAGCCACACGGCTAGTTAGCACCTTCTCTCTTCATTGGAGAACCATGAAATCTATTATGTTCCCTTAGGAGGGCACTATTCAATGAGAAATTGCTACATTTGTAAAGAACATATTGACCATGATGGAAAGATTTTATCCAAATCTGCGCAGTGATGACAAAACTGGCTGTGATTAAAAGGTTTCGGGCAGTCTACTTCTCAGGGACAAAACCTAGAAACAAATGTCATGATACCCATAAAAATGCCTTGATGGGTCACAGGACACTGAGCTAAGTCTTTATCTCACATTCCAGCATAGATGGCTTCAAACGGCTTCAAGCAGTTTTTAAATGTTTTCAGCGCAAACCTTTCTCAATCAAAATCTTAGATGGAACTCAAATATATAAATGAAGACAAAACATTGCTGAGTCACTCTGGGTTCAAAACCATAGGATGGCAGTTCCTTCCACCCAGCAGTGATTCCTGAGCTCTTCAAAGAATTTTCCAGACTCTGAGATCAATATGAGGTCTCATGAGCCCCCCTCCTCCAATAAACTCAGATACTAACTTTAAGATCAGGAAAAGTAGGGGAGGAGATGGTCTTACAAGCCAAGAGACTGAAATGATCCCCTAAAGACCGATCCCTCTCTAAAGGGATTTGCCAAAATTATTGGGTCATACAAGTTCTAAAGTGCATTCAAGTAAATAATGTTCATTTTTTTTTCCTTCTCACTCTAAGTGGGCTCTTGAGGAATATCAGATCAGCTGGAGACAAGTCTAAGCAGCTAGGCTTTCTCGGGGCACCTGGCTGGCTTAATCAGTTAAACTCTGACTTTTTTTTAATTTTTTTAAACGTTTATTTTTGGGAGACAGAGGGAGACGGAGCAGGAGCATGGCAGGGGCAGAGAGAGGGGGGACACAGATTCTGAAGCAGGCTCCAGGCTCTGAGCTGTCAGCACAGAGCCCAACTTGGGGCTGGAACTCACAAACTGCAAGATCATGACCTGAGCCAAAGTCGGACGTTTAACCGACTGAGCCACCCAGGCATCCCAAGCTCCCGACTCTTGATCTCGGCTCAGGTCATGATCTCAGTCATGAGATTGAGCCCTATGTCAGGCTCTGCATTGACAGCATGGACCCTGCTTGGGATTCTCTCTCTCCCTCTCTCTGTCCCTCCCCTGCCCCCACTCCACAACAAATAAGCATTTTTTTAAAAAAAACCTGCTTTCTCCACACACCTCATTTGTAGTTTAAGTAAATTTGCAACTCTATGTATTCCCTAATGACCTTCTCATTCTAGACCAGGCTTTCTCAACTTCAGCAGTAACAGCATGTTGGCCTGGATTACTGTTTGGGGAGCAGGGTAGGGGTGCAGAGGCAGGGAAGCCAGGGTCCTGTGCATCCTGAGGGGCCGCAGCATCCCTGGTCTCTCAAAGTAAGTGCCAGTAGCAATCCCCACATTGTAACAACCTAAAATACCTCCAGACATTGCCAAATGTTCCTTGGGGAGAAAAAATGCTCCTATTTGAGAACCCTGTTCTAGACTCATCCCTTCCAGACCTTTTCCCATAGAGGCAGGAGAAATCTAAGACAAGCTAACCACGAGCCTCCCTGGCCACATGATGAGCTCTGATGAACACCCGGGGCAGGCAGGAACTTCCATAGCTCCTCGCAGCCTTCAGAGGGCGCCCTTTGACCACAGGCCCTTTGTGAGTTGAGTCAACCTCCATTGGCATTTTGACCTCCTGCAGCCTTCACAATCCCCAAACATCACATAATGGCCTCAAGATTTGTTCATACTCTTGACACTTTGTATTTGCTTTCCCCTATGTCTACAATCTCCTTTCTCAATACATCCATCTCCCTGAGAGTTTTTTAAGCCATCAGACAAAATTCTACCCATGTGCCAAGTTGTACAAGTTCAAGGCTAGGCAATTCCTGTCAAGACTTTGTACAAATTGCAATTATTGGCTTACTCATCTTCTCCTAGAGATCAAAAATTCCTTGCAGAGTTTCTACGTATTCAGCACCCACCACCCCTGATAGAATTTAGTAGGTTAATACTTTCCCACACCTCTTCAAAATCGAAATTTTGAGGGCTACAATAATAAGGTTAAATGCCACTAGAGCAGAGGATAAAAAGAGAAACATAAGCCACAAAGGAATATTCAGCAGGAAAAAAAAAAAAGAGACTGAAATTTCTCATATGTAGTAAGGACATCAAGACAGCAATAGATATACTTTGGAGAACTAAGTAATCAACTAACTTCAGTCCTACGGATTTTTAAGATTGCTGGAGAAAAATAACCCGGGTTGAAACTAATTTTGAGCCTGCTCTTCCAAAAGCTGTGTACCAACCAAAAGCTATGTATTAGGTTAAATCTCCACTGGCTTCTCTAAATTTGTGTGCAGACAAATTGCAAACATCACACCATCCAGTGGTCACCAAGTCTGCTTTTAACAGGCTGATTGATTTTTATAATGTTCCAGGCAATTTCAAGTTGTCAGTAAGAACTAATTCTGTCTCATTACCGTCTTCACTCTTGGCAGCTCTGTGACCACTTATTGGTTTTTTTGTCTTCATGTTCATTTTCTTCTGCTAATTCTAAAGTCTTTTTTCCCCTCTTCAGCCCCATTCAAAGGTCTGAAGTTATAAGCATAGGATGCCCCCAGAACAATTATAGGTGCAAACCTTGGCTCTTCTCATGGGTTCCAAAGCCGAACCCTGAAGGTCCGTATCCCATGAAACCTTTTGCAAACCCAAAGCCATTAGAGCCTGCGATGCTGTATTGCTTCATCAATGCAGCGACTCTATAGTGGATGCCTTCTCTCGAGCTGATATTAAACCAACTTGTCAATCCGTAATTGCGCAATTCCACACTCTCATTTCATGCAGCTTGGCCAAAGAATCTGACCGACACCCACATGACCCCTCTACATCTATTTCCATACCATCTAAAATTCTAATAATTTATGAACTGTTTTACTCAGAACCCCTATGGTGGGTAAGGCCTCATCACCCTGAGATCTTAACAAGAGCATTTTGCAGTAGCAGGATTATTAAACACATTCCTAACAGCGTTTGGATATTCAGAATAAAATTCTTGCCATTAAACAGAAACGCAGGCAATTATTCCCTTTATATCATACATGCTTCTTAGTGGAAGCCACTGTAAGACCTGTACTCCAAAAAGCACTAGAGACATAGCATGGCAAGTATTATAAATAAAATACTCTAGGCCTTTTTCCCTAGTTGGGGAGATCTAAATTTTAGGAGGAAAAAAACTGACAGATCTTCCCACAAGATATATCATACCTTATACCACATGGATTATTGAGAACCAAACATTCTTCAGGTGGAACCAGTAAGATGAATAAAATATGCTTGTGCCCTGAGGCACTCAAAATCAACTGAGGCCCTTAAAACTGAGAGACAGTGCCATAAAAGCAGTGTAGACTCTAGGGGTCCATGGAGGAAGGAAGCACCGATCACTTGAAACTGAGCACCAGAGAGAGTCAGGAGCAGTGTCTGGACAGGAGGTCCCAGAGAGCAGAGAACGGCCAGGACAAGGTAAGACTTCAGGTCCCTTTCTAGAATGGTGTAGGCACAGCCAATAACGCCAGGGAGCATTAGTAGGCTTTAGGAAAAGGCAGTATGGCAACAGATGAAGCTACAGAGGCAGACATTGGAAATAGCCTGGATTATCCTACACACAAAAGAAATTTTAAGTTAATGATGTATCTGTTTTAGAAATCAACCAAGATTGCCTCAATACTCCCCTCGGCTTGACTAAATTTCTTCCTAAGCACCTGACCTCCCTTTTCTTAGAGCATTTTCTTTAGAAAACATAAATTCTTTCTCTGCCCGTTTGAAGTATACATACATCTTGGTAAAAAGCCTCTTGCCAGTTTCACAGTCCAGGACTGTCTTAAAGACTTGGGAACCATCTCCTGAAATGCAATCAAGAGATATACCCTCATCACCCAGTTTCTAGGATGAGAGCAGTTGAGGACAGTTGAATGCAGACCAAATTGTGTCCTCTCTCCTCTATTGCAATAGCCTTTAACAAAATCTTCCTTGCCAGTTTTGCTCTGTACAGGTTAGTTTTTGCCTTGACAAAATATTCTTCCTTCTTGGACCCTGAATTCCCCTTCAGCTAACCCCTCCCCCCATTTCTGTTCCCTTTTACAGCAAAACTCCTTCTTAGACTTGAGTATATCCTGTCCCCCAGTCCACCCCACTCCACTCTGACTTCTGTACCCACCACTCCACCAAAACTGCCCAGTCGACCTCACTGATGAACTCCGATTAGGACTTTGTTAAATCAACACTTATTAAGTGGAGCACAGAGTGCCCATAGGTGAATTGCACTTCAACAGACCTTAAGAGAAATTTAGATCATCAAGATGATTACTCACAGATTCTGGTGGAGGGGTGTGGTACACCTTGTGTGGCCACCCTGGGAAGTCAAGGCAGAATGCAGAGAGGCAAGACTTGGGGCACATGCCTTTATTAGGGTCTGCGGGTAGAGTGCTTTGGGGTTCGGGGGCTATGACCGGATTGGTCAATTCAAACCAAAAGAGTAGAGGTTTGATAAGCTCTACAGGGGTCTTATCTAAGGGGAACATAAGGGGAAGACCCCAGGAGGCAGGGGAAGACTCTTGATCACAAGTGCTATTGGGGAATTTCTAGCAAGAACTGACATCTTCTTACAACTCTGTGGGCTGTTATCCAGGGCATGTGTTTGCATGAAGGGCTAGCATCAGTTCTGTGGGCCACTTAGCCAAACAAATGGATGCCAAGACAGCTACGTTATGGAGTCACTTAGCTAAGTTCTCAGCACTTCCCTTGCTAAATCCAAGGGAAACTTTCGGTCCTCATCCTACTTGACCAACCAGCAGCATGTGACTCAGCTGATCACTCCACCCTTCTGGAAATATCTTCAGCTCCCAGCTCTTCACACTCTTCCTCTTTCCTCTAGCTGCTCCTTCTCAAGTTTCTAGTCACCCTCTGACCTGTAACTTTGAAGTTACACCTCTTCTCAGATGCTCACTCCTAAGGGTTTTCATCCAGGCTACCATATTAAGTACAATGTATTTGCTGAACGCATCTCCAAGTGCATGCCTTCAGCCTCTACCTTGTCCCTAAACTCCAGATGTGCATTCCAATGGGTTATAGACAAGTGATTAGTAAACACCTCTACTTGCATATTTTACAAGCAAGTCAAACTTAGCTTGTCCAAGACTGAGCTGTTTCCCCTTCAGACTTGATCCCTCCTCCACATTCTTCCCCCTAAAGTTGGTTAAAAAAAAAAAAAAAAAAAAAAAAAAGAGAGACATGCACGCACACGCGCTCACACACACTCACACCTAGAATCGTCCTTGAGTCCACTTTGTTGTGTAACTACTTCCAATTCGTCATGACATCCTGCACATACTTTCAAAATATACCAGAATCCAGTCAGTTCTCACTTCTCCTCCTGCAACCACCTTGGTCAGAGTGGTCACCTCTTGCCTGGATAATCGAAATGACCTGCCGGCCGTCTCCCCTTCCTGTGCCACCCCCCACTCTGTCATCGCAGCGAACACATGATCCGATACATGACTCTCCAGCTCACAACTTCCCTGGGGTGTCCTACGTGGCACACAGCACAGCCACATCCCCGCAAGCATCTAGGAGGAATCCCATGACTGGCCCCCACTCTATCTACTATGTTATCAGTAAGACTTGTGGTCAACAGTAGGCTATTAGCAGTTAAGTTTTTGGCGAGTCCAAAATTATGTACCGATTTCCAACTGTGCAGGGGGTGGGGGTTGGTGCCCCTAACTCCCCTGTCCCTGGTAGCTCAATGGCCAACGGTACTTTCTATCAAAAGCTGTGATGCACATTGCACAGGGGAGTAACAAGCAACAGAAGTGCCTGGATCACAAATCTTTTCTTCCTAGCTAGCTAGTCCCCAGCCTGTGACAGGTGAGCCTCAGCGTGTCCCGCTCTGATGGCAATTCCGATTTTCTTCCCCAACAAGGCTAGTCTCAACCCTGCTATGCCAACTTCTGCTTCCTCTGTGTCTGAATGTCAGAAACTCACATTGAGGAAGAAAGGATAAAGCCCAGGAGAGGCACAGGCAGGTGGAACCCCACATTCGTTCTGACATCTGATTGAAGCACAAGTGAAATGAGCCTTATGCTGTCCTCACCAAGTTCTAAATATGATGGACTGTGCTATACACACAACCCTTGAATAAGAACTTGAGATAAATTGATTGGGAAACTTTCTCTCTGAAAAATGGTCTCAACCTGAGAGCGCCAGTTTTTCTGCACCATTTTTAGTATCTATTTTTGCAAACCATTTTTCAAAAGTCACCGCTAGCAATAAGTCTAGAGCGTTCATTTCCAAACTTGGGCATTTTTATGCAAACTTTTCATCTTCCTGGGCTAGATAAGCCCAAGAAGAAACATTTCATTTATTATATGGGCTGCAGGGCGAAGGCTTGCCACATGAGACCACAAGCTCCATGAGAGCAGGAATTTCTGCCTGGTTTGTTCATTCAGTGACCCCAGCACCTAACCCAGTGTGTCCAAATCAAAAGAATACGATAGATATTAGTTGATTAATGTCACAGGATGACAGCCCTTGTGCTGTAGGATAGGTCTGGCACCACTCTCCCCTTGAGAATTCAGATATTGATGGAGCTTCCTTCAAGATCAATGGCATGCCCTGATGAGAAATAGGGATGTGTAGGAGGAAAGCATGTGAGCCAAAACTATGTATTTAGCCTTAAGTGGAAACTCTCAAGAGACACGCACCAAAGGAGCTGGTGGGAGGCTCAAAGTAACAGCTCTTCTCAGGAAGAGCTATGTCGTGCTAGGAAGTCACTTAACATTAATAACAACAAACACTTATATAAATGCCAGGCTTTAATCAAGTGCTTTGTGTAAATTACCTCACTTAATCCCCAGAACAGCCTGTCAAGCAGATACTGTTATGTCCCTTTAACAGACTGAAAAACCGAGGCACTGAGTTCAATTAACTGCCCATTTTCACATACCCAGCTTGGGTCAGAACCAGAATTTAGGCCAGGGAATCCTGTTTAAGTATCTGGGTTCCAGATATCACCACTGTGGCCACTTTGGCCTCCCAGGACCTCCAGAATCCCTGTTTCCTCTCTAAAGAGGGTAGGAAAAACGGGGGGGGGGGGGGGGGGGGGGGGGGATGATGGATCAGTAGCCTTCCAAACCTCCTCAACTACAGGACTTTTTTTTTTTTTAAGTTGATTTATTTTGAGGGAGAGAAAGTACAAGCACAAGTGGGGGAGGGGCAGAGAGAAGGAGAGACAGAGCCCCAAACAGGCTCAGCTCTATCACCATCAGCACAGAGCCGGATGTGGAGCCCCAAGACACAAAACATGAGATCATCACCTGAGCTGAGATCAAGAGTCAGATCCTTAACCAACTAAGCCACCCAGGCGCCCCAGGACTGTTTTCTTAAAAGAAATTCTACTTGGCTAGCCAAATTCATCGACACAGGAAGTAGAATGGTGGTTACTAAGGGCTGGGGCAGTGTGGTGGGGAAAGGGGAGTTGTTGTTTAAAGGGGTTAGAGTTTCAGTTTCTGCAAGATGAACAAGTTCTAGAGATGTGTTTCACAACAACGTGAATATACTTAACACTACTGAACCTTCAAGTGATTAAGATGGTAAATTTTATGTTATGAGTTCTTACCACAATAAAAATGAAAGAAATCTTACCTAGAGGCTCCATAAGTAAAACCGAAGTGTTGCTGCCTGATGCAGCAGAGCAAGAGCCTAAGACACCAGCCTCCTGGCTTCTTTTCCCAGGCTCCCACCAGAATGGAGCCCCGGGACTCTCTGTGATGCCTCATTTATCACTGTGACACAAAGGCAGTGGTGCTCAACCGCTACCCCAGCTGGGAAGGCTACTTCTATTCCCACCTTAGTCATGGGTGAGGCTCTACTTCTAGTCCATGGTCACCCCTGAAGGCCCAGCCTCTGCCTGTTCTGGGGACATAACGAGTGTCCAGGACTCCCAGATGGAAGGGTGGAGGGACTAGCTCAGAAAAGACCCCTCCCTCTCCACCCTGACCCCCACCGCCAGAGAACCATTAATGACAGCCCATCCTTCCCTATCCTCTGTGCACAATATGGTTCTGAGCCTAAGGAGTAGATGTGGGCTGCCATAACCAGTTCATAGCAAGATAACCAAAGAACTCCAAAACCAAAGTAAGTGAGAGCATCAGCACCTATTGTTTCATTAAATATATATATATATATATATATATATATATATATATCCTAACTAAAAGACAGAACAATTACCATCTTTGACCGTCAAGTTCATCTTCCTCAGGTCCTCAACTGACCTACTTCAATCACATGTACATTGCCCAGTACCTGAAACTTACCTCAGCACGTGTCTTCTCTTCTGACCCAGTTTATATGGAGCTGACTGAAAAGAGGCACAGATCAGGAAAAGCAGGATTTTGAAAGGGAAACCCTAGTTTAGATCTGCACCAACACTTTTGCCCACCCCAGGAAATTATTTGGTTACTCCTACAGTGTAACCCCTTTCTCTTTGTTTGGGAACATGGTGATTATACTCACAAGAGGGAATAAGATAAAGGGCCTAGCACATGCTAGATTTCTCATTTGGCCAGCAGAATGAGAAATCATCTGAACACATCCCTGTGGAAAAAATAATCAATTTTTCATAGACTTGTTATAGGTTTCATAAAATATATCGTGCACATATTTTTAAAAGAAAATGGCTTTTTAATGATATTTAAAATATATGGCACAGCAAGAATTATTTAAAACGTGTTTCTGAGGCCTCAAGTTTGGTTCTCCCTGTTAAAATATAGATGATTTGGATAAGTCTGTCTTCTTGGGATAAATGTGTGACCTAGCTCATCTTGTTATAAAGCTCATGTGAAGGAACTTGGTATTCAGGCAGTTAAGGAATTAGTATAAATCCTCCCAAGGTATTCGATCCCCTGAACTTCTACCAGTTAGCAGTTGTCTGTTGACCTGTGTGCATTCAATCACTACTCTTAACCCAGGGGACAGCAAAACATGGTACGCACAGAGAAGTCCACACAGAGAAGAAGAGGCAGCAGAGCTGAAGCCAACCAAATGTGAACATCGCCCATCCAACACGTGTTTCCTGGGCTGTTGGAGCAGGTGCAGGAATGTAGGGATACATGATGCAGGTGGTCTGGGTTCTCAGTCCCTGATCCAGGCAGATTACCTTCATTTTTTGTGAGTAAATGGCTTGATTTTCTATATTGGTGAGCATGCTTTTCATGGGAATACATGTCCATCCTAAGAGGAAGACTATGCCCCTAGACCCGTGCCCAGCCTCATATGAGCATTTAATGTAGGTCTACAGAGCACAGGTAAGAATTAGAGAACTTTATCACAACTGGGGAAACAGGCATCTTCAAAGCCATGGTTAACAAGTCATGAGGGTCTTGTCCATAGAGCATGGACTGGCTCATCTACCCCTGTTCTAGAAAACCAAGGTGTTTTCTCCACTCTCTGCCAAACAGAGACATGGCTGAAATATATCTGGCACCACACACACACACACACACACACACACACACACACACACACAACTGAATGGATGGATGAATGGAGTTTTTTTCATCTACCTGAAGCAGATCCAATATACAAAAACAAGCTTGAAGACAAAAAAAAAAAAAAAAACCTTGGCTTTTATCATGTAACAAGTTAAACATTACACTATTTTTGTGTCTAACATCTTCCTTCAAGAAGCTATGAAGACGTTCGACATCACTTATGTCAGAATAGACAATCCAGCTAAGATAAAGGGATATGCCCAAAACAAAGATCATATCAAATATATGACACCAACTTTAAAGCTTCAGGAGTTTAGAAAAAAGAAAGTCACTCCAGGACCAAGGTGACTGATAGGATATGGAGCAGTGGGTGTTGAAGGCCTTGAAAGATGGTAGGCTTTAGATTACTAAAGGGGTGGAGGAGGCATTTTGAAGAGATAGAACACAAGCCAAGATCTAGCAGCAGAAACAAGCCTCCTGTTTGCCGATAGCTAGGACAGCCCCGGCCCTGACCAGGGCTGCAGGAAATAGGGCTCATTATAGGGTGGAGGCTGGCCATAGAGGAAAAGCTAACAAGCTGTCTGAGAAGTTGATTTGTTACCTCAGGGAATCATTTTAGGATCTTGAGTAGGAGTAACAGGGTGTTCCAACAGGAAGGAGAGAACTCACCCCAGGACTGCTTTAAAGAACACATTCCTCTTGACACTGAGTCAGTGATTTCATTGGCACTCAGCTTTTCAATATCCTGTCTCAGTGGTTCCCATCTTACAGGCCACAGAGTTACGGCAGCGGTCCCCGAAGTCAAGTAAACGCTGCCTGGAGAATGACTTGCTCCCGGAACATGGCCGCTATCGTGTTCTCATAAGCGTAGACACAGTGTGAGACCTAAAATGCAAATTCACTGAAAAGCAACAGTAACCAGAGTCACCCCAGGCACCAGCCCCGGTGTCACTGGCACCAATCTTGCCCTATTCAGCCGTACTTCAGCCTCCACCAAAATGCACTCTTCAAATAAATAAAATGACCCTCAAGCATTTCTAGAAGTTTCCGGGAATTTTGTACCTGTGCCTGCAAATGAGTTCATGCTCTCCAGACAGCCGCTGGGTGGCGCTGCGTCTGCAAGGCTCTGTCTCCAGCTCCTTCTCGCACCCCTTGCCCCAGACCCCTGCAGGGCCAGAAGCTGCAGGATGGTTGGTTCATCGAGAGCAGGGGAAAACCCTGCTTGCTTGCTTTTGAGCTACCCCTCCCAAAGCGGGCATCTTTGTGCCACACGTACTATTTTACCAAGGAATTTTTTTTTAAGGTTTATTTATTTTTGAGAAAGAGAGGGAGCATGAGCAGGGGGCGGGGGATAGAGAGGAGACAGAGAATCCAAAGCAGGCCCTGAGCTGTCAGTGCAGCAGAGCTCAATCTCACCAACCATGAGATCATGGCCTGAGCAGAAGAGGGACGCTTAACAGACTGAGTGCCCCACCAGGGAATTTTTTTTTTTTTTAAACAAAAAGACTACTTCTAAGGTTTTCATTACAGCCCCTAAACTATAAATGACAACCATCCGATACAGGTGGGTCAGGAAGACAACTACCAGGGACAGATCCCATGCTATGCTTATCATGGTCTCCCATACACTGCTGTCAGAAAGCAGATCCTCTTTGACCCAAATTAAATATCAGACCGTGTGAGTGAAAAGTGTGGGAGGATGTTCACTACAGATCCTTAGTTAGCATGCCGAAGAATACCAGGTATAGAAAGGGTTGTGACGTTTCTATGGTAGGATGACAGGGGGCTATTAAAAACGAGGAGGTTAGCTCAACAGTACTGCTATGGAAGATCCAAGGTGCATTCAGTAAAACCAGTCTGTCGAAACCGGTAACCAGAGAGTTAACAAGGCAGGTAGGCACAGCCCCACGCTTTTACCCCAATCTGCTCATTCTAGGAACGCAGCATACTACACGTTTCTCCCAGATTCTTGCCTGACACCACGATAGGCAAGTGTTAAGCGTTTTTGCAGATACTCCAGGTTTCAAGAAGCTGGCCAGAACCAGTCAGGACCACTGACCGACCTCCTCTTTGAGTACAACAAAATGAAAAACGCTCCCCTACTTAGTAACTTCCCTTATCCGATTTTGAGTCACACAGCTCCTATCCCCTTCACCCAGACCCTTTTCCACATGCCTTTAAAGATCATGGGGGGCACCTGGGTGGCTCAGCTGGTTCAGCACCCAACTTCGGCTCAGGTCATGATCTCGAGGTTCGTGGGTTCAAATCCCACATTGAGCTCTGTGCTGACAGCTCAGAACCTGTAGACTGCTTTGGATTCTCCCCTTCTCACTACCCCTCCCCTGCTCACACTCTGCCTCTTTCTCACTCTCTCTCACAAAAAAAAAAAAAAAAAAAAAAGATCCCGGACTCTTCCCCTTCCCAGAGGTGGATTTGAGGCTTACCATCCTGTCCCCTCCTGTGGCTACATCTTGAATAAACCCCTTCCTCACTGTGTACTTGATGTCTCAGTGATTGGCTTTTGCTGCATGCGTGGACAAATGTGGGTTCAGTTACACAATCAGGAGACATTAGGCATAATGTGATCCCATTTCAAAATGGAGGATGGTGGAGGAGGAAAGAAAGGGGTATATATGGTATACGTTGTAGTACTGACATTTCCCCCACCCCCATTCCTAAAGCGGAGTGGTTTCTTACTACACGGATCCATTTTAGAACTTACCTGGGAGACAAAGACAAGTGCTAAGAGCCCTCAGTTGGCTGAATTGTCTCCAACTGCTTAAAATCTGGACCATGGGAGGAGAAAAATCTGGCTGAAGTAGGATGTAAGCATCCACCGCTTGGTCAAGTCCCATGTAACCCCTCCACGGAGTCTGACAATAAACCCATGACCAAGATCTAGAACACCAGTGAGGTTTGGGAATCAGGCTTGTGTTTCTTTTGCCTGTTTCTGTGCTGCCTATGAGGTGAGAATAAGGAGCCTAGTCGAAGGCTGCAGGTTTAAGAAAGGACCAAAGAAAGATATTCCAGAAATTGTCCCAGTGGTTACCTCTGCAAAGTTAGATTAGGTACTAATGGACTTTGTTACAATGAACATTATATTCATGCTCTTAACAGCTCTGTCTCTTACTAACACTCAGACAGGAATTTGGGTGAGGCAAGTAGGGTGCAGAGTTTAAGGAAGCATTGGCTCTCAGGGTCTTGCCAGCTCAGTCAGCAAACGCCCCCATGAGGGACTGCTTGCTTAAATTTAGCACCCTAGCCACCCTGCTGGCCTCACCCCAGTCCTGGCTTTTCCAGTTAACTCTCAGAGCTCTGAATCCCAATTTTTTTTTAATTTTTTAATGCTTATTTGAGAGCATGTGAAAGCATGAGCACAAGAGTGCGCAAGCAAGGGAGGAGCAGAGAGAGGGAGACACAGAACCACAAGATTGTGACCTGAGCTGAAGTCGGACACTCAACCAGATGAGCCACCCAGATGCCCCCCGAGTCCCATTTAAATTCAAGCTGGATGCTATCTGCCACACACACAATACAGAGCACGTGGTCATTGCAAAAGTATTTTCATATACCTATTTCACTGATTCTTTACAATAATCTTGGAGGAAAACAAGATAGGTATTGTAATTCCCATTCTACAGATGCAAGACTAGAAAGGTTAAGACACCCATCCAAGGGCGCACTGCTAAGTGGCATAGCACTCAACCCAGTTCAGCTGACTCCAATGATTCCCACCCCCTAGTGTTTCCATGGCACTGGGCACACACGAAAAAAATGATACTGTTCTCGTATCAAAGAGAAGTGAATCTCTGAAGTGAAACGTAACCCAGATATTCACATCTTCCATCAAATAAGGCTGTGCATCTGCCTTGCTCCCTTAGCAACCACAGCAAGCAGAAGCCCATAGAAGATGAAGGCACCCTCCAGTCAAGATGGCCGCACCACCAGGAGCAACCTTTCATGAGGGCTTACAAGCAGGTCCATGGCTGTGGGTTGGGACCAGGTGTGAGCCATGGAAAGTTTTTGCAAGCCTGGGGGAAGGGGTGCACTGCCCAGGAGACCTCAATCTAAGAGAATCTGAGTTAGAAAAAGCTAACAGGAATGCAAGCCACTACTGGTGGTCAGCACGTCCAGTGTTTCTCTTAGACATTAGCGAAAGGGATAATATAGCACCATCAGCCGCAAACCTAAAAGCTCAGCCAGGTGGCCTGGTGACCTGGAAGTTTGATTAGGGCGTTAGTTCAGGCAGCCCCTGAACGGCCCTTTCTGTCCAGCGCCGTTTTAGGGTATTGCAAGATCCCAACACTGCACTTGATAAAAATGAAGTCTATCTCTCCCCCCTGCCTTCTGAGGATTTGATTTTTCTCTGTTCCCAATGGTACTCTTTTAAAACTGAAGTAAATGAATAAGAAACCGGAAAAATACTCTGGCTTGCTAAATGTGTGTGTCTGTGTGTTTCCATTCACGGAGGCTGTATCACAGCTGGCAGAATTCTTCCTTTTCTTGTTTACCTGCTCCTTTAAGAAGAAAAACAACTCATTCCTCTCTAACCTGGGGTTCAAGTATACTGTTTAGCCAAGTCTTTGCCTCCCTCTTCTGTTGAAAAGAGAAATGACATGCAGCAAATCCAAGTTCCAAATTTGAGAAAACTCTTAACGAGGAACTCTACCCTAGGATGTTTACATAAGCTGTGTAAAGTGGCTTTAAAGAGAGTCTGGTATTACAGTGTTATCCATATAACACTCAGATTAATACTTCCCAGAAAAAATAAACTTTAAATCAGAAAAAAATCAGGGTAAATTGCACACCACCTGGATAACTGAACAAAATCAATGGAGAGATTCCTTGGTCGCTGGACTAAAAGATTCAAGATTGATTTTTCTCCCCTTTTTAGTCAAATATGAAACTTCCCAGCAACCTGAAGTATGACTGGAGGCTTGTATCTTGCAAGAATTTATGTGGCAAAGACATAGCAATTTATCTAAAAACTTTCCTTCAACAGCTATACAGAAGGCTGAATTTGCATGATCTCATCAGGCAATGATTTTTTTTTTTTTTTAACATTTATTTTTGAGACAGAGAGAGACAGAGCATGAACAGGGGAGGGGCAGAGAGAGAGGGAGACACAGAATCGGAAGCAGGCTCCAGGCTCCGAGCCATCAGCCCAGAGCCCGACGCGGGGCTCGAACTCACGGACTCACAGACCGTGAGATCGTGACCTGAGCCGAAGTCGGACGCTCAACTGACTGAGCCACCCAGGCGCCCCAATCAGGCAATGATTTTTGAAAGCATTAACTTCAAAACTGGGGGGGGGGGGTGGAAACTCAAGTTTCCTGCCAAGTATCAGAAGTCTCTTTTTTTTTGTAAACTCAGTTATATCCTAAAATAATCAACTATGACCTCTTGCAATATTCAGGGATACGCAGGGCACTGTGAATTTTCTAAAGGGCCTCATGCTTCCATAAAGCCACGGAAGATTCCTTTAAGGGAGTTTTTCTTTTTGAGGCAGATGTCCGTGCACCATGGACTACTGCTGGGCCCACTTTAATTACGAACTGTTTCCACGGTGGGGTGATCTGGTATGCACACAGTGCTGCTCCTGACCACTACTGAGCATTGTATTAGGCACCGTGCACATATACAATGAGCCACGATTATTTTCTTTCCCAGCCTAAGAAACTGAGAATTTAAAGTAACTTACCTGAAACGGCAGGTTAGGTGAGAGGCAGAGCCACGGTCCTAGACAACGGAAACCGGATGTCTGTGCTCTTGAGGGCAACGCCGCCTCTTTGGGGTTTTTTTAAGTTTATTTACTTCTTCTGACAGAGCGTGAGCACGTGGGAGAGAAGGAGAGAATCCCAAGCAGGCTCCACACCGCCAGCACAAAGCCCGCTGTGGCCTTAAACCCACGAACCTCAAGACCACAACGCGAGCCAAAGTCAGAGGTTCAACCAACTAGACCACTCAGATGCCCCTACACTACCTCTTTTAAAAGCTCCTCCCTTAACCAGGCAACAAAGTGCACCTGAGACCAGTATTTCTCTGGTGATGAGAATCACCTGGGAAGCTTATCCACTACAGTTTCCTGAACTCCCTGCCCTGGAGATTCTGACTCCTCAAATACCAAGAAACCGTGCTTTTAACAAATGATCCAGGTGATTCTTATCCTCAGAAAATTACGGGAATGGTCTCAGACCAGGGGTCAGCAAGGTAAAGGGCCAGAGAGTATTTTTGGCTTTGTGGAACATATGGTCTCTCTCACAACCATTCAGTTGTCATGGTAATGCAAAAGTAGCCAGAGAAATTTCATAAATGAATGGCGTGGCTGTGGTCCAATATTTAATTTACAAACAACAGGTGGCTGGCTCTAGTTTGCTAGTCCTTATCCCAGACGTTCATGGTGTCGTTAAGAAGAGCCATTAATGCTTGCTGTTTGTCACCGTACTAAGGTTGCTTCTCAAGTGGGCGACTGATCCGGTGAAAATCTCCCCAACACCATGAGGCATCACCTACATCAAGAGGTATAGTCAAAGTTGTGTCTTCCCTCCCTCTTCGGGGAGCAGCACTTCTAATATCGGATGCAGGTTTGTGACCAACTCTGTCATCGCAACTCATGACATAGGGGAAGACATACGTAAGTCAGGCACAGGCCAATAGGCAAAGCTTTCACTTCCGCCTGTTGGTAAGTGCGGTAGGCAGAATTCTACAATGGCCCCCACGTTTTCCAGCTCCCTGAATACACACCTTCTTCCAATTATCCGAAGTGCCTCTCTGCAGCAATTTTGCAGATGTAATTAAGGCCCCAAATCGGTTAATCTATACCTTAAGATATGGAAATCATCTGGGGCGCCTGGGCGGCTCAGTCAGTGAAGTCCTGGCTCTAGGTTTCAGCTCAGATCATGATCTCACAATTTCATGGATTTGAGCCAACATCGGGCTCTGAGCTGATGGTGCAGATCTTGCTTGGTATTCACTCTCTCTCTCGCGTGTGCTCTCTCCCTCTCTCTCTCTCTGCCCCTCCCCCAATCGCACTGCCTCTGTCTCTCTCAAAATAAATAAATAAAAACAAAAACAAAGAAGGAAATCACCCTAGTGAGCCTGATCAAATCAATTAAGTCCTTTAACCCTGAATCCAGAAGTCATGGAGTCAGAACCAACATGAGAGGAAGATATGACTTGAGGGAAGAGTCTCTATTTTTGGCGTTAGAGATAGAGAGGGCCACGAGGCAGGAAAAGTGGGTGACCTATAGGAGCTGAGAGTTCCCCAGCTGATAGGCAGCCAGGTTAGGTGTCCTCAGTCCTACAACCATAAGGAAACGAGTTCTTCCAATGACTAGTGAGTTTGGAAGAGGACGTGGGACCCCAGGTGAGCACCGAACCCCAGCCAACACCTTGACATCAACTGGGTGAGACTCCAGCAGAGCAGAGATCCAGCCATGACATGCCTGGACTTCTGACCTCCAGAAACTGTGAGACAATAAAGTGATGTATGGAAAACTGCCAACTTTGTGCTCATTTGTTACACAGCAATAGAAACCTATTACAGAGAGGCCCAGGGCTTTGGTGTGTCCATGACTGTTAGAGATTTTTAAGTCCAACAATTTCTGGGTTTAAATATAGGTGGATGTGTCCTTTATAGCCATATTCATCCATCATGCCTGCCTCCTGTGATGCAGGCCTGTGTGCACTGCCCACCTTTCAGGAGTCTAGTTAAAGATGCCTACTGCAAGGGGTGCCTGGGTGGCTCAGTCAGTTAAGCGTCTGACTCTTGATCTGAGCTCAGGTCATCCATCTCACAGTTTGTGAGTTCGAGCCCTGCATGGGGCTCTGCTCTGATGGTGTGGAGCCTGCTTCGGATTCTGTCTTTCCTTCTCTGTGCCCCTCCCAAGTTGGGCACAGCTCTCTCTCTCTCTCTCTCTCTCTCAAAATAAATAAACAAACATAAAAAAAAAAAAGATGCCTACTGCAATGACGTTTATCCAAGATCAACTTGCAGACTTCTTTCAACACACCTGTCATACGCAAAGCATCAAACCAGGTATTGGGAGGTGGATGGGAGATCAGGGATGAAGTTTACATCTTGGATGAGTGAGGGACAGATGTTTGAAAAAATAACTGCCAGGGAGGCATTATAACTGAAATGGAAGAAAACCGTACAGGGGCTTGGAAAGCAGGACAGTTAATTCCCATCAGAAAAAGATGGGATTTACCTGAGAGGCCACCATCTAAGCCAGAGAAAAGAAGTGCACAGTATTTTAAAGAACTAGAATGAGGTTGTAAGGGTAAAATGTTAGAGATGGTGGGGGGCTTTGGATTATGTTCTTTGTGTAATGGACCCCAAGGACCCCCAGATCTCTTCCTACGTCCTGGTTACTAGTAGCTCTGACCACCAAGTAATCTTTCAGGGCACCTACTTTTCACTCCTACATCAGGATGACTGATACTTGGCTGAAGCCTGAAAAGCGTGTCATGTGCCTGTTGTCCTCTGGGGATGCCCCTGCCCAAAGGCATGAAAAGTCACTCAACATCACAGACCATTCAGCCACGAGTGTGAGGGCCTCTGTCACCTTATACAGCTTACAACAGCCAACAACCTCTTAAGATGTCCCCCCAGTGCAAGACACAGAGGTGGGAGGGTGGGTGGCAAGGAGGGTGTGTGGCTTCATACAATGGAGTTTCTACTGGCACCGACTCCCAAGCAACCTTTTAACAGAGATGTTTAATTGATCTTTATTGAGCAGAACCTTCCCTTCTGCTTATAAAAGAAATGATGGCTCTTCCCCCTGGTTCTGTCTGGAAGACTTAATAGCCCCAGTTTCCTCTTGTAGCAGAGGTACTTAACGACAGGGAGACCATCATAAATAGAGCTCATTGTCCGAGATACAAGCCATGTTCTAATCAGCCTTCACACTGAGATGACTTTGGCTGTGTCTGTTGATTTTTGAAGGGGCTTTTTCCCGGCTGACAAGTGCACTGCGCTTGTCCATTCAGGGTCTGCTGACAAATTAACAAATGGCTTCAGCAAAATAATCCATAGGGCCTTGCCAAAGACCCTTGAGGATGCCGTAATGGGTATCGATTGGATCCCCTCGTGCAGTAGCTCCTAGATGAGGTCCAAGAGCCCAGCCATAATCATTTGCACGCAGTGTGCACGGGTACACAATGTGTGTGCGGGTATGAAGAGGCTCATTGCAATACTGTCAGGATTCAGAGAGAATTCCAGGAGTCAGGACAGATAGAACCATGCTTGGTGAGTGATAAAGAGTGAGAGGAAAAGTAATACTTTCTACATTGCTTTGGTTCCTTTTCAGAGGGCTTTATTCATGTTAGCATCACTCCTTGAAATAACCTTCAAACAAGCAAGTATTAATACTTCCATTTGGGGCGCCTGGGTGGCTCAGTCAGTTAAGCATCTGGCTCTTGACTTTGGCTTAGGTCATGATCTCATGGTTTAGGAGTTCAAGTCCCACATTGGGATCCACACTGACCGTACAGAGCCTGCTTGGGATTCTCTTCCCCTCCCCGCTTGTGCTTTCTTTCTCAAGATAAATAAATAAACTTAAAAAAATATTGGGGGGGGGGGGGCAACACCTGGGTGGCTCAGTCGGTTAAGCATCTGACTTTGGCTCAGATCATTATCTCTCAGTTTGTGGGTTCGAGCCCCGCGTTGGGCTCTGTGCTGACAGCTCGGAGCCTGGAGCCTGCCTCAGATTCTGTGTCTCCCCCTCTCTCTGCCCCTCCCCTGCTCACGCTCTGTCTCTGTCTCTCAATAATAAATAAATAAATGTTAAAAAAATTTAATACTTCCATTTTAGCTAGGAAATTTTGTATTAAGTGTTCCTACTAGTGTGATATTTAAGGAATAACCTAGAGGCTAGTACTCAATGCCATAGAAAACTGTTAGTAGTATTTGGGGATTTGTTCTAGAATTATAGATTTTCTCGCTCTTTTTTTTTTCTCTCCTCCCTCTGGCTGACCTCGCCCACCTGTCACCTGCCCGTCCCTCCCCATCCTCCAAGTGGGCATCTTGATATGTTAGACACCTTGGCCATAATTCCTAAACCAAATTTTGGAAGCTGTTTTATAAAAAAATACAAGTGTTCTTAAATGGACACGAGCACAGAATTTTTGAAATCAAGACTGTCCAAAAAAATCTAAGTTATATGATCACTCTAATAGTGAGGCTCTGACATATCTCTCAAACAACTAGCAGGAGGTTTGGTAAGGGAAGCACCTGTCATTTATTGACACACGAATATCATTAAGGCAGACATAAAACCTGGGCCTGAGGTCGCACCTGAAACATAAGGCTTTCCGCTTGAGATGTTGGCTTCCCCCCCACCAGTGTTATTGAGATATAACTAAGGAATAACATTAGTTTAAGTTATACAACATAATAATTTGATATATGTGTATTTGTGTAATGACCACCACACCAACCCTCGTTAACATCCATCACCTTGGGGCGCCTGGCCGGCTCTTGATCTCAGGGTCATGAGTTCAAGCCCCACATTGGGTGTAGAGAGTGCTTAAGTAAATAAATAAACTTTTAAAAGGATCCATCACCTCACGTGGTTGCAATTTTCTTGTGAGGAGCACTTTTCTACTTTCTTAGCAATTTCCAAAGAAACAACACAGTATGGGCTACAGTCACCATGCTGTCCATTACATCCCCAGGACAAATTTTAATTTTTTTTTTTTTAATGTGCGAGTGGGGGAGGGGCAGAAAAAGAGGAAGACACAGAATCCGAAGCAGGTCCAGGCTCTGAGCTGTGAGCACAGAGCTGGACAGGGGACTCAAGCTCATGAACCATGAGATCATGACCTGAGCTGAAGTCAGACATTTAACCGACTGAGCCACCAAGGCGCCCCTCCAGGACTTACTTTATAACTGGATATTTATACCTTGGACGCCCTTCACCCACATCGCCCTTCCCCTACCTCTGAAAAACACCGGGCAGTTCTCTGCCTGTAGAAGCCCAGTTTCCTTAGATTCCACATATAAGTGAAAACATACAGTATTTTTCTTTCTCCGGCTTTTTTCACTTAGCATGATGCTCTCAAGGTCCATCCTGGCTTTTTCAGTTGATATCACAGTTAAACATTAAGGACCATGTTGGTGTTATTACCAGGTGCTTGTCAGGTGTTGTGGGCTGACTTGTGTCTCCCCGACTCATGTGAAGCCCTAACCCCAGTACTTCAGAATGGAACTGTATTCGGAAACAGGGCCTTCAAGGCAGTAATTAAGTTAAAATTTGGCACTAGTCCAGTCTGACTGGTGTCCTTATAAGAAGAGGAGATTAAGATCCAGGGATGCCCACAGAGAAAAGACCGTGTGAGGATGTAGGGAGAAGGTGGTTGTCTAATAGCCAAGGTGGGAAGTCTGCAAAGATCCTTCTCACAGCCATCAGAAGGAAACAACCCCGCTGACACCGTGATCTTGGACTTCCAGCCTCCAGAACAGAGCAAAAATAGATCTCTATTGTTGATACGACCCCAGACTGTGGTGTTTTGTTATGGTAACTCCAGCAAACTAATACGGTGCCCAAAAAATGAACATGGAAGGAAGTATGGGACAGCCGGTACATGACAAGCACTGAACTAAACACAAGGCACTATTATTCTCAGCCCCATTTTACAGATGAAGAAACTGAGGCACAGACGGGTTCAGTGAAGTGCCTAAGGCCATATGTCTAGCATGTGGAAAAACTGGATCGTGAAGCCACTTACTGGTCTGGGAGTTCTATTTTTCCTCAAATTTCTGCCTGTGGGGTGCCTGAGGGGCTCAGTTGGTTAACCATCTGACTCTTGATTTCGGTTCAGGTCACGATCTCACGGTTTGTGGCTTCGAGCCCCACACTGGGCTCTGTGCTGACAGTGTGGAGCCTGCTTGGGATTCTGTCTCCCATTCTCTCTCTGCCCCTCCCCTGCTCTCACACTCTGTCTCTCGGAAAGTAAATAAATAAACCTGAAAAAGGTTTCTGCCTGTATCTCCCTAACGGCCATCTACAAAACCTTTCAAAACTGGTCTAGGAGGCAGCAGGGAAAGCAAACTCGAGGATACCGTGCTGCCTCTTGAGAGGCTAGGAATTGCCAGCTGGGTAGCATTGGAGAGACCAGGAAAGCCGGCTCCTCTTGAAGGCCCGTGGGATGGAAGGAAGCTCTACGTGGGCCTGATGCACTGAGGGCCCAGAGGCAGGAAGGTCTTCCCCACCATGGCGGTCATCCCGAGCCACAGCCCTGCCGGCAAGGGGCCTTGGGCTCTTCCAGGCATGTTGGCTCCAGTGGGCACATATACCTGATGTGGACTCAGAAGTGGCTCCCTCCCTCTCCAGCAGCTATTCCTCCAGAACGAGCAGGGGAAAAGATGCCAGACTGAGAGGCAGGGAAGACTGCCTTCGTCCTCCAGGCCAGAGTTTCTTGACCCTGGCTCTAGTGACAGTTTGAGCTAGATCTTTGTTTGTTGGGAGTGGGAACGGTTGCCATGTATGCTGTAGGATGTCTATCGGCAGCCCTGGCCCCTACCGACTAGATGCCAGTAGCACACCACCCACTTGTGACAACCAAAAATGTCTCTGGACACTGTCAAATACCCCCTCGGGGATAAAATCGCACCCATTGAGAGCTTCTCTATCCTCTAAGAAAAAGAGCAAACAGTACTTCCTCAAGACACGACTTCCATCTGTCAGAAAGCTGTCATAATAACACAAGCAAATGTTCTACATCAGTGTTGTTGTAGAGTGCACAACCTGCCCAAATGCACAGAGAAGTCCTCTTCCTCCTCGTTCCCTCTCAAGACTCAAAAGAGAATGAGGCTAATCTGCCCCACACTGCATCATTCCTTTCTATTTCCCATACTTCTAAGACGCTATGAGGAACCTGAGAGCTGACTACGCTGTCAAAATTCTAGCTTCCTGACCTAAGCTTGGGGTTGGGTTTGGGATTGACCTTTCTCCACCCTGAGGTAAAGATTAAGAAAATAAAACCCATACTAATCCTTCTGATTTTCTAGTCCAGCCATTAATGTGACAGGCATGAGGTGCTAATAACACTTTTTCTCCCTCATTGCTGAAGCAATAGAGAAAACAATTTTATAGCTGTGTTCCCCTACCCCTAAAGCAGGAAGTATTAATTAGGAAATAAAGCAGTGACAGGGTGTGCATTAATAGGCTATTAATGCCTGCCGTGGGTGCCCGGCATGGTCTGAAGCCAAAGGCCAGGCAATTTCCACCGCCCAGTAAGCGCGCTAATAGCCAATTAAAGTCTGTCCTAAATCGGCTCCTTTCTCTTCTTGCTCGGGAGTTTTTTCAATTTAAAAAGTCGTGAAGTTTCCAAGTAAGCATAGGTTTGTTTTAATGCATGCTCCTTCTCTCTTGCAATAAAAGGTGAATCCACCCACAGGGGAGAAGGGGAAGAAATGAAATAAAGAACAGGAATGACAGGGGCTGACCTTCTGACCCTGAAAGCCAACCTTTGACCCTGCCTGCTGGAGGCGAGAGGCCCCTGGTGTGGACTTATTTACGCCACCAATTTCTCCGCTGTGCCTCCCAGCTGCAGGAGGCCAGGAGGCTCACATTCTGTAGGAACGTTTGTCTTACAGATTCCTTAGTTCTGCTGACACCTCGTCTTCTAACAGTACTTGTCTCCTGGTGAAAATCAGAGCTAAGGTAACACAACCTGGGTGTTTACTATGTGCCTGTGCTGTTATCTCATTCAATCCGCATAATAGCCCCTGGGAGATTATGATTATCTCCATGCTGCTGATGGAGATACAGACACAGAAGGTTAAATAATTTACCCAGGAACACACAGCCAGGGGATATGAGAGCCAGTTTTTATTTGTATTTTTATAATGTTTATTTTTATTTTTGAGAGAGAGAGAGAACGTGAGCAGGGGAGGGGAAGAGAGAGTGGGAGACACAGAATTCAAAGCAGGCTCCAGGCTCTGAGCTGTCAGCACAGAGCCTGATGCGGGGGGCTCAAACTCACAAACCCTGAGATCATGACCTGAGCTGAAGGTCAGAGGCTCAACCAACTAAACCACCCAGGTGCTCCTAGTTTTTAAACCCAGACTCTCAAAAATAAATAAATAAACAAATAAATAAATAAATAAATAAAAATAAACCCAGACTCTCTGCCTCCAATTCCAGGTGCCGGAAACCAGACCCACAGCCTACAGGTCTCTTTTGCTCTCCTTGACCTGGTGGCACAGGCCTCTTGCCTGTGAGGGAAATAGGTTTCAGAAATCCCATTACAGGGGCACCTGGGTGGCCCAGTCAGTTAAGGGTCCGACTTTGGCTCAGGGCATGATCTCACGGTTCATGGGTTCAAGCCCCGCGTTGGGGTCTGTGCTGACAGCTCAGAACCTGCAGCCTGCTTCGGATTCTGTGTCTCCCTCTCTCTGCCCCTCCCCAACTCATGCTCGCTCGTGCTCTCTCTCTCTCTCTCTCAATAATAAATAAACATTAAAAAAAATAATACTTCCCATCACAGAAGTTTTTTCAGCAGCAGACATCTGGTGCCGGGACAAAGACAAGAGCCCCCTCACCTTTGCCATTACAAGTATGGTCCACGATCCAGCAGCATGACCATCACCTGGGAGCTTGCTGGGAACAGATTCAGGCCCCACACGAGAACTACTGAATCAGATCCTGCATTTTCACAAGATCTACAGGAGATGCAGACAAAATTAAAGTTTGAGAAGCACCAAGCTGGAGTCCAAGTGGCCCATCCCTAGGGCCAAGTTCTTCTCTGCCACTCATTAAAAGGAGGAAAAGATTCATTCCATGCCTACTCTGCCTCAGGCACCTGGTACCACACAAGCTCACTGAACACCCCCCCCAGGACTGCAAATGACACCGAGGGTCAGAGTGGTCAGGCACCCAACGTTCCGCCAGAGAACGTGACCAAGGCACACTGGAGCCCAGAGCCCCTGTCAGAAAGGCCCCTTAGCACAGGGCCACAGCACAGCGGCCCAAGCTGTGCGTCAGGACGGCAGGTTCACACCACTCTGCCAATGTCCTCAGCAGAGCACGAAACAAAGGGGAGAAGGAAATTCTTATCATGGAATCTCTGAATTTCGAGATTTAAAGAAGAAAAAAAACTCTTTTTCTGGGCTGGTTAAAATAGTGCTACCAGGGAGTAAAGAGAAGGTGTCTCAAGGCCCTTTCTGGACGGAGAATTTAATACCTATTTATTGAGAACCTCTCTGTGCATTTGCTCAGTACTACATCAAAATGGACTCGTTCTCTGTGCCCTAAAAGCTTATGATCTAAAAAGGCCACAGAAATGGGGGAGACGTAAAAAATGCCAGAACAATGCAACAGCTTTAATCAGACCACCTTTGCTTTTCTTTGCTTATAAGTCACTGGCTTTAAATTTAATATAGTGTCATGTCTTCATTTTTCTTGAAGTTTTCTTAAAAGACCATATAAAGATTTTCTTCCACGGTAAGACTTTTATATTGTATTTTTCTTAAAATGGAGTATGGTACATTTACCCTTCATCAGATGATTGCTTATAACTCACCTTGCTTTATTAAGAACACTGCTAGAGGCTTCTAGGCCCCTAGTAATAAAAATGTATTTTCAGGCCCATTCAAACCAATGAAAATCTGAGTTTGCAGAGCACAAGATAATGAAAATTCTCTAGATCAGTGTCTTTTACTACTTTTAATCTGTTAACAGACCCTGAGCGTCTCAGATGAAAGGTACTCTAGCGTGAATTGCTATCGTTAATAGCATTCCATACAGGTAACTCTTGATTATTCCAATTTCTCACAAATTTGGACACTTTTACTACCTCTATAACATCTCTAGGGGGTGTGAAAGAAAAGAGGCCTGTACAATTTATTTCTCAAAATATACACAGAAATATAATTGCTCATACACGGAGGGAACCTTCTCAATAATGTATGAGGAGTGGTAGGATGTCAATCCCAGAACTCCTCATTTGGAATGACAACACCAGTCTCAAAACACCCCCTCACCCAAAGCGATGGGGAATCTTAAGGGACCACCAAGCCAGAGATGGAGAATTCTAGGAATCTGAGAGGTCTAGAAAATGAAGGTTCCTGACCACCTCTTTGAGGAAGGCAACAGTTGTCTTCCAAAATTGCAAAAATGGCCCACATGATCTCCTTGTATCCTCATCCTTGACAAGGTGACTTTATAGCTTCTCCCATGGAGAGGTAGACGCAGTTTCCCCACCCTAGAATCTGGGTTCACCATTTTGCAGGCGATGGCCAGTGGAATGTAGCAGGGACGACGCTGTGCTAGTTGAGAGCCAGGCCTCAAGACGCAGTGTCTACTCTGCCTCCTGGAAGCCCGCCACCACCGTGAGCACAAGATCTGCTGAGGGATGACAGACATGTGGCCCCAGCCCCACTGACAGTCCCGAGCTGATCCCACAGGTGTGCGAGCAATCTCAGCCATGATAAACTGGGTTTTAAGGGATAATTAACAGCGTACCATACGCTGTATAAACTGTTCTGCAAACAGGAGTGCTGGGTGACTCAGTCGGTTGGGTGTCTGACTTCAGCTCAGGCCATGATCTCACAGTTCGTGAGTTCGAGCCCCGCGTCCGGCTCTGTGCTGACAGCTCAGAGCCTGGAGCCTGCTTCAGATTCTGTGTCTCCCTCTCTCTTTGCCCCTCCCTGCTCACATGCTTTCTCTCTCAAAAATAAAATTAAAAATTAAAAAAAATATATTTAAGCTGCTCTGCAAACATAAGATACTACTTTTTATTTATTTATTTTTTTAATGTTTATTTATTTTTGAGAGAGAGAGAGAGAGAGAGAGACAGAGTGTGAGTGGGGAAAGGGGCAGAGAGAGAGGGAGACACAGGATCCGAAACAGGCTCCAGGCTCCGAGCTGTCAGCACAGAGCCCGACGCGGGGCTTGAACTCACGGACCGCGAGATCATGACCTGAGCCAGAGTCAGACGCTTAACCCACTGAGCTGCCCAGGCGCCCCAAGATACTACTTTTTAAAAGCATTTTACTGTTGTTGTGAATCCTGCATGGGCATCTTAAAGGTAGCACTCTGTTCAAAGACTACTGAGAGTAAAATATACCGAGCACAGCCAGATTCACGTACGATTTTTATGAATTAGTAGACAATCATCTGAAGAAAAACAGATTTCGATGAAAAAAGAATCCAAAGAACAAACGAGGGTGAAGAAACAGGTCGGTATAATACCAACTATGCCTGAAGGATAAAATGGAAAGTATATGTTTGGTTCTTTGCATAGTTTTGATCACAAAAGTGTGATTTGATTTGTATATACTTGGAAGAAAAAGCATTAAGATTATCTGTTGCTGGTGGCTCAGTCGATTAAGCATCAGACTCTTTTTTTTTCTCACATTTTATTTTATTTTTTAATTTTTTTTCAATATATGAAATTTATTGTCAAATTGGTTTCCATCACCCACCCTCCCCTCCCTCCCACCGCCCATCAACCCTCAGTTTGTTCTCAGTTTTTAAGAGTCTCTGAAGCATCAGACTCTTGATTCAGCTCAGGTCATGATCTCATGGTTTGTGAGCTCAAGCCCCGAGCTGGGCTCTGTGCGGGTGCAGAGCCTGCCTGGGGTTCTCTCTCTCCCCTTCTTTCTGCCCTTCCCCTGTTCGTGCTTGAGCACTCTCGCGCGTGCTCTCTCTCTCTCTCTCTCTCTCTCAAATAAAAAAATAAACTTAAAAATAAAAAGAGTACCTGTTGGTTTGCATACTGGCCGTGGCCATGGAGGTCGGGGAAGACAGAGGACAGGGGCAGGCCGCTGCAGACGGACAGGTGTTGGTCTTAACAAGCAAGGGAACTTACCAGGCTGGTCTTGGGCGGCCGCGAGGCAAGAGCGTCTCTGCCAGAATCTTCAGAGTTTATGTTGAAGCCTTAACAGGGTTCAGAAGGTCTCAGCGACATATTGCTCTCCCAAGACTGTGTGCCGCCGTAGGAATGTCTGGCAGGAGGGTGTGGGGCGAAGAGCCTCCGCTGGCCCAGACCCAGCTTGCGGGTCAACTGGGGTCATGACCTCTCGATGACCTCCTCCAGCAGTATCAATAAAAACAAGGAAAGATACCAGGAAAGATAGCCTAGGGCAGGAATCACTCGCCCCATTATAAAGAATGCCAGGGCAACCCAAGCAGGAGGTAGGTACACAAGTCTCATTAGGGCTCGGAAGTAGGAAGCGTTTGGGGACTAGTCTTGGGCTGGTGCTGACTTCCGTCCCCTGAAGGACAAGGGCAACAGAAAACCGGATGGGGTCAAAAGAGAAAACGAAGAGGGGCGCCTGGGAGTCTCAGTCAGTTAAACGTCAGACTTCGGCTCAGGTCATGATCTCTCGGTTCATGGCATGGGTTCAAGCTCCGCATCAGGCTCCACACTGTGGAATCAACATGGAGCCTGCTTGGGATTCTCTCTGCCCCTCTTCTGCTCTCTCTCTCTCTCTCTCTCTCTCTCTCAAAATAAATAAACTTAAAAAAATTTTTTAAACAAAGAGACAATAAAGAAAGGCAAAGCTATGGGGCACCTGGGTGGCTTAGTCAGTTAAGCATCTGACTTTGGCTCAGGTCATGATCTCGCGGTCCGTGAGTTCAAGCCCCACGTCGGACTCTGTGCTGACAGCTCAGGGCCTGGAGCCTGCTTCTGGTTCTGTGTCTCCCTCTCCCTCTCTTCCCCTTCCCCACTCATGCTCTGTTTATGTCTCTCTCTCAAAACTGAATGTTAAAATTTTTTTTTTTTTTTTTAAAAAGGCAAAGCTGGGTGCGGATCCAAGCACACCTGTCTCAGAACTGAAGCACAGCCCACCTGCTCTCTCTCCCGTTGCCCTTGACCCCCATCCGCCGGTGCATAGACTCAGGGCTGGCTCACTTGGCTGCCCCGTCATCTCCCCCTACCTACACTGTTGACAGTTCCTTGCCCGCAGTGAACCAATCTCAAGGGACCTAACAGCTGCCAGGGAGGGGTGAGACCACCAGGAGGCAGGGGAGAGAGCAAGATGTCAACGAGGACCATGCGGGCAAGAAAGAAGCCACGCACAGTGAACTGACAGTGGACTGAAGAAGTAGGGTCCAGCTCTGAAGAGCCAAAGAGGGCAGGTGTCAAAACCGAGAAGGGAAGGGGGATCGTGAGGATACAGTCAAGTCCCACCATATGGACATTTAATTCACATACTTTATACAAATTCTGTTAGATCTGCTCTGAATAAAAACGAGACGAAAATGATCATTTCAGCCACGTCAGTGATTGTACCTCTCATTGTGCAGGAGGAGCTCACAGACAGAGTGAGAGGGACGTGGGGTGTGAGTCTGCCGTCCTCTCGGGAAACCTCAGGGCTTGCAGGCTCACACTGAAGTGTCTCCCCTTTTGCGTTTTTTTTGTTTTGTTTTGTTTTTGTTTTTGTTTTAAATTTTTTTAACATTTATTTATTTTTGAGACAGAGAGAGACAGAGCATGAACGGGGGAGGGGCAGAGAGAGAGGGAGACACAGAATTGGAAGCAGGCTCCAGGCTCCGAGCCATCAGCCCAGAGCCCAACGCGGGGCTCGAACTCACAGACCGCGAGATCGTGACCTGAGCTGAAGTCGGATGCTTAACCGACTGAGCCACCCAGGCGCCCCAATGCGTTTTTTTAAGTAGATACCCGCCGTTGCTGCCCCACCACTTGCCTGAATGCGCTCTCCTGGACGCGCGGTGATTTCTCGGTTGACGGGTTCAAAGCTGTGCTTCTCAAGCCTCATCTATGTGACCTGTAAGCAAAGTTACCATCTCACACAATGTCTCTATGGGGACAGTATCTTCCTCTCTTGGTTTCCGTGCTGGCCAACCCTCCCCAAGGTTTTCTCTCTCGCCCTGCCCTGTCGTCCCCTGAGACCTGGTCTCAGGCGGCTCTCTGCCCTTCTTCCCCTATGCTGCCTCTCAGAGGATCTCACCCATTCCCCCGGCTTCAACTACCGTGGAAACCCGTCTCCATCAGTCACCACTTGCTGCAGCTTTCCACCTGTGGATGTGACCACCTGTTGAACAGCTCCATTTAAATGTCTCGTGCAGGCCCCTCGAACTTACCATGTCCATATTACTCCGTGGCCACTCAGAAAAATAGCCCCCCGGGGCACCTGAGTGGCTCAGTCCATCAAGCAATCCAACTCCTGATTTCAGCTCAGGTCCTGATCTCTGGGCTGGTGAGTTCAAGCCCTATGTTGGGCTCTGCACTGGGCGTGAAGCCTACTGAAGGAAGGGAAGGGAAGGGGAGTAGAGGGGAGGGGAGGGGAGGGGAGTGGAGGGGAGGGGAGGGGAGTGGAGGGGACGGGAGGGGAGGGGAGTGGAGGGGAAGGGAGGGGAGGGGAGAGGAGGGAAGGGAAGGGAAGGGAAGGGAAGGGAAGGGAAGGGAAGGGAAGGGAAGGGAAGGGAAGGGAAGGGAAGGGAAGGCAGGAGAGGGAAGGGGAGGGGAGGGGAGGGGAGGGGAGGGGAGGGGAGGGAAGGGAAAGGAAGGAGCTCCAAGACAAGCAGTTTGATAGAGCAACTTTCATCCAGTGATGGAAATCTAAAAAGCCAGACGGAATGGCAAGACAGCCCAGAGTCACAGCAGCAGAAGCCACAGTCACCTCATGGCTGGAGGGACAAAGAAGCGGATGATGTTGCCGAGGCCAGAGCCAGGCTGCCAGGAAGGACCTGAAGGCGCAGTGGGAATGGCTGCCTGGTGGGCCGGGGACTCAGAGGCCCAGCTGCAGGTGCCCCAAGAGAGAAGAGGGCCCAAGGGAGAGTTGGCCTGTCCTTGACTTTCCTCCCACCCTCCAAGCCCCTGCCAACGCTTTCCACGGCTGACCCTGTCTGGAAGAGTTGGCAAGCCAATCTGAGAGACGGGTTGCAGGGGCAGCCCCAGCCCCGAGCACAGCAGTGGAAAGGCAGGGAGCAAACAGGCAAATGACAGCACGGTACCACCTTCTCCCTGCATCCCCCATCCTGGTGAGTGGGACCATCTTCCACTCTTCACATCACACTTGACCGTCCCTTCCCCTCACCTCCCACATGCAGTGGGAGCTCGTCCATCCCCCTCTCCTTCCCACGGCCACCACCATCACCCACCATCTCCCATCTCCAGACTCCCCCCTCTGATCAGGACCTTTCTCGAATGCACATCTTGCATCGCTATGCTGCTTAACGGCCTACAATGGCTAATGTCTGTGCTTAGGATCAAGTCCAGATTCCATGGCAGGACTTCGTTGCCTCACTGTCTTCCTTCTATGACAAAACTCCTCCACCCACCATGTCCTGAACTTCATGTCCCTGAGTTCCCTGGGGTGGCTTGAGTCCCGGTCTTCACACATGCAGTACATCATGCTCTTCATGGAAGACTGCCCTACCCTCGCCCTCTCCCTACTAACCCCTGATGTGTGGGCCTCCATGGAAGTTCTAGGAAGCTTTCACTAGCCCCCTTGTATGTGTTCCCTTGCACCTGACACTTTCCCAGGTGATGGGGTTACCAGATTTAGCAAATAAACCATGCAAGTTTCACTGGACTTCTTGTATTTTATGTGGCAGCCCAACTTGGTTTTGCACTTGACCCGGAGTATGACAATTGCACATAAACGTTTTCATTTTCCTACCAGGCTCCAAATTCTTTCAGGATAATGATCTTGCCAACACTGTTCCCCATTTCGTTAAATGAATAGGTAAGTGAGTGCCTTGGTGGATGGATGAATGACTTGGGTGTGGGATTTTTACTCAAACTTCTAAAGGACTGGGGGCGCCTGGGTGGCTCAGTTGGTTAAGCATCTGACTTCGGCTCAGGTCATGATCTCACAGGTTCATGGGTTCAAGCCCCACGTCGGGTCCATCTGCTGTCGGCATGGAACCCACTCACTTCGGATCCTCTATTCGCTTTCACTCTGTCCTTTCACACCTTTCACTCTGTCCCTTCCCTTCTCATTCTCGGTTTTCTCTCTCCAAATACATAAATAAGTTTAAAAAATTCTAAAGGCCTGGACTTCAGACCTAAACAGGAAAGACACTTCAGATAATAAAAGGAGACCAAGCTGAAAGGGTCAGTTCTGGGCCAGGCTTTCAGGCCATGAGAGGAAACTGTAGAACGAAGGGGAATGACAAGAGGGCATAACTGGCAATGATGATTTCATGCTTTCAGGCTGCACAGAGCCAACAGACCGACGCCAATTGGTTTGGGGATTGTTCTAGCTCAGTTCTGAGAGTCCTTCACACAGCTATAAAGCTCGTTTGTATTTCTGCAAAGGTAAAAATGGTGGAAGAGGCCAGAAGGGTGGTACCAAGGATAAGATGTCTTATGCTTTTTGCCTTGGGATGGTTTGCTATTAGAAAGCTTAAACCTTGCTATTTGCAGACCCAGTACCCAAGACCAGGTGGGTAACAAATATGACCCCAAAACTGGGCAAGGTAGAAGAAAGGCAAATTAGAGCCTTTCTCACCATAACAAGCAGCATCTACTGGTTCCAGACGTTTGTCACCACAGCAGGCCAGAATGTTTTACCCCTTCAAGAAAAGACAAGTATCAAGAATGCTCCTTCTCATGATTTTTTGATGTGGCCATTAATTTAATAATAAGTAGTAAATGGTTCAAACAAAACACAACTGAATTTATCACTCCGTATGGGCTTCCAAAACTGAAAAACGCAATCAACATATATCTCCATGCTTAGAGCTCCTCACCCTGCAAACCTCGGGCAGATGTCGATTCAACTTCCAGAAGCTTCTAGTAGAGAATCAATGCCTAAGACACTTCAGAATCTAGGGAAGCGTTTGCTAATTTGTTCTGGGGTGAAATCTTATCAGTATCAATCAGGCATGAACGTAGGTTATTTTCCAATGGCTGTCAATATAGTCATCCCTATGTTTAGCCAACATTTACTGGATATCACGTATGGAAGGTTTGGTGGTCCCTTGACAGTGGGAAGAGGCTGAGAAGAACAAGATACGCTCAGGGTTGAAATCCAGCAAGTACACACTCTCCTGCTATATAGTTGTTTACCTACTTATCTACTTCCGTCCTACATAGTTCACTGTCACCATCCAAGCCCCAGCCCTGCTGGCCCTCAGACCCCTGCAGGAAAGGGAGCGCCCCAGGCACCACAGTGGCCAATCCAGGGTGCTCATCCCGCCCCCTGTGGTTGTGGTCACCTGTGGTCAGCTGGTGCTTTCCTGCAGTCGTCCTCATGTGGTCACTCATAGGAACTGCGGCATCATGAACCAACTCTTCCAAAAGAAAATAAAATGATAAATGTTCCCCCCAAAGGCCCAAATGGCTCTTGTCTCTCCCTGATCTCTTTTCTTGATTAACTCCTGCTCTCCCATTCAGATATCAATTCAAACGTCACTCCCCACTTCCCAAACCAGACTGCATCCCCCTGGCATAGAGTCTCACAGGTCCATTCCTTTACTTCATATCTTGTACCCAATGATTTATTTATTGTCTGCCTCCCCTACTAGGCTGTGGGCTCTATGAAGGCAACAGAAAGCAGAATTGATTGGCCAAACCGCACAGGCTTCCATATGGTTTCGGTGTGGTTGGCCACCCACCCTACTATTTGGTTCAGGAATGAGAACCTGACTAGGACAACCCCAGCAGAGCGAGCCTGGACCCTCTCACTGGGGAGGCAGAAACACAGGTCTGTTGTCATCCCCTGGTCAACCTAAGTACTAAGAGCCGAGGTCTGGAACTGACATTGCCACAATATTATCATGAAGCAAAGCAGGAAGGTCTAAAGGTCCTAGAAAGGTGAACCCAAAGGCTACACATCATGGGCCTCTGGAGCAAACCAGACCTGGTGGGCCTTGCCCTTGAATGTTTCAGTTATGTTAACCAATGGATTCCTTCCCTGCCTTTTTTTTTTTTTTTTTTTTTTTTTTTTTTGCCAGTTTAGATCAAGTTTTCTATCTATTGTGACCAACAAAATCCTAAATGGTACAATACCTTGATTATTTGGCTTGCCCCTGTCTTCCCAGGAATGCTCATGGAAGACACTGAATTACATATCCACTGACCAATGTGCTACCAGGAGATGGGAAATGTCTTAAGGGGAAAATGCATGGGTGATAGTCAGCTGGAGCCTTCATTTGAGCAGATTTCTTTAGAAAGTGTGTAAGATTATCCTAGATTTATTATTTTTTTAAACGTATTTATTTTAAGAGAGAGAGAGAGCACAAGCAGTGGAGGGGCGGAGAAGGGGAGAGAGAGAAGTGCAAACAGACTCCAAGCTATCAGCGTAGAGCCCGATGGAGGGCTCAAACTCACGAACCATGAGATCATGACCTGAGCTGAAACCAAGAGTTGGATGCTCAACCAACTGAGCCACCCAGGTGCCCCATCCTAGATTTAAATGCATCAAAAAGTCAGAAATATTTCCCCCAGTGTATTTTATAGAATGGTTGCTACCTGAGGTTATTAACTTGCTTACCTGTCATTTCCTAAGAACTCCTAAGGATTTCTGCTTCAACCCCTGGACTTTCACCCTAAAGAAAGTGTATTTTTCAAGCGGGGGAAGGGAACAGGAAAAAATATTTAGCCGGCAGCAGCCTTCTACTCTGCTGGATAAGATCATTATTTTTCCTCCCAGAATGACCTATAACCTCTTATGTTTCTTACATTTCAGCTTCAAGTTTTATTTCTCAGTCATTTAAGATGCTTCCGGCTTTTTACCTGCCTAGATGGAAGCCGAGATTTTATTTTTCTCTTGGGGGCTCTTCTGCTAGGCCAGAATCTTCAGAAGCAACCTTAACTTTAGGTTGTTATATGGTATCTTTCAAAGTATAATGAGGCTGTGTGGTTCATGATCCGGCTATTAGATTAAAGGTCTGTGTTGCCAAAGCCCTGTACTTCTAAAAATATTGAGATATAAACAAACTTGACTGGACAGAGAAGAAAATTTCCACAAGTTGGCCCCTATATCCTGATAAGATTTTTTCCCCTTCCTTCCTGGTTCCCCAAAAAGCACACTTTACCCATACCATTCACATTTCCAAAATACATTTGTTACTCTTCAGGGGTCCTGGGATATATATCCCCAGCTGTTGGCTTCTGACTTCCCAATGTACTTTTTTTTGCACACCTTTGCTTATATTTTAGTGTTTTGTTTTGTTTTTCCCTTTGCGAGAGAGAGGAGTAGGTTGTAGAAATACTGGTGGAACATCAGCAATAAATCACTTTACCTTTTCCATCATGAAGAGCAGAATAGTCGAAATATCTCTCCATAAACTACTTACTAACCACAAAGGGACAAATGATAACTTGGCAGTGGGGAAACCTCATGGCACCACCTTAAGCAAGACACCGGTGAGGCAGATAGACAGCAGGTGCCTCTGGCGAGGACGCACGGAGGACATTGTATCACTTCTGCGGAAACAATCACGAGGAAACAGGACAAACTCAAACCGACACTATCATTTCACACTACACGCAGCTTACACTCTTCACACTCAATAGCATGAAGAACAAAGAGGCCAGACCAAAGAACTGTTCCATATTTAACTGAAACAGACATGACAACTAAGTACAGTGCATGATTGTGGACTGTTTCTCGGGCTAAAAGAAATAGCTATGAAGAATGTGACTAGAATAACTGGCGAAATTTGAAATATGGACGATGGATGAGTCAACGGTCTCAACGTTACATTTCTGATTCAGATCATCGCGCTGTGGGGATAGAGAATGTTGCTGTTCTTAAGAAATCATCACCAGTTGGAGGTAAAGGGGCACAACGTCTCCAATTTATCCTTAAATGGTTTGGGGGGGGCGGGGAATGTATCTATGGAGAGAGGGGGAATGACAAAGCAAATGAAGCTAAATGTTAATAATTGGTGAATCTAAGTAACACAAGAGTTCTTTGTACTAATCTGTCAACTTGACTGTTTGAAATTATATCTATCTACATCTATACCTCTACAACTATATAGATATATAAAACAAACCACAAAATTCAAAATAAACTCATCACCCAGTGCGGCAACCTAAACTCCAGTCTATTTCTCAGGCACCATTAGGCAATCTGTATAGAAACAAGGACAGGATACCAACAGTGACCGGGTCAGCAGTTTCATTAATTATGGCCCTGTCTACATTTCTAGTACCACAAAGTATGTTTCATTTGAATAAAATGCATAGGACTTCCTTAAACTTAGTGCTAATTGCTAATATGCTTAAACACTTCAAGTACAAATTCCATACTTTCCCCCAGTGGGGCCCAAGGTTGTCAATATTCTCATGCACTAAATACTATAGCCTAATTACAGAACTTCTGTGCACGCAGAGTTTTTCTAATATGCCCAGGTCCCTATTCTCCTAGAAAATCCAATTTACATCTCTGGGATGTCAAATACCACAAATACCATGCTGTTGTTTTTATCACATCAAATAAACTATGTTATCCTTTACCTTCTTAAGAAGAAATTCAATAAACCTTTGCTCACTGCTGGCTTTTCTACCTCTTCCCCAATATCTCTTTCTTTTATCAAGCTTTTCCATCCACTCTGGAATAATCCAGAGGTAATTAGAACTTCTTACCTTCTTTAGGCCCAAAAGGAGCCAATTTATCACAAACTGTCATGGATTCCAATTCTAAATTACCAAGAGTCCAATTACCGACAGAGGCAAGGAATCTTCCTTCCAATTAAAGTGATTGATTTCTTCCCAAACCCAGTAGCATTTCACTTTTTAATTATGTTCATTCTGATCAAATGTGAGAAAATTCTTCCTCATTTTATTTTCCTTCCAAAGAACACATTACAACAAACATTAATCATGAAGTGACACGAGGCCAGACCAGCTAATGCCTTCGGCAGAAATGAACATCTCATCTATCAGTGGGTCTTGTCCATTTCATGGGTCTTAGTGGCGCTTTCACCTCCAAAGGAGGTGGGGGCAAGAGAATTATTATTTGTTACATCGCATAGTTCACCAAAGGGCTTGTCAAACCTTCCAGGATCAGCTACATTGTGATGAAGCGGCATTGAACATTCAGATAAACATACAGTAGCGGGGGAATGAAGACCGGGACAGAACACGAATTTTGTTTCTCGTGCGAAGAACAGAACCACAGTGTTGGAGACCAAATAGTGTGCGGAGATAAACACGAAGAACATGGGAACGATTTTTTTTTTTTTTCTCACTCAGGTGGCATTAGAATGATTTATGTATGGGCAAGAATTTTGAAGGAGAAAAGTAAAACTCCAAGGTCAGTGTGGGGTGAGTAGAATTTGGAGCATCCGGAGGAATGTGAGGCCACTATGCCTTACAGATCGACCAAGGCCTGAAAGACACTTGTTTTATCTGCTTTGCTTTTAATCTTAGAGGGAAGACCAGCCGGTTCTGGCTCCTGCAGCCTGCTGACCCGGGAGGCTGCATCCTCAGATCCCCTTCCACCGCTCTCCACGTGCTAAGCAGGTTGGCATCAGTTCATTCACTTGAGATGATACAAAGGGCAAGGTTTTCACTGGACACACACCTCCCAGCAATCGGAGTCCCAACAAGTCGCTACCCTTGGCACTCATACAATGCTGGTGTGACCATTTCCCAAAAGCGTTCACAGATTTAGAAGAATGGGTCTGGGAGCCCTCCAAGATTTTAAATCTCCCCATTCAACCACACACCTACTGGATCAGTTTAGCGGAAAATGGAAGTATGTTGTACCCTAAGCTTTAAAAATAATCCATGTATGTAAGATTGTACCTTTGCCTTTACTCCAGGTTCAGTTTGTGAAACTCGGGAAGACCGATATGACCTTCATTAAGACTTTTCATTCCTTAAACAGACCGTCGTTGGGTCCCTCCTAAGGGGAAGGATGCCGGTGCTGGAAGTAGAGACAAGGCTCCTTCCACAGTGCTCTACGGGGAAAGGGAGATAAGCAGATGTCTCAGGAGAGAATGCAGGTGTGTGATGGGATAAAGGGTCACCCTGGTGAGAACAAAGGAAAGGAGCATTGTTCCAATGGAGGCACAAATAAGGCAGGAACTCTAGGCCATTGTGTATGTGTCACAGCGTGGGAGAATGAATGCACGGACCATTCCAAGAACCATAACTGTAAGAAAGACGAGGCCAGGCCAGATGCTGCAAAGTTACACCACCAGACTGAGAACCCTGGTTTTTTTTCACCTAGCACGGAGGAGCATGAGGGGAGGTAATACTCCAGCTGGCTGTGCAGGGGTGGGGGCTGGGAGAGAGGAGGCTGCAGAAGTAATCCTCCAAGGGCAGACAGCAGAGCAGGCCACAGCAACAGGAGTGGATAGAAGTGGCCACGAGGGGCACATGGGTGACTCTGTCAGTTGAGCATCTGACTTTGGCTCAGGTTGTGGTCTCACGGTTCGTGAGTTCAAACCCCACACTGGGCTCTCTGCTGTCAACCTGTTGGTGCAGAACCCACTTCGGATCCTGTGTCGCCCTCTCTCTGCCCCTCCCCCGCTCGCACTCTCTCAAAAAATAAAACATTAAAAAAAGAGAAGGAGTGGCATTTGGGAGACTCGGGATTAGTACAAACCACAGGAACTTACCGTCATGGAAGTATGAAGAAGGTGAGGCAGACGCTGAGCACTATTCCATGTGAATACCTGAGTGGCCTCCATGGGCTGGCTGGCTCTCACTATTTAAACATTTCTTATAGTTATTATTCATATCTTGCATTGAGCTCTCGTTTTAAGCTCTTAAACATCTCTGGGACAAGTGGGGGAATTATTTCAATCCTTCTTTTTACAGCTGAAAGAACTAAGACCAGGGAAGCTTAGCCCTGACCAGGGAACCTCAGTAACCCAACCTACTGGTGCAGAGCTGGGATAAGAGATCAGGAGTCCCTATTACACAAACCAACGAAACACAGATCACTCAGAACTGTCCTGCTGGCATGTTTCCGGCCTCCATGTGACAGAGTTCATAGACCTTTATACCAAGAGCTGTGCTGTAAGGTGGTTTCCTGATAACGTCCATTCCAAAAGCCAATGGAAAGCCACCAGTGCATGGAATCATTTAAAAAAAAAAAAAAAGAAAAAAAAAAGGGCGCACCCACGTCTCAGGTCTTACACCTACATACCATTGGTGGAACTAAATTACCCTCATCCGATGCTACTTTCACACTCAAGTTTTTCCATCATCAATTTTTTAACAGAACAATGCGCCTAAAAAGCAGGTAAAGCGGGGGCGCCTGGCTGGCTCTCCAGGTTGTAAGTTTGAGCCCCAAGTTGGGGGGCTTGAAAAAAAAATCAATAAATAAAAAGCAGGTAAAGAAATTCACTGACAAAGGTTTAGGTGTTTTAAGACTTTAATGTCCTCCACATAGTCATGAGAAAATACTGACAACGGATAAACAATAGGGGAAAAGACTCTTCAGCAAAGATCTTCCGGAACTCACAGCATCACTGGTCCAACACTCTAAAGAGAACCGTCAAGTGAACAAAGGAGAAGGGAGTTTAACAGAGAATTTTAATTTAACAGCCTCACTGAAAAATGAAGAGCAAAGCCACCAAGCAACCTTCTCTTCTCCCCACTAAAAGGAACGTAAAAGGGAATTTGGGAACTTTGAAACCTTGCAAAGCAGTTTTTTTAAGAGGGAAGAGAGAGGGGAGGGACATACCGTTGCAAGCGTAACGCATACTATGTGAGATCGATGATTCTAAGGTCTCTACATGCATCACTAGGAACCATATTATTAGAAACATGTTGCATAGAATATAAACTATTGGGTATTAAAAAACACACCTTGCTATATAAACATACAGTATATCACTTTTATCTCTTTATGAGAATAACAGTATAAAGAAAGATCCCCAGTTTGCCTTTTAGCCTAGAACCCCTAAACACTCACTACCTGGTCAGTGTGGACTTGGAAGTAACAGGTGCAGAACCCAGGACACCCCTCTGTGTCATTCTGTAAAGGATCAAGATTCAGCACCTAGAGGTCCCCACCCAGCCTCCATGCCTTGTTTTTGTGTTTCCAGAAAAAGTAACTTCAATTTGCATAACTGAGTCCACAGGCGAGTTTGAATACTGAGATCTAGCCAGGAAAAGTAGCAGCAAGGACAAAATCAGCTGGAACTCACTAGGAAAGCAAAAGGTTTTTAAAATGCTTCCAGTTCAAGTCAGAATTAAGGTGGTGGCCATTAAGTCTCCCCAGCTTTGCACAGCTGTGGACATGTTGCTGTTCTTTGAAAAACGAGATCTATGATAAGCATGTTCACCCGAGAAAAATACCGTGTCTGCTAAGTTTCTGTCGTCATTGCCGAGTTACTTTCAATTTTGTACACTGTTCAAGGGCAGAGTACACACTGGTTAAGATGTGTTCACAGCTGATGCATCTCCAGAAAGTTCTTCATGAAGGCAGCCAGCTTCTGCACATCCTCAATCGTGACGGCGTTATACAGAGACGCCCGGATGCCTCCCACAGACCTAGAGGGACCAAAGAGGCCACCATGAAGAACAAAAGCATCCAATTTAGCATCAAGACAACTGTCTTTCCAGTTCCCAGTCACCGGCTCCTGAGACCGACGCAGCACCTGAGGCCAGCATGCCCAACCTGTCACCTGAAAGCCTCACAGATGGCCAGGAGCTTCAAACCTCTCATCATGAGGAAATTCTCCCAAATGCAGTGAAGGACCATCATGCTCACACATGACCTAGATTAACTCAGCTACCCATGGGCCTGCCGGGTAGGGAGGAGGGGGCCAGCAACCACTGCAGGACAGATGTCTCACCTCCCACGTGGCGAGGACACATTTTTTCATAGAGCATGCAGGACTTTCTGATGCCCAGCGGGAGCAAGAGTGATCCTTTCTCACCAGACATGAGACGGCAACCTCTGTGCCGTAAAGGTCATCTAACACATTTTCAAAAGTAATGTTGACAAAAGCCTGTAGACGTGGCTCCACCACGCACCCAGCCAGGGAATCATGCTAAGGGCTCTATAAGCAAGAGGAGAGGGGCGCCTGGCTGGCTCAGCCAGTAGAGCATGCGACTCTTGATCTCAGCCCTGTGTTGGGGGTGGAGATCACTTAAAAATAAAATCTACGGGGTACCTGTGTGGCTCAGTTGGTGAAGCGTCCAACTTCGGCTCAGGTCATGATCATCCCGTTTGTGAGTTTGAGCCCCGCATCCGGCTCTGTGCTGACAGCTCAGAGCCTAGAGCCTAGAGCCTGTTTCCGATTCTGTGTGTCTCTCTCTCTCTCTGCCCCTCCCCCGTGCGTGCTCACTCTCTCTCTCTCTCTCTCTCAGAAATAATAAATGAATAAACTTAAAAAAATAAATAAATAAAAATTAAAAAAAAAAAAAACAAAACAGAACATTACGCCAGTGACCTGAGCTTCTGATCTGGAAGCATACTCACCTATGCCCTTTCAAGGAGATCATATTGAGTTCGAGAGCTTTATCGAGAAATCTTTTTTCTAAAGCATCATCTCCTTTAGCATTGCCAATGCGGAATGGAATATTCATCTTGCTTCTATTCTGGGGCTCCACCGGACATCTGAAAAGCATGTTTATTATTCGCTACTTTTCCAAAACGTGCGACAGCCATTAACAATCAACAGAAAAATTGTTTTAAACATTTTGTCATTACAATAGAAGATTTAAAAAGTCTGCCCCAGGACATTTATAACTTTTACTTAAGGAGATCATTCTTGCATATGGAACAGTGAGTTAGCACTGCCTTGTATGACTTGTACTTACTTTCCATGAGCCTCAGTTTTCTCACCTAAATAATGGAAATAACACCTCCATTTCAGATTAGTTGTGATAGTTCAGTGGCACAACATACATGGAGCTTCTAACATATGGCAGCCACATGACAATGTGACATTGTTTCTCTACAAGGCTAGAGAGAAAAAATATGTCAGTCCTAAGAGTGGCTGAAAAATTTAATAATGAACAGCTTTCAAATCACTTGTCAACACTGATTGTCCCAAGCCGTGTGACCTTGAGTAAGTTACTAAACCTCTCTGTTGTGCCTCACTTTCCTCATTTACTGAATAGTGGGAAGAGTAATGGAACATACCTTCTAAGGTTGATGTGAGGATTAAGTGAGCCACGACTTATAGGGAGTTTTTGAGGTATATTGAGGTATATTTTTAAATGGCCACAAATTCTCTAGAGCTCTCCCAGCAAGAACGGGGTCTAGCTCTCCACAGCTTTTGAATCTGGGCTGGCCTTGTGACTTGCTTTGACCAAGAGACTGCAACGTAAGTGTTGCTGTGCAACTTGCAAGGGGAATGCGGCCTCCATAGCTGTCCTCTTAAAACATGGCCACCATATTAGCAAGCCTGAGCTAGCCTGCTGGAAAGAGGCCCAGGTAACAGCCAGCACCAATTCCTATACATGTGAGTGAGGTCACTGTAGATCACTGGCTCCAGGTGAATGACCAGATGACCTTGAACGAATAAACGTCCCAAGTGAGAGTGGCCGAAGAACCACCCAGCTAAGCCCAGCCCAACCTACTGACCCAAAGTCATGAGCAAAGAAAATGGCTGTTGCTTTGACAACTGTCTTGCCTGATCTGGGATGCCAAAACAGGTAACTGATACAATCCGAAATAGTGCCTGGAACATATTAAACTATACAAGTATCAGTTAAATTCAACAAATTCATCTTTTTATTCCCAGCACCTTGCTCAAGACTTATACAAACTCTCAAAAATGAAATGATGTGTGAATTTTTATCTAGGAAAGTTTAGAAATTTGACTTCGGTTTCAGATTTGAAAAATAAGCAGCCAAGATTAAGTCCCATTGACAATCAAAGGAGACAAAGGGAAGAGCTGACATCTAGACCCAGAATAAAGAAGAGTCAAATATGTAATAACCCTTTCTCTATTTTCAAGCTCATCTTGTTTTGTTCTTACACTTCCACAGGGTGTGATTCATTAAAATTAAACAGCAAATAAAAGCAGTGTGAGGAGGCCCCTGTTAAAAGTTATGCTCTCCCCTAAGGGCACATACATAATTCCTGTTAAAGTTAATAAGAGTCAAGTGCACACCCACAGGCAGAAGAGACGCCAAGGAGGGAAACCAAATATCCGGTAATAGGCTTTGAGCCCGAATTCCACGCACCCCCCTTTCACGAGGTGGTAGGTTTCATGGCTGACATTTAAATTAAAAATTCATTGGCTACCCTCTTGATATTCTGCTGCCTCAGGCTCCCAACAGGAGGGTCCAATTATAGCACAAAGCACGTCTAATTTAAGAAGAGAAAAAAATTAAAAGGAGGAAGAATGAAATATCTTATTTACAGTTCACCCCCACCCCAAATCTACCCCATTCTATCGTGAAAGCAGACGGCAGCAGGAGAGCCATGCGTTGGCACACAAGTCGTTCGCTCGAGCCCAAGAGGGTCTGTGGCGTAAGGCTCAAGGGAAGCAAAGATTAAAGGGGATTCACTGCCCCCATCTGGTGTGATGGCCGTATAGGGAATTAAAAAGAACAATGGCTCGCAGAGGAGAACAGAGTGGGAACACCAGAAGGTGGAGAGACCTGCTAGAAAGCTCTTACAAAGAGGTTTCCTGCTTGGAAGAATGAGGGCCTGTGACTAAGGCAGGGGCACTGGGGAGCCTCAAGCATGGGGGGTAAACTCAAATGCCAACAGGGGCCCCGCTGTCATATAAATGAGAACAGGTCCGTAGGCCACACCAGCACAAACTCCTTTTGTTACCTAACAAATGTGACTGCCCCGTTCTTTGCCTCCCCAGGGAAATATGCTCCTTCTTCTTCTTGAAACACATGGTCCTCCTGACCAAAGTCCCCCCCACCAGCCCCACTCCACTGTCAGGGACACATGGGTTATGAAGTAAGAAATCTGGAGTCGGTTGAGCGTCCAGCTTTGCCTCAGGTCATGATCTCACGGTTCATGGGTTCAAGCCCTGGTCAGGTTCTGTGCTGACAGCTCAGAGCCTGGAGCCTGCTTCGGATTCTGTCTCTCTCTCTCCTGCCTCTCCCCCAATCATGCTCTGTCTGTCTCTCTCAAAAATAAATAAACACAAAAAAATTAAAAAATGAAGAAATCTGGATTTTTAAAGATCTTCCCATATTCCGGTATCGGCTTAAGTTGTGTGTTAAACACGCTGCGAGGTGCCCCTGGGTGGCTCAGTCGGTTGGGCCTCCGACTCTTAATTTCAGCTCAGGTCATGATCTCGCAGTTTTAGGAGTTGGAGCCCCGCATGGGCTCTGCGCTGGCGACACAGAGCCTGCCTGAGATTCTCCTTCTTTCCCTGTCCCTCCCCCGCTCACGCTCTCTCCTTCTGTCAAAAATGGTAAAATTAAAATTAAAAATAAAATGAAACAAAATAAAATAAAATAAAATAAAATAAAATAAAATAAAATAAACGCTCTGTGAGCTTTACAAAGCACTGTCGTGGGCTACACTTGGCCACTGCTCCCCAGTGTGCAATCTGGGGAGTTACTACTGAATTTCGGAAGCTAGCAGAAGGTGCCAAGGCTGAGAGAGCTAGGGTGGGTCCTGGTAGGCAGGGTGTAATCAGCCGGGTAATCCCAGGACTACAAAGATTTAAGGAGAAACTCTAAGCAGTGCTTCCCACTATGTCTATGGTAAATGTGGATGTGGGAGGGATTACTGAAAAAGCAGTTCCATGGCCTGATAAATTTAGCAAATCCTGCAGTCACAGGGTTAAACCAGTTTTTTGACTCCTACTAAACTTCCCAGAGCCTGTCATGAATTTCATATGAATTTTAAGCTCCCCACATGATCAATTCCTATAGGGATACAGTTTTCCTCAAATGCATGCGGCTGAGAAACCCTTTGGGTCTCTGGGATTAGAGCTCCAGAATGACCCCTGAGGAACACAAGGACTTCTCAAGGTTCCGGAGCGGACCGGGTGGGGCAAAGGCACTGCTTCAGCAATCACCCACCTCACAGAGGGGGTGAGGGTTGGCAGGGCACAGGACGTGAGCTTCAGCGATGTCCTTCTATGAGGAAGCTGAGAAGCACAGGGAGCAAGGAAAAGAATGTGCCCGGTGGGACAGAAGCCTGCAAAACACCATCACGAGGCCTCTCTTTACTGCCAGATTTTTTAAATGAAGCTAACTTTAGGGGCGCCTGGGTAGCTCAATCAGTTAAGCTTCCCAACTCTTGATTTTGGCTCAGGTTGTGATCTCATGGTTAGTGGGATCGAGACCCAAGCTGGGCTCTGCACTGGAGCCTGTTCAGGATTCTCTCTCCCTCTCTCTCTGCACCTCCCCCACTCAGCCTCGCTCTCTCTCTCCCTCCCTGTCTCTCAAAATAAACATTATTTTAAAGTTAATTTTAAATTTCTATACAACTTATGAAAATCTAGAGTCAAAATGCAGACAGCTACCATCCCCTTCCCCGAGACGGCTACCATCAGTAACCTGGCGTGCATTCCTCAGCATCTTTTTAAACATACAAATGTGTGTGCAGACATGTATATGTATGTTCATGTGTGTATATACACACCTATGCAGGGCTTACAAATATACATGTTGTGGTTTTCTAAGTGAAATAATACATGCATCATCCTTTCCTACACTTACTTTTCTCTTCTATCCCAATGACAGAACGTGGCCAGCCTCCCACGTCTGTTCACACAGACCTCCCTCACTCTTCTCACCGCACGCGTTACCCGATTAGGATGGACCCTAACTTCTTTCGTCACACCCCTCCTGATGGGCATGCTGGTTGTCTACAGATCTTCACCTAACAGCACTGGACTTGCAGGGACCAAATTAGGCATGTATCTGTATCCACAATTAGGCACACCTCTGTATCCACAAAGAGAAAGGACACAGGCATCTACTTAGACGTAAAACTCCTTGGGCAGAGAGCGAGAGTTTTGAATTCTGATGGGTGATGCAAACGTCACTCCAGAAATATCCAAATTTATACTTGACACACCAAGTGCGTTCCCTTGCCTGACGTTATCCATCTTTTTAATTTCTGCTGATCAGAGGGGAAAAACAAAATCTCCTGATTATAATCTGCATTTCTTAAGGAGGTTGGCATTCATTGCCTATTAGCCAGCTGGGTTTCTTCTGGGTCACTGGCTCAAACCATTAGCAACCACCCCATTTGTATTTGGTTATCGTTTTCCACTTGTGGGCTCTTGCCGAGGATAGTCATTTATATATTTTGCTACTACACATCTTTTCTCATGTCTGTCATTTGTTTTTGTTTTCACTCTATTTGTGATGTCATGAGCTGTGTAAATTTTAAAGATTTTCACGTAATTGTCTTTTACTTCATGGCTTCTGAGTTTTATGGCTTGTTTAGAAAGACCTTCTATACTCCCTATACTTAAACTCTCTCCTATATTTTCTTCTGGTATTTTTATTTCAGTTTCTTGCATTTAGATCTTTTGACTAATTACAACTTGTTTTTTGAGCATGGCATGATGCAAATATCTAACTCTACAATTTGTCTCAGTGGATTACAATGCTTCAAATATCAAAACTTTAGAAAGTTTCGAACATTCTTCTCTAATTTAAAATGCAATTCTCAAGTAGGAGCATCTGGGTGGCTCAGCTGGTTAAGCTTCCAACTTTGGCTCAGGTCATGATCTCACGGTTCTTGAGTTGAAGCCCTACATCTGTCTCCACACTGCTAACAGTGTGGAGCCTACTTAGGATTCTCATTCTCTCTCTCTCTCTCTCTCTCTCTCTCTCTCTCTCTGTCTCTGTCTGCCATTCCCCTGCCCAAGCTCTCTCTCTCTCTCTCTCTCTCTCTCTCAAAATTCATGAATTAATTAATTTTAAAAAATAAAATGCAATTCTCAAGCAAACATGGACAGCTTCTGGCCTTGACTCTTCCACGGACAGTAATACTGTCTGTCCCTATCACTGCCCCACTACATTAACATGGATGAGTTTTAGGAGACTGTACATTAACATTACATTTGATTAATGTAAATATGTTATTTTTTAAAATCTGCAGCGATCCTTTTGCATTAACTTGCCCAGATGAGCATCTGGATTTACTTGTAGATATTTTATCATTTTTGTGGCTACTACAAATGGGATCTTTTTACTTCATCACGCTTTTCATTGTTATTTCTGGAGTACAGCAAAGTAATCGACATTTACATATTTAGCTGTAACTAATCACAATTCTGACCTTGATCATTTCTAAGGTTTTCCACTGATCCCTGCATTATGAATAGAGAGTCACAGTCTATGAGTTTTGTAGTTTGCCTAGTGTAGTAGTTAAGGACCCCGGCCCCAGCGCCCCTGGCGTCCTTAATGTGCATATCCTCAAGTGCATATCCTGGCTTGCTCCCGCCTCCCAGCCGCCACCTTCACCTTCACCTGTCTGTGCCTCTGGAAAACAGGCTTACTGTCTGCCTCACGGGGCTGTGCTGTCATAAAATGTGTACCTTAAAGCACCAGGGCTTTGCCTGCTTTGTTTTATGCTAGTGTTATCACTAGACCCATCCATGCTCCCCTCTTTCCTAAGGTCTGATCCCCAAAAGAAGGTAACAAGAAAGGGGACCTCAGGTCTGGATACGGATACCTTCACTTGGACATCTTTATAATATCAAAATTAGTATCTAATATATAGTGAGCACTGTGTGTCAGGACCATTCTAAGGGCTTCCCATAGTAACACAAAATAATAATATTAGGAACTAACATTTTTTAATTTATTTTTTATTTTTTTAATGTTTACTTATTTACTTTTGAGAGAGAGAGAGAGAAAGAGAGCAGAAGCAGAGGAGGGACAGAGGTAGACGGGGAGACACAGAATCCAAAGCAGGCTCCAGGCTCTGAGCTGTCAGCACAGAGCCCAACACAGGGCTCAAATTCATGAACAGTGAGATCACGACCTGGGCCGAAATAGGACGCTTAACTGACTGAGCCACCCAGGCGCCCCAGGAACTAACTCTTAAGGAATTTTCCCTAGGTGCCAAGTACTTCTTCCAGGGCTTTCTATAAGGTAACCCACGCTAGAACCCTTCTTCTGAACCCTTGTTATATATTCTTTATTCACATCGATTTTCATTTACTTCTCACAACAGTCATAAGAAGTATGTACCATTAGGGCACCTGGGAGACTCAGTTGGTTAAGTGTCCAACTCTTGGTTTGGGCTCAGGTCACGATCTCATGGTTTCAAGAGTTTGAATCCCGTGTCAGGTTCTGCACTGACAGTGTGGAGCCTGCTTGGGATTCTCTCTCTCCCGCTCTCTGCCCCTCCCCCACTGCACTGTCTCTGTCTCTCTCAAAATAAACAAACTAAAAAAAAAAGTATACCATCATTACACCCAATGTACAGATAAGGAGACAGAGTCTGGAGCAGTTAGGTCATTTGCTAATAAGTGGCAAAGAGGGGTTCACTGTCCACATGGGCTCAAGTCAGGGTCAACCAGCACCATGTGGATGGTTAGACTACGTAATGAACTCAGGGACTTCGAAGGCTGACTTTTCTAGTGTCGGAGTCCATGCCAGGGTCACTGGCAGAGCTGGTACAACCCCCTAGAAACTGCCCAGAACCATGTTCAATAATGGGCTGCCTTATGAGTTGGGGGAAGCCAAAGAGGAGGGGGGAACAAAAATAAGGAGCTAGAGGTGGTGGTAAGTGACAAAGTCTAATTCTAGGCTATTTGGTATTCTTTAAAATTGCTCACCTCCCTCGGGGGCCATATGTCTATAGCTGAAAAGACAAGCGAAGAAGTTCCTGAAAATCCAAGTGAATACAGGAAGAGCTAGTAAGCACCCACTGCAAACACTGAGCGGGGAGCAAGCAAAAGGCCGCTTGACTCCAGTAACAGGGTCCCACAAGAACGTCAGGCGCCAGGATGACATTTTCTGGGCAGGCAGCCCAGGGCGGATGGAAGTTCCCAGAAAGAGGTTTACTCTGAAGATGAAAATTCCGGGTCAAGGTTGTGCATAAGTAAATGAAAAGTGTTAGGTGGGAAAGTGACCTGATTCCTCAGGAGACAACCCGCCTGCCATGTTGGCTTCAGCAGGCTGTTTTCTGGGAAATGCCAGGCTGCGTGCTTGGAGTATAAGAACCTTGGGGGAAAAAGGAATTCTGGGGTTTCTCAGTGTTTCTCTCCTATGCCTTGTTTTGCTTCTAATTCTCTGGATTCTTCCAGAGGCATTATCATTCTTTCTGTCTTCTCATTTCATGCCTACACATCTCCTTAGAAATAAATGGAGCCAAAAGCTAATAGAAAATTTGGTCTCCCCTCCACAACAGCCAAGTGCTTTCACTCACATTCAGGTTCTGAGTACTGTGGGGGTCAGGAAAGATACCTTATTCTTCTGTGTATCCCAGGGCCTAGAACAACGTTAGCCCAGAGAAGTGCTCAGGAAAATTTACTGGATGGATGGATGGATGGATGGATGGATGGATGAGCGGGCATGTGGGTCATGATGGGATGGATGGATGGATGGACGGATGTGTGTGGATGGATGATGGATAGATGGATGGATGGATGGATGGATGGATGGATGGACAGGTGTGTGGATGGATGATGGATGGATGGATGGATGGACGGATGGGCATGTGGGTCATGATGGGATGGATGAATGGATGGATGGGTTGGTGGGTGGACAGATGGGTGGATAGAAGGGTAGGTCGGGGGGTAGATGTGTGGATAGGTGGATAGGTGGATGTGTGGAAGACTAAACAGGCAGACTAAGTGTGTCTTCAGACCTTTCCAGACCTTCTTTCTCATTCCAGCACAACCATCCCCTCTAGGCAACCCACTCTTAGCTCCCCAAACACAATGTACTTTCTCCCCTCAGTACCTTTGCGGGGCTGGGCCCTGCCTTCCTAAAAATTCCTAAAAGTACTTTTGCCCTCCTCTGACTAACTCTACTCATGCCCAAGGTGCAATCAAGCTCATTCAAACCCCCCCTACACCTGCAGGCAAAGCATTATCATCTTACTGCTCCAAGCTTATAGTAACTATCACTGAGCCCTTGGCTGTGAACTCCTCGGATCATCTACCAAGCCCCCAGTCTGTACTTCGCTGTTGTGCAGAACCAGAGTAGACAGAAAGCACAACGTGCACACCTCTCCCCAGACCACATGTGGGGGAGAAGCCTAAAGGCTAAGGCATCCATCCAAACCCAACTCCCCCAGGGCCTGTGGCTAGAGGGTCACTGCATGCCAAGAACTCACAGGAACAAGCCAAAAGCATTTTAAGGACAGAGAGGGAGCAGTAGCAGGCTGCTTTATCCTACCTACTCCACAAGTACACCCCCACCCACCACCCATGGGTGGTCAGGGAGAAGTATTAAAGTTAGGCCTAAAGCATCGTCTTGTCCATCTGTCGTGGCACACTGAATTCTCAAAGAAGAGTATACATTCTCTAGTTCCTATCAGTCAGTTACTATCATGGAACCCAAAGAGTAACAGTCACTGAGGAGGTCTCAGGCTTGGTAAATGAGTATGTGTTTATGTACATGCATACAAATGTGTACACACAAACATACGTGTATGTGTGTACATGTACATACATGCAGCAGAAAGTCTCCTACACCTGTATGCCACCTGGAAGGGGGGGGGGTGGACGCAAACAAAAACACCATCTATTAAGCTCCCTGTGTGCCAGGCACTGTGCTAGGTGCTTCACATTCAGCATTCTGGTGAGAGGTCTATGGTAGGGGACTGGATAGTGGCCCCCCAAAAGGCAGATCCATGTCCTAACCCCTGGAAAAAGGGTCTTTGAGGATGTAATTAAGTTAACGGTCTCTAGTTGACAGAAACCATCTGGGATTATCTGGGTAGGCCCCAAATCCAGCAACCAGAAGCGAGGACACACAGCAAAGGTGAGGTCAGAGACTGAGGTGATGCACCATAGGCCACGGAATGCCTGGAGCCACAAAGAATGGTTCTTCCCTGGAGTCTCTGGGGGGAGCAAAGCCTTCCTGACACCTTGCACCTCAGGCCTCCAGAACGTGGAGAATGGATTTCTGTTGCATGAAGCCATCGAGTTAGTGAATCTTTGTTCCAGCACTTCTAGGAGACGAATACAAGGCCCATACGTTTTCTCTGTCCCTCACAGGAGCGGGTCCAGTAGTCAACACACATTCATGAATCTTCTGGTCACCAAAATGTTGTTTTGGTTTTTTAAATTTGTTGTTTGTTTTGTTTTTTTTTTTTTGAGAGAGAGAGAGAAACAGAGTGCAAGTGAGGGAGGGGCAGAGAAAGAGGGAGACAGAATCTGAAGCAGGCTCCAGGCTCTGAGCTGTCAGCACAGAGCCCGATGCGGGGCTCAAACCCACAAACCACGAGATCATGACCTGAGCTGAAGTCGGTGCTCAACCGACTAAGCCACCCAAGGCTCCCCAGTCACAAAAATGTTTAACTAGAAGTCTCCTCATTCACAGACTGCAGGTCCGGGATGGGAATATTTGTCCTATAATAACGGAAGCAGTGAACTTCTAAAAAGGTAGGCGACCCGGCTGAGGGGATCAGGACTAGGTGTTTATACCAAGGGCCTCCAGTGGAATCCCTACATAAAGGGGAGCGCTTCCAGCAAATCTGCGTGATTTTTCCCGAGGGATGTACCAAGGATGCAGACAGAGGGAGAAGGGGTCTGCCCCAGGAAGAACTGAGACTCTTCCCCAGGAGAGATCTTTGGTGTGAGAGACATCACCACCCCCCAGGAAACAGGTCCCTAGGCCGGCGATTCCGCAGGTGGGGCCGTACAAGGGGAGAACCCACCTGCCTCCAACTGCTGGGGCCCATGACCACCCAGCTCACTGGCACTTCAACATCAAGAAAGGGAAACATGTCCATTTCTCAAAGGCACACGTCAAATACACGCGTGAAAATTCACAAGAGGCAAGGAGCACCCGGGTGGCTCAGTCGGTTTGGCGTCCGACTCCAGCTCAGGTCACAGTCTCACGACTCCCTGAGTTTGAGCCCCACATCGGGCTCGCTGCCATCAGCACAGAGCCCACTCTGGATCCTCTGTTCCCCTCTCTCTCTGCCCCTCCCCCGCTTGCGTGCTCTCAAAAATAAATGAAACCTTTTAATTAATTAATTAAAGAAAATAAATTCACAAGAGGCAAGATGTGAGAGAAAGTCCATCAACTTACACGTAGAATCCTTGCGAATTATCAATGATGTCATAAATCATCTGCGATTTGACGGAGCTGAGGTTCTCCATGGCTGCTGCACCGCCGTTGTTCTTGATCCACTCCAGGACCAAGCCCATGACATAGATGCTGAAGTAAAGATTCAAAAAAAAAGAAAATCCATCTAGTTCAGCTTGGCAAAGGTGGAAAGACATTCAAGCCGACTGTTGTTTTGCAGCAAGCATCCTCCCCACCCCCACCCAGTTAACCCTTCACTTCCTACACTCACAGAGCCCATACTTCCCATAGTTTGTACCATTCACTCCTTTATTTTGTATTTCTCTGGGCCCACGATCTGGACTCTATGGTTGTGGAAGACCTGAAGCACAGTGTTCACCTTCTCTACAGCAGAGCCCTCACAGGGGGCCCGGGGCCCCCACCTGGAGGGAGAAGTGTGGTATGGCACTAGAAGCAGGGGCTGAGTCAGTCTTGACTCTGGTCCCACTGCCGCCACTAAGACTACCCAGGATTAGTCACCTTGGAAATCCAAACCCCGGCTTTCCCCTCTGGAAAGACGGACACCTACCACCCTATGCTGGACACCTGGCATTTCAGCTGTCCCAATCTTCCTAACCCCATGCCCACCCAACGGGCAGACCCAGCAGGGTCCCTTGTCCTCTGGTCTCAGAGCTGGGCAGGGGACCTAACAGGGCCGATCAGAGCCCTCCCTGGGATTCTCTGACCTGGGAGTGAGGACAAAGAGGCAGACCTAGCGCTGGTCAAAGTGTGAGACTTGAGTAAGAACATGTGACAGAGACTCATCTGCTTTCCAGCAGAAAGAAGGATCAGAAACGGAGAGCAAGTGGGGTGGGATTTGTGTCCCTGGTTCCAGGAGGAGCCACTGCACCCCAGCCCCTCCTGGAGCTTGGCAGTGTTCCTCTCTGAGCCAAAATGTCAGCTCGGCCACCTGTGAGACATCGGGGCTCGAGGGGATCTTAGGAGACAGATCGGATGAAGTGCTTAGTGCAGGGTCTGGCACGTGGCAGGTAGGTGACACAAGAGTAGTCAACAGCATCTTCATTACGAAGTGCTCATAACTGCACTGAACACACATGTTGAAGAGCAGTGGATGGTTTCCCAGTGGCCTTCTGAAAGCCCATCTCTCTCTTTTTTTTTATTTATTTTGAGAGAGAGAGTGTGTGTGTGCACCAGAGGAGGTGCAGAGAGAGAGAGAGAGAGAGAAGAGAGAGAATCTCAAGCAGGCTCTGTGCCTGAGCCACCCAGGCCCTGAAAGCCACCCTGAAAGCCCATCTCTTAAAGGAGCAAACAGCTCCGTGTGTACCTCACTCAAAGTTTGTGGGGGCAGGAGCACAGGTCTCCAAGGGAAGAGATACCATCCACTTGAGCTGGGAATATGCAGATCAGCTCTCGGCTGTGCACTCTCCAGGAGTGGAAAAGAGGTCCCCACCAGGGATCTGTGCAAACCAAGTGGCCAGGAGTCAATGCCCAGCAAAGATCTGGGGTGCTAACCCCTGGACAAGAGCTGCCTCATTCACTAACACCACGGGTCTGTTACCACCGTGACAGGTTGAAGAGGGAGATCACTGGATCTGGAAAGCACTCTAATGGCCAGAAGCTTGTCCCAGAGGAAGCCCAAGGCACTAACTGGCTCATTCACTGTGTCAACCTGGTAGGTAGAGGACCCCGGTGTTTCCATCCTCAGAAGTTAGCAGAAGCCAATGCTGGGCTGCTCAGTAGGCAGTGGGCAGACAGCAGCCTGCACCCACAGACGTGTAATAGCCTCTCCAGAACTTCCCCAGCTTGAGGAATGAGAAACAGTAGGTAGTGGCAAAAAGGGAAGAGAGAATAGAGTGGAGAACAGCCCCTGAGTAATTTAGAGCCTCAGCTGCAGCTCTGTGGATAATGACTGAGAAAGCAGAGGGACAAAGTGGAAAGAAGAAAGGCAGAGGAGTGTATTCCAACATCTATTATGGGGCCAGGCAGCCTGCTAGTTGTTCCTTCTTTTCTGGATCACAATAATCCTGAGGTCGGAGCTACCATCATCCCATTTCACAGATGAGGAAACTGACGTTTGGGGAATTTAATTTGGCTAATGTCACCCATGTAGTGGCTGATAAAGCCAGGATGGCAACCCCGCCTGGTCGGACTCCAAAGCCTGGGCTTTTTTCGCAGTAACCAAGGCATCTGGTTTCGTAGGGGCTCCAGGACCCTCAGCCACTACGTCACCGGCTAGTGGGGCAGCCAGGCTGGCACCAAAGCTCAGACACAGCCGCCTGTGCGGCTGCTAGAGCAGCTTCACAGCACACCTGTGTGGATGTGTGTGTGTTCCAGATAGGACGCTGCCCGCCTCTCTCTCTCTCCGGAAAAAAAAAAGGGGGGCGCCTGAGTGGCTCAGCCAGTTGAGCGGTCGACTTCGGCTCAGGTCATGGTCTCATGGTTTGTGAGTTCGAGCCCCACATCGGGCTCGCTGCTGACAGCACGAAGCCCGCTTCGGATCCTCTGCCCCTTTCTCTCTCTGCCTCCCCCCCCCCCCCGCCCCAGCTCTCTCCCTCTCAAAAATAATAATATAAACATTAAAAAAAACCACAGATATGACACTGCCCACCCACTCCTCTGTCCGGTGACCCGCTCTAGAACTCCCTTCTAACCCCAAACTCACTCTCCCACGAACCACAGAAGCACACCCCGCCCCATGACCCAGGCAAAGCCACTGGTGCCTATTCACTGACCGTACCCTTCCAAGGCCGCATTTCGCTTTCACCTATAGCTTTGTTATCCTAGCGTTCCCTAGCTGCTTTCTCGCTACTCAAATCCAAGGTTGCAGCAAGGTCCACAGTCCCAGCCAGTTCTCCGCACCAACACACTGCCCTCTCCGTAGCTGTCATGCTCAGACTCAGTGCTAATCTTAATGGGATCTGAGCAGGCGCTCGGCAGAAAGCCCTCCCGTCTTCCATGCTGTCCCAGAGCCGGCACCTGGAGCCTCGCCTATGAAGCCTCAGCATGAGGCAGACCGCTCGGAAGGAAGCGGGTTCTCCCTGTGGCTTCCGATTCATTATCAACTCAAGCTTCTAGCCCCACACAATCCAAACTCTTCAAACTATAGGGACCCTAAATGTTCGGTCTCAATTCTCCCCATTAACCAATTTAACATGCCTGATTCATGCCTTCACTTCTAAAATGCCACCTGCATCACACAGCATAGGTTTACCATCGAAGCTTGTCTATTAAGTTACTAAATAAATCACAGTAGATCCATTCTGTGGAATACCACTGGAACACCATACAGCAATTCAAAGGGGGGGAAAGGCAGGTATTTGAGCTTATATCGCATAGCATAGTGTTCGCGGCAGATTGTGGGGTAGAAAAAAGAAATTCACAGAATAGTCTACAGGGTAAAGTCCCACTCACATAACTAAATACAGCTCTGTATATCTGCATACGCCCAGTTAAGGGTCTGTCGGGACCCACAACGAGCAGTGAATAGTGGTTACCCCGGCCGGTTCTGCTCACTTCAGAAATCTTTGCTAGGAACACATTAGGCGGCTCAGTTGGTCAAGTGGCCAACTCTTGATTTCGGCTCAGGTCATGATCTCAGTTTGTGGGTTCAAGCTTCGCACTGGGCTCTGCACTTACAGCGTGGAGCCTGCTTGGGATTCTCTCCGTCTCTCCCTTCCTCTCTCTTTGCCTGCCCCCCCGCCCCGACGCCCTTTACCCGATCTGAAAATAAATTAACTTAAAAAAATAAAATTATTTAAAAAAAAGAATACATGTTAACTTTTTAAAGCAATACAAATACTCTCTGTGCACTAAGGCTTAGAAAAGCACACCAGAAATACTCAGAAAAACTCTCCCTGGCTGTTTGTTCTGAAGATTCTAACTGCAGAAACTCATCTGCTTCTGGGGCTCATGAGGAGCAAGGCTAAGGCCCTGGGCAGGCCCTCACTCCTACTCTGATAAGAGAGGCGGCCTTGATTAACAGGGTTATTTTCTTATTAGTTACTTTACCTCGTACTACAGAGAAAAAACAAATATATACTTACAGGGTCAGAGAACTATTTGTGGGTACAGAGGGAAGTGTGTGTACCTTCTTGCCTGTGCATTCATTGGGCTTAGTGTGATGTACTAAAGGGTTAAAACAGAAGGCCCACGCGATCCTTTATTCCACCCTAATTCACAGCTCAGGGCTACAGGCAACTATGTGAAGCGTTACTCAGCCCAGTTCACACAAAATGCCCAGAGCCAATGGTCATTCAGCTCTGATTTTAAAAGGAAAAAAAAAAAAGGCTTCTGTTCAAACAACTTGGGGCCTTTTCAAGGACTTCTGTGTGATTCAAAGCTCAGGAGTCTTCTGCCTGTCTTATTGGCTCACATTCAAGGATCGGGGAGGGCATCTGGCACAAATCTTATCTCTAACTTGGGGTTTGTTCTCACTGCGTGAGCTAAAATTTTCTAACCTTGAAGGTTGTTAAGTACCAACAAATGAACTAAGTTGGTTATCCAAGCCATAGATTTACGGTAATTGGTCAATTCAATGGACTTTTACTTCTCTCCTGTTCTCTTCTTTCGGGGTAAGAGAAAGGACGGCAACTTCCAGGGGGTCTTGGTCAGAACACATTTGAAACCGGTCTTTCTCTGCTACGTTTACACTATTCTAATCGAATATTAATGATTCTGCCCCTCGATGGTCTCAGCACTGTTCTGATCTGCCCGGGGGGAAAAGTTTTGCCCCTTTTCTGCCCTTGTTTCTGGTTCAGCCCCCTCTCCTGAGGCAGGAAAGCTCTGGGGAGGCAGTGACGGCCCTCCTCCACCCAATGTAACCCTCCTCCAGGTGACCAGCTGAGGTGACCAGCTGAGCTGACTGGTCAAGGCCCAGGCTGAGGCCTGCACAGGAGCTGGTAGGGGAGGGACCCTACATGAGAGTCACTGAAGAGTCCCTCTCTGTGTCTCTGGGTCTGACTCCACACACTGTTGTCTCCTATCATTTTGTCATATTTATTAGACAGACTGACCTGCTTTCTCACTGTTCCCACTGACTTTTCACCCTAATATTAACAAACAAACAGCATTTTAACATATTCATTGTATGTTTTAGAATTTGCTTCCGGTAACTCTTAGCTACCAGAGAAGGTGCCAGAGAGTGTGCCCTCCACCCCCCCCCCCCCCGCCCCTCCGGGCTGTGCTGTGATCTGAACTTGCCAGCTTTCAGACCACATTTCAGGACAGTGTTCCCCCCACCTCCTCCTGGAGCCCACGGTGGTCTCTGTCTCACCCTGAAAGACCCACCTGATGGCGAGCCAGGCCTTGGCCCCACCTTCTAACAGGGAGGACAAACACCACCTGTCACTGTGCAGCCTGGCACCTAAGCCCCTTCCCCAGGCTCCCCTGCACCTGCATCCTCACCACTCGGCACTTCCAACTTGTTTCCAACTTGGCCAGTGATCACTGGCGCCTGGAACTGCCTGGAACCCCAGAAACAGGACCGATGGACAAGAGGTTCAGCCCCACTGTCCCCACCCTTAACAGGCATTTCAGAAACATTCTCAACCAGGGTGAAACAGAGTGGGGTTTAGAAGTGACCAGGACAGTAACCACTAGAACACCCCATTCCCCAAGGAAAACAGGAGACACAAATTAGCTGCTGTGCCCCCGTCAGCGGTGCAGAAATCCAGTGGAAATTTCCATCAGAATTTTAACTTTGAGGGGCACCTGGGTGGCTCAGTCGGTTAAGCGTCTGACTTTGGCTCAGGTCACAATCTCACAGTTCGTGAGTTCCAGCCCCGCATCCGGCTGTTTGCTGTCAACACAGAGCCTGCTTTGGCTCCTCTGCCCCCGCCCCCCGCTCTCTGCCTCTCCTGCTCATTCTCTCTCTCTCTCTCTCAAAATAAATAAATTAACCTAAAAAAAAAAAGAATTCTGGGGCACCTGGATGGCTCAGTCGGTTGAGCATCTGACTTCAGCTCAAGTCATGATCTCATGGTTCATGGGTTCCAGACCCGCAATCGGCCTTTGCGCTGACAGCTCAGAGCCTGAAGCCTGCTTTGGATTCTGTGTCTCCTTCTCTCTCTGCCCTTCCCCCACTCATACTATGTCTCCCTGTCTCTCAAAAAGGAATAAGTGTTAAAAAATTAAAAATTAAAAAAAAAAAAAAAGGGGCGCCTGGGTGGCTCAGTAGGTTAAGCGTCCGACTTCAGCTCAGGTCACGATCTCACGGTCCGTGAGTTCGAGCCCCGCATCGGGCTCTGGGCTGATGGCTCAGAGCCCGGAGCCTGTTTCCGATTCTGTGTCTCCCTCTCTCTCTGCCCCTCCCCCGTTCATGCTCTGTCTCTCTCTGTCTCAAAAATAAAATAAATGTTAAAAAAAAAAAAAAAAGAATTCTAACTTTGAGAAAAAAACACTTTTCCTTCCTAGAGCCAATTACGTAGAAGATTTTCTAGAAGCAGCCTCTATCAGGAAGAACTCAGACAAAGTCCCAACTCAGAGGGAAATGCTCTCTGCGCCAGCCTGAGCCTGCCTTTCCACATGCTCTTCCGAAAGCACTTTCCCCCCAGAAAATTCCATGAGCGGAAGAGCTGGACTCCAACAGTGATCTCCTAAGACGAATCCTTCAGACACAAAGAAACACACACTGGTAATTTCACCTGTGGAGAACACTTAAGGTACAGGGTGAACCCACCCAAGCTCTGGAACCAGGCTGTCCAGGTTCCAATCCCAGCCGTGCCACGACCTACAAGTATGGCCTTTGCTTCTTTACTTGCAAAATGGGAGTAAAAAGAGTATTTACCTCCTCGGGTGCTCGGGAGCACTAAAAGGGTCATACAAATAAAGTATCACCATTCTATATCATACATGGCCTGAAAGGTAATCCATAAATTCTGGCTTTTCCCTCCCCTGCTAAAGCTCTGGGAACTAGCAACAAGAGAAACAGTAATAATACAGCAGCTAACATTTATAAATTACCATGTGCCAACCACCAAATGCGTTTTAGATGTAAGTAAATCAATCAATCAATCAATCCTCACAGCACTATCAGCAGGGTACTATTATTAGTCCTGGAGGAACCTGCTACACAGACAGGTTAAGTGACTTGCCCAAGATCACACAGCTAGTAAGTAGTAAAAATCTCCCAGGCAACTGTTAAATCCTAAGTGTCACAAGATTTTCACAAAATATCTGAGGCTTGGCGTTAAAAGACCATGGGGCAGGGGAGCCTCGCTGTCCCTGAATGTGCTTTAATACACTTTTCTCACTTGGCTAATAGGAAGCCAGGCGTACCGGACAAGCACAGACTGGGTGAAAAGCCCAAGCCAGTATGTTCGCTGCCTGGTGGCCAGCTTTGTGCAGGCCCAGCAGGGAAAGAAAAGAAAGCCGGGGAGGTCTGGCCTTTGAAAGTCCTTTTCCAAAGTTTCATGGAAGCTTCCAAAGCTTCATGTTTGAGATGCACACCTGCCACTCATTTGCAGAGAGCTTTTGGGTTAATGGTAAACTCCTAAGGCTATCAAGACCTAAAAAGGGCAAGGAAAACTGATCTAACAGTGCACAGGGGATAACAGGGAGAGGTGAGCTGGGCAAAGAATCCTGATAGGATGTCTGAGCCATTAGGTCACTGGCTAATGAAAACGTGCTCTACTTACTTCAGAAAGCTACCTCCCTCCGCTTTGATGGGAAAGAGTGAGACCTCCTCCGTCAGTCCCCGAGGCCCCCGAGCCATGCCCCGGAGCTAACCTGAAGCACGGAGGTGTGTTGTACAGGGAGCCGTTTCCAGCCTGCACTTTGTAGTCCAGGACTGACGGGCACTCCCTGAGGGCGAACCCCAGCAGGTCATCACGGACGATCACCACCGTGACCCCGGCAGAGCCTACGTTCTTCTGGGCACCCGCAAAAATGACACCAAACTGAAAAAGAGAAGGCATGGTGTTTTAGATACACTTGGTCATTTTTCATAACTGTATTCAAATTTCCCAATGTCTTTCTAAAGTATGAGGAAGTGATTCTATCCTAATCTTGCTCAAAGTGCATTCTATTCTCTAAAGGCATCTCTGCCTGGGAGAGTTCAGAGGCCTGCAGGTTACACATGTCCCTGGTCCCACTCACCAGCAAGGGGCCAGCCCGAACCAATCACTACAAAGACCTTATACATATTCCTATCACTGTATATACGTCCTTTCTACACCCAAACCAATATTTAAAATGGGCCTGGGTAGCTCAGTCGGTTGAGTGTCCCAACTCTTGGTTTCAGCTCAGGGCATGATCTCACAGTCCCATAAGTTCAACCTCCCCGTCAGGCTCTCGCTTGGGAGTCTCTCCCTTTCCTTCCCCACTCACACTGCCTCTGTCTCTCTCAAATAAATAAATAAATAAACCTTTTTTAAAAAAGTATAAAAAAATGGGGCTAACTGTTCTTGGTAACCAAAAGAAACACAGTTTTGAATGCATTCGTGTTTGTATAAAAGGACAATCGGAAGATGTTGAGAAATAATAGACAAGCTGCCTGAAAGAGAAGAAAGTTTAGGCAACAGATGTTTAAAGGAACTTCAGAAAATTTTGTCATGTAAGATTCAGAACCCTCTCCCACATCCTCCCATGAACGCTTTGAATGCTTTATAAATATCAAACGGCATCCCAAGGATAAGGAGGGAAGACAGCCGGGCCTGATAGGGAGTACTTTATAGGTGACACTGTTTAGAATTGCCAATGCGCGGCAACTGGTCATCAAAAGTGGATTATTCACAGAATGTGGTATAACCGCACAACGGAAGATTATTCAGCCTTAAAAAGGAATGAAGGTGCGACCCCTGCTACCGCGTGCATGACCCCCGAGGACATTTTAAGTGAAATGAACTTGACACAAAATGACAAATATTGCCTGAATCCCCTTCTATGAGGGACCCGGAAGAGTCCAATTCACAGAGGGTGGTGGCTACCAGGGCCTGGGGGACGACTGAGCAGAATTCCAGCTTGGGAAGATAAAAAGTTCTAGAGACAGATGGTGATGCTGTTTGCACAACAGTGTGAATGTACTTAATGTCCCTGAACTATACACTCAGAAATAGTTAAGGTGGTAAATTTTAAGTTATGTATATTTTACCGTAATTTTTTTTTTTAAAGGCAGGCTACCATTTAGTGAGTTTGTTTTTAAATGCTTTAAAGGGGGCGCCCGGGTGGCTCAGTCGGCTGAGCTTCCAACTTTGGCTCAGGTCATGATTTCATGGTTCATGGGTTCGAGCCCCCATTGGGCTCTGTGCTAACAGCTCAAAGCCTGGAGCCTGCTTCCGATTCTGTGTCTCCGTCTCTCTCTCTCTGCCCTCTCCCGTTCACGTTCTGTCTCTCTCCCTCTCAAAAATAAAATAAGCATTAAAAAAAAAAAAAAAAAAGGAAATTCAGGGCGCCTAGGTGGCTCAGTCAATTGAGCATCTGACTTTGGCTCAGGTCGTGATCTCGCGGTTTTTGAGTTCAAGATCCGCGCTGAGCTCTGTACTGACAGTTCAGAGCCTAGTGAGCCTGCTTCGGATTCTGTATGTATCTCTCTCTCTGTGCCTCCCTGGTTAGCACTCTGTCTGTCTCTCTCTTTCTCTCAAAAATAAATAAACATTAAAAAAAAAAGTAAATGCTTTACTTTTTGCACCCCCTAGTTGCATTCAGCTGAGTGCTGTGCTCCCCCGTCCACCCTGGTGTGCCACTAGGAAAGGCTATATGCCCTGTTGATGCTCTGGGAGTTGAGATGGGCTCACGGCCAGGTGCAGCTCCTTCACACATCCCCTGAGCTTGGATAATCTGCATTTTCCCTGGAAGACAGCAAGCTACTCCCACTGTGTTGGCCCAAACACTTCTAAGAGGGACCCTCGAAGGCAGATAAACTCCCCAAGGACTCCAGTGTGACCCTGTGAAGCAATCATTAACACGGGGTAACATCAAGATGTAAGCATTCTGACAACCCACAGGAAATAAGCAACTGTCGGCCCATCGCTGTGAGCTGCCCTGGCTTCGAGGTCTCTGCTGGCCCAAGACGCTCTGGGCCTTTCCGTGTCCTGGTACGTATGTTAAAATGCTCTCAGGGAATCCGAGACACTGGGGTGCCCCCGCCAGGCTCTTTTACACTCTACCTTGGAAACATCCACTGGCTTGGATAGGAAGTTTGAGGACATGTCACAAACCAGCACTGCTCCCTCGACGTCTGGGATAAAGTCAAACTCCACTCCGTGCACAGTCTCGTTGGCGCAGTAATATACATAGGAGGCATCGGGGCTCAGCTTCCAGGTGCTTGGATCTGGAATTTCTACCACAGAAGAAAAGGTGGAGACTCTGGACTTTCATTCTGCCTTCCTTGTGTAGATGGGACTGACACACTTCCCCTAGCAGCGAAAGGCTCATCCCAAAGCCCTCCCAAGTGAAACCACCCTATCCATCTTGCATTATAATCCCCATCAACAACCTAAAAAGATTATGAATCCCACCCCTTTGACAGTTATTGGGGGTAACTCATCTTCAAGAATGGTGTGGTGGGTATTTCTCGAGTTTTTTCTCATTACCCAGCATCCATCTATCCTATGTCCACTGAGTTTCTTCTTGGGGCCCCAGCCTCCCCAGCTCAAGCCCACGAAGCTCCAGTGTGGCCAATTCCACTGGCAGTCACATGACTGATTGGGAATGGAACACAGGAGACGTCAGACTCTAACTGGAAATGCTTGAGCAAAGGCACTGAAACTTGGGAGAACAGAAGGTCAGGAGCATCTTCTAAAAGGGAGTACAGCTTTTCCGACTGTGGAGCCACCACAGAGACGAGGGGAGACACCAGGACCTGCAGGCACTTGTTGGGGCCCTTGATCAAGCCATTCCTGAACCCAATCAGCCTCTAGGTTTTCAGGTGAGAGAACCTATGAATACTCACTCTTTCTGTAGCAGCCAGTGAACAATCTTAACAAGTACAACCATCCAGTCTGAATGGTACCAAACCAACTATTGACCAGAAGAAGGAATTAAAAACTGCTGGTTGCCCTTGGTGAGGGTAACCTGATATCTAAGCTGGGACTACCCACCCATCAGCATTTGTCAGCATTTCATTATCACTGTTGAACTCAGACTCCAGCACTTACTTGTGTAACTCCCAAGTTTGGGGTGGACGATATTCACGGTCCCAAACTTCTTGGCTTCTTCGGCGGCCTTAGCTGACCAAGATCCTGTCACCACATAGTCGGCACACCTTCCTGCTTTCAGGCCAATCAGGTTTAAGGGGACAGCACTGAACTGGCCAGACCCACCTCCTTGCACAAAAATGACCTTGTAGTTGTCTGGAACGGCTCTGGGCAGAAGCACATGTGACGGTAAACAGAGACACACAGGGTGCAAGAATGAGTGATGCTCTCTACCAGCACTTTACCCTGGGTGGATATACTACAAGAAATATGGTAAAGTCCCCCCCGCACCCCCGCACCCACCCACCCCCCCCACCCCCCCCCACCCGCGGCTTTGCCTTCCCCAATCCAGTCACTTATCTATTCCCTCCTTGGACAACCATTATCAGACTCTGTGTGGAAGCCTATGGGGAATGTTTGGAGGGAAGTCAGTAACACCCTGCTGGTCATCTTGCTACCACTCTCAGACTACATGGTTCAAGGGAGGCCAACCCTCGCTCCAACAGAAGGGCGCTTGACCGGAGCTGGCCAGTGGGGTTTGGTTCTGACACCTTTGCTCAAACTTCAGGAAAAGGGGAACGCTTTCTACTGAGGGAAAGGATAAACCGGCTAATCCTACAACCCCTGGTGGCCACCTGGTGAAGCCAACACCTAAAAAAGCAGAGCCAAAAGATGAAGATAAAGACCTTCCTGAACATCACCTAAATCACTCCTTCACTTTACGGTTACACACGGTAACACACCCCCTCTTTCACTTAAGCTAAGAGCTGGGCATCTGTCACTTACAACCAGAAGTCCTAAAAATAGATATGTGCTGGTCCATGCTATGAACCATGCGGACGGTGATAAGAATCGTAAATAACGTTTTAGGCCTAAGCATGTAATCACATACGGACATACATCAAGACTAACAGGGGGGCGCCTGGGTGGCTCATTTGGTTAAGCGTGCGACTTCAGCTCAGGTCATGATCTCAAAGTTTGTGAGTTCGAGCCCTGCGTTGGGCTCTGTGTTGATGGTGCAGAGCCTGGAGCCCACTTTGAGTTCTGTGTTTTCCCCTCTCTCTCTGCCCCTTCCTCAGCCCAGCTCACACTCTGTCTCTCACTCAAAAATAAATAAACATTAAAAAAAAAAAAAAAAACAAGACTAACAGGGAAATTTCTGGACTCCAGCATAGAAAATGAAGATGATGGTTGGAATGGCTCTAGGCACTAAGAGAAGGCCAGCTCCAGAGGGACTAGGCCATGGAAACTGGACCCAAACCTTTGAGTAAGGTCAGAGCTTGGAAACAGGTATATGGAAGGCAGATGGCTACAGACAGGCCCAGCACCAAGGTAAGAACCAAAGGGCAGAGCAACCCGAGAGGGTCCTGGGGAATGGGTGCTGTGCAAATATCTGGTCCTGAACTATGTCTGCCTGTGATCATCCAGTGCCTACTGCCAGGTCTCATTGAGAGGTTCTAAACATGAGGTTCTCAGCAGCTGAGAGGGTTCCAAGTCTATGTTATTCAGATGCCAGACAGATAAGAAGGCCAACACCTGGATGGAAGGACAGCAGATAGAGACAGAGCAGACAGGGGTACAAGGTAGGCACTTGGTTAGGAGACTAAAGGACAGGCCCATAAACTGAACTGAGAGTCCAGTCCCAGGAGGCTCACAGCCCACATCTTCTGGGGCCAAGGTTCCATGAAGCACAGGATTATGCTGTGGACAGGACATGGGACCCAGCAGGCAGACCCGGTGAGTGAAGTCACGCGAACGATTACTGGTTCTGACCACTCGCATTGCACTGGGCTTCTAGGGGCTCCTCACAAAAGTGTCCCCAAGCCTGCCCCATCTTGAAGCGTTTCATCAAGGCAATTTAAAAGGAAGTAGTCCATATAATTCCAATCTTGTTAATGAAATAATGCAAACATGAACCCTAAAATGTTAATAATAATTACCTCTGACTGATAGGGTTATGGATAGTTTAATTCTATCCATAGTTTAACTATCCAGTAGTTTAAATTCTAGTTTAATTTGTGATATTCAGGTTTTCCCCTAAACTTTCTACCATGAACATGCACCAGTTCTATGAGCAGAACGAAAATGTGGATTTCCCCACCCCCCACCCAAGATTACCATATTCATAACGTTTATGTGAAAATGTATAGATAATATATCTCTCATTTAAACAGCAATCTATTTACAAGTAAGGTTTCCTCTGGGTAAGGAGAATGGTACAGATAAGCTAAGAGGGACCACCTGAGAAGTTCCTGGAGTGAAGAACTCTTAAAATTACCCAAAAAGTTTGCAAAAGATGAAGTTTCTACAGAGATTTGGATTCAGCTGGGCTAGAGAGGGGCCCTGCACTTAAATTTTTTAATACCTCCCCGCAGCCAGGTGATTCTGACAGGTGGTCTGAGACCCACATTTTTAAGAGCCAGTAAACTAACCAAGATGACCATTTCTTTGTTATCTAAATCCCTATTAAGCCTGAAAAATCTTTCTTAGATATAATGAATCCAAATCTTTGGAAACACCACATAAAATAAAAACACACAAACATAGGACAGCAAACAAACAAAAAAGCATGATGTACTAATTTAGTGACTTTGGGAGAATCTTTAAAAGATTATTTTTAATTATGAAATATTCTTAACACACAGCAGAGTAAATACTATAACAGACACCCAGGTATGTGGATTATCAAACAAAAGTAACGAATTTGGTCTTTAAAATTTTGAACTTACAACAATTCCCGCACAAGATTCTCTGTGTTGTTAATAATCTTGGCAAAATCTGATGACCTGTGGCTCATTTCTGTGGAAGGAAAGAAAAACAAGAAAACGCAGTTCCAGTTCAAAACCAAATGAAAAGAAGAAACTTTAGAAGCAAGTGCACAATTTGCAAATAAAATAATAACGGGAAATTGCAGTGATTTTGCAAATTGTGGGCCAAGGCTCACTTAGTTTAGGGGAAAAATCCAAACTGATTTTCCAATTGCAAACATTTGAGCCTTACAGCCACAGCAGAATGATTTTTCAAGTCACATACTCATTGAATGAGCCATTTACTAATTCATCCTTCCGTCCCTGTGATTTCTCACAAACACGAACCCATGCACAAAGGCTACCCCCGAGAACAGCAGCACAAATTTCCGCACTGCGGCTCTCATTTCACAGAAACCCAAGTATTCGTCCCAAACCCACAGGAACAAAATTTAATAGCAACAAGCATGCAGTTAACCCTATGATCTCTTAATACTATGTGGCCTTTGGAATTACCTAACAAGAAAAAGGACATTAAATTTTCAAGAGGAAATTTTTAAATTCCAAGGTTCTCTTCCTCAATAATGTAAGAGAAACTTAATGAAATTATTAACGCGCAAGATCTTGAGCAAAGGCTTGTAGACCTTTAAACATTTACTGAGTTCATTTGTAAGTATAGCCCAGGCTGTACAATGAATGTGAGGCAATACTATAAAGGTTCAGAGCATGGTGAGGCATGTGATCTCCGATGCTATCAACAGCAAAAACCAACCATGAAAGGGTAAGCGGAGAGGCAAGAACCCCTCACCAGCATGGGTACTGATTTCAAAACTGCTTCCATCAATCATGCGACCAAAATTACTAAAACTTAAAAATAGATCTACAAAGGCCTAAAGGAAGACCGAGGGGAAAAAACTCGAGGCTTGATGCATTTTAATCAGTTTCCTTTGGAACCTGGATATTCAGAATCAAAAAGTAAATCTTACCAAGAACACTAATCCCAATTCCTTTGTAGTCTAATAATTCCTTTTGTATCTCTAACAATACCTAGGAAAAAACAAGAGAAAATAAAATGATTTGGATATTCTGTGCAGAGCACTCCCTCTGGACATCAAAGAGAGGGAGTCCACCCATAGGGCCTGTGAGGTCCGGAAGCTTCTGTCGTGCCCACGGCCAATCCCCTTCCTCCCACCCAGCCCACAGAGCCCTGCTAATGCAATTTACACACAAGTTAAGTGTGAAATTATGTGATGCGATTGATGTTAAAATACAGCTTTTCTGGGGCACCTGGGTGGCTCAATCAGTTGTGCATCAGACTCTTGTTTTCAGCTCAGGTCAAGATCTCATGGTTCATGAGATCGAGACCTGCATCGGGTTCCACACTAATGGCACGGAGGCTGCTTGGGATTCTCTCTTCCTCTCTGCCCCTCTCCCAACTTGCTCTCTATACTCTCTCTCTCAAAATAAATAAAAATAAACTCAAAAAAAAAAAACCCAGCTTTTCCAAAAGCATGAATTTATTTAGGTATAAAAATTCACCTGGATTCAAAAAATAAAGTTCAAATAAAGAATTTTTCTGATGACAACCCTCAGCTGTCAAGATAAGACCTTTGGGAAAAAACGGACGCGCTAGAAAATATCCCCTCCACTATCACATTTCTCACTCTGAATGCAGAAACACAACAAAATGCATAAAGTTCTGGGTTCAAGGAAAAACAAAAAACGTCGGTGAGGCTGAAATTAAACTGATAACTCAATTTTCCATCTTTTTAGTCTAAGGTGCTCAAATGGAACAGGGTGGGTGTGCGGGAATTAGGAAGAGCCTGCTGTGAATGAAGGGGCTCCTGGGTGGCTGTTGGTTAAGCGCTGGACTCTTGATTTGGGCTCAGGTCCTAATCTCACCGGTTCCTGAGATCCAGTCCCCTGTTGGGCTCCGAGAAGCCTGCTTAGGAGCACGTGCTCTCTCTCAAAATAAATGAACATTTAAAAAAAACAAAAAAGAAAGAAACACCTGTTGTGAAAGATCAATGGGCAGGGGAGGTAATGACATACCGACAGAGCCATGAGGGGGATATTCCTATCCCCAATGTGCAGATGAGTAATATCAGCCAAGGCTCTGAGGGCTATGCAACTGGCCAGCCCTTTGACCCCTCTACTAAGGCTACTGCAGTCCCTTAACCACATTCTACCTTACAGGGACAACTGGGCAGGGGAGACCCAATTTACCACCAATCCCAAAGAGTCAGGAAATGGGGCACGGCTCACCAAACCTTACAAAACACAGCTGGCTTGGGGGGAGCCCCACTGATGTTTTGTTCCTCCAAAGTAAGTAAAATGCAAGTAACTACACACTGAAAAAAAACAAAAAAACACCAATCCTTTATTTATTTTTCTTAAAGAAGGAAGATAAAATCCTATCAGAGATGAATGTTAAAGTGTGAAATGACATGATATCTGGAATTGGCTTTATTGTTTATTAATTTTTTTTAATGTTTAATTATTTTTGAGAGAGAGAGAGAGATACAGAGAGCAAGCGAATGGTGGGGGCAGAGAGACAAGGAGACACAGAATCCGAAGCAGGCTCCAGGCTCTGAGCTGTCAGCACAGAGCCCGATATGGGGCTCGGAGCCTAGAACCATGAAATCATGACCTGAGCCGAAGTCAGACATTCTACTGACTGAGCCACCCAGGCGTTCCTGGAATTGGCTTTATTATTTTTTTTTATTAAATTTTGTTTAATGTTTATTTATTTTTGAGAGAGAGAGAGATACAGAGCACAAGCAAAGGGTAGGGGCAGAGAGACAGGGAGACACAGAATCCAAAGCAGGCTCCAGGCTCTGAGCTGTCAGCACAGAGCCCGACGTGGGGCTCGGATCCAACCAAGAACCATGAGATCACGACCTGAGCTGAAGTCAGACGCTCTACTGACTGAACCACGCAGGCACCCCTGGAATTGGCTTTAAAATCATCCCAGAGCCGGTGGGGAGTAAGAGCGTGCTGGAGGAGGGAGTACTGAAACAAGCAAGGCTGGCAAAACGTCCACAGAATTCAAAATCCTCAGAGATGGGTCCATGGATTTCACTGTATTATTCCCTCTCTACCTTTGTGTATGTGCAAACTGTCATGAAGTACAAAGAAAGGGAAAAAATGCCCTGAAAACATACATTAAACAGGTGAGATAAGCCCTCTGTAGAGGCATCCTGCCATCAGAGGTTTCCTCGAAAGACAGAGGCTAAAACAGGACGGTCATAAAACAATCTAAACTGGAGTGTAATTTGTCTAAAAAAAAAAAAAAAAAAAAAACTTTTTGAGAGAGAGAGTGCGCACGCGCACAAGCAAGAGTGAGGGGCAGCAGGAGACAGAATCTTAAGCAATCTCCACATTCAGAGCAGAGTCTGATGCCGGGCTCCATCCCACCAACGTGAAATGATGGCCTGAGCTGAAATCATGAGTCTGATGCTCAAGGACTGAGCCACCCTAATGCCCCTGAAAAAAACAACATTTTAACAATAAAGAATTAAACAAAAGGTTCCTTTGGCAAGGGCGGTGGGGGGGGCGGGGGGGATGTCAAGAATTTGTCATTGTTGGGACACCCGGCAGCTTGGTCAGCGAGCATGACACTCTTGATTTTTAGGTCGTGAGTTCAAGCCCCACTTTGGGTATAGAGATTACTTTCAAAAAAGAAAAGAAAGAAATCATAAAAGCTAGCATTAGAAAAAAGGATTTGTCACTATTCTGTAAACTACCGGATGCTTATTAGCACTGGCTGAACAAATAAACTTTAGTGAATCCATCTTTGAACTCCTGTTTAAGACTGGATTTCTCACAAAATAGATGAACACCGGAGAAGAGAAATAAAAATAAAACAAGATAAAAACAGAGAGGGAGGCAAACCATAAGAGACTCTTAAATATGGAGAACAAACTGAGGGTTGCTGGAAGGGAGCTACGTGGGGGATGGGCTAAATGGGTGAGGGGCATTAAGGAGGGCACTTGCGATGAGCACTGGGCGTTATATGTAAATGATGAATGACTAAATTCTACTCCTGAAACCAATACTACACTAAATATTAACTAACTTGAATTTAAATAAAATCTTGGACAAACAACAACAAAAAAGACTGGATTTCTCTTACAGACAGTATCCCCTAAAATGAGGTTATAACCCAAATCATTACAAAGAGTTTTAAAAGACTTCTACCCCAAAAATCATGCCCCTCTACTCCAGTGGAGTTTCTTTAGCTGCAGAGTACAATTGCTTTTGTGGGTCACAACTAACTTTTTTAAAGTTTATTTATTTATTTTGAGAGACAGCGAGCGGGGGAAGGCCAAAGAGAAAGGGAGAGAGAGAATCCCAAGCTGACTCTGTGCTGTCAGCACAGAGCCCAACACGGGGCTTGAACCCACGAACCGTGAGATCATGACCTAAGCGGCTATCAAGAGTCAGACACTTAACGGACTGAGCCACCCAGGTGCTCCTCACAACTAGTTTTTTAAATGAAATAGACTAGAGTGGAATAGAATACAAAACTATGTATGTTGTAGTTATTTAGGCCAAATATTTCATAAGACCTTAATATAAGGCTTTCATTATAATTATATGCATATATTTTGTCATTTTGTAAAATATATTTTTCATTGTGGTCACAGTCAACAGTAAAGTTTGAAAACCTTCTCTAATCCTAACATTTCAATCAAATCAAAACTCATAAAAAGCAACATCTGCCCACTTCCTTCCGCCCACCCCCTCCCCCACCCAGAGAGGGCATCTGAGGGCAAAAATCTTCCCAGGAAAACAATAATTACGTTACTAATGATCACAACTGCCATTTTAAAAAATGCATAAAGAAACTGCACAAGGAGGGGTGCCTGGGTGGCTCAATGGGTAGAGCATGGGACTCTTGATCTCAGGGGGCCTGAGTTCGAGCCCCATGGGGGTGGGGAGAGATTACTTAAAAAAAAAAAAAAGAAAGAAAGAAATTGCACAAGGAACAAATAGAAGATTCCAAAACAGAGAAGGGACAAAGGTGAGGCAGGTACAAGAAACGTTTGCACAGCTCTGACAGGGAAGGAATCTCGCCTAAAACCGACTGTAATAGGTGAGAAAAAACAAGCCCTGTTCTCTCAGCTACCGCGAGCCCTGCCCCTAGAAATGCAAGAAATCCTTTCCCTTCTAAAATTGTAAGATTCTCTGTTCGTACAACACAGAGGAGGCTCTATCCCGGGGAGATTTCTACTCTGTTCAACAATAGATAATTGTAAAGCATTTGGCTATGCCTCATGTTGCAACAACATATTATCAGTCATTCTGGTTAGAAAAATAAAAATATAACAGCAGCGATAGCAGTTTGTCATTCAAGGCAAATCACAAGCTGCCTTCTTCACAACTGGGGAGGGGGGGGGGTGATGGGGAAAGGAGGAATGGGTGTTGGGGGAGGAGCTGGAAGCTGGCATGGTGCCTAGGAAGGCAGGGAGTCAGTTCCACTAGGACTTGAAAAGTCTGGTTGTGGCCCCAGGGAGAATTCAATCATCCCATTTCCTCCAAAACAAAGTGAAGCTAACTGGGCAAGCAGCCCAAAGCCTAACAGAATTTGAATACTCGAATGCTTTTAGGAAACAAGCCAGTTTAAAAAAAAAAAAAAAAAAAAAAAACACCTACGCGTGGAACAGAGCTGAAATAAAGGTGGCGGGGGGGGGGGGCAGCTTCTCTAGGGGAACAAGGAAAGGGTGGACTGAAGGCTTTCAGATTTACATTTCTGAAAAGCAACGTTCCCAATTGCCGGCTAAACCAAACACTCCCTACGAGGAGGGGTCATGCGCGGGACTCCAGTTTGCCATCCCCTCCAGTTAACGCGATCCTCATTCACCATTCATTCAAAGTATCCATTCACAGATCCACTCGGCACTGCCTGGCTCTCAATGCCGGCCGGGCAAGGCGAACGCAGAGATGAGAGCTCTTGCCTTCCCGCCGCGCCCCGGGCCCAGCCCAGGAGAAGGCACAGCACCGGAGTCTGCAGGTGCGCCGCACGGGCGAGCCGAGTCGTGCACGCCGCGCCCAGGGCAGTCGGCGCCAGGGGCAGCTGTAGAAGCAAGTCGCCGAGTTTCCTTTCCCCCAGATGCATTCTTCCAGAAGCCCACTTGCGAGGGATCCTGAACTGGGCATGCACTCTGTTGCAGAACGCTCGGAAGACTCCGAGCCGGGAGAGGGGATCCGAGCGCCCCGCCTCGGAGATACACTGCGAACCGCGCGCGCTCCCGCCCGCACCGCACTCTCGGCTCGCGCTCGTGGGGACTTACCGAGCGCGGCAGCTTGGCAGGCCCGGGCCCGAAGTTGACCACCTGCCTCCGGGCGCTCATGATGCGGCCGCGCAGGAGGCGAGGGAAAACGAGAGAACCGACCGCGTGGGCAGCGCAAGTCTACTGCTGGCTCAGACCTTCTGCCTCCTCCCAGCGCCCAGTCGGCGCCCCCATTGGCCCGCGCTGTCGCAGGCCCTGCGCTAATTGGTTCGCGCTACGGGGCTCGCATCCCCATTGGTCATGCGCCTCAGCCAAGGCCCAGGAGCAGTTGCTCCTCCTCTCGTCTACTGCCTCAGCTCCTCTCTTTCTGATCAGTGCAAGGCGCGCGGGAGATTGCACCAGCCGCCCAGCTCGGCAGAGTGCCCGCCCTAGGATCGTGGGCGGCGGGAAAGGGCTGCCCCTGCCAACGTGGGTTCGTGCTTCTGCGGCCTGGATCCGGACCGTTTCCCCCCTCCAACCGCAGCCCCTCTCTCTTGGTCGCACTGGGAGACGTGGAGCAAATCCTTCCCCAATCCAACCACCTCACCCGCCCCTGGTCTGGGCTCTGATGCATGCTTCAGAACCAGCGGTTACTAATTCACGAAACTTTTCTAAGCGCCCCCCACCAGCCCCGGATGCCGCATTGGAGAGACAGGGCTCTCAAGAATGGAACTACAGGGTGAAGGGTGGACGGACGGGAGGGGGAGTGCGGGGGGAGGGGGAATGAGATTCCCTGCATGGATAGATGGACCAGGAGTTCCTGCAGAATGAAAGGATGGAGCGGCCAAGCACTCGAGGAGGAGCACTGGCCTGGGAAATCTGGATGCCCCCCCCGCCCAGGCAAGTCCTTTCAAGTTGCTGATTCTCCATTTCCTTTTGTGAAAAGAGCGAGTACGACCTGGCATTCGCTCTCAGGTTGCACCGGTGCTGACAAGCTGTGGGTTTAGAAACGTGAGGAGATATTAACGGCAATGCGAAACCACTAGGGAGTCAGTGCAAGCCTAGGGAGAGGCCCAGAGTCAGTCTGCAGCCCAAGCCAAGCCGGGCGCCAGGCCAGCGCTGCTCAAACTTTTCCACAGACGCATCCTTCTCAAGAGAACTCCCGTGGAGACCCGCATGGTGCTCTGAAACAGGGAGGCCCCCCCTTCCCCACAAGAAAGATATTTCTTTGGATTCTGGAATTTCATTATTTTTTGAACTGCGAAGTCTGCTTTCTACTCCATAATTTAACCTAGTTTCTTTGAATATAAAACATATGTTACCAAACCTTTGAGCAAAACTAGTGCTCCAGGAATACACACTGGGGCTTCCTGTAACACCACCCACAGGGGGACCTACCGCCCCATTTGAAAAGGCTTGTAAGATGACTGGGTTTTTTTGGCTTTGGTTTGTTTTTTGTGGTACGTGGGTGGGATGGGGCTGGGGGTGGAGGTCCTGCTTTGGATTTGTGAGTTGGAGGGCAAAATTTCTAGAAAAAGCTCAAATGAACAAGGTCACTGCCTTCCACAGCACCCTCATTTAAGAAATTGAAAAACTGAGTAAAAAGGTGTGAATCTCAGTCCATAAACTAAGATGTGCAAGAATAGTCACGCATCCATTATTTTATATAAAGACTTAGCTATAGACCCTGAGCAGCTAATCCACTGAAGGAGTGGGGGAGCTGGCCTTCCTCCTTCCTGGAGTCCCTAACCACAGGGATTTACACGGCCCTGCAGTGTGGGATGAAGAGGGGAGCACCCAGCCATTTGGTCTCCATCCCCCCAAATTTGGCTGAGTTGTCTCCACTATTCAGGTTTATATGGCTGCTTCAGTCAATGAAACCACGTCTATGTCCCACAAGGAACACAGGAAATTCGGGTGGGCTGGAGGTGGCGATCATCCTATCGGCCAAGACAGGCCACGAGGTCATTCCTTCTAGGGCTTTCCAGTTTCTGAGATGATATTACAGGGAACTGAGGCACACAGAGCCTCTGCCCAGGCAGGTACTGCTGACCTCTGGCTCTCTCTCTCTCTCTCTCTCTCTCTGTCTCTCTTCCTCCCAGCCCAAGGGAATCTCTTTTTCATTCCAGAGAGAATCCACTTCTTTCTGTTTCTTCCTCACACGCTGGGCACAAATACCTTAATTCTGCACCACAAATTCCAGTGTATCCTGGGCCACTTGGGAATAGAAAGGTGGTGGTGAAATTGTGGTGAGTTGGAACGTGCACCCTTTTGTGCAGGAGTTGCACGGGCCCACCACGCGTTCCTGCTTTCCTTCCATGGAACAGAGTCGTCGCCAGGAAGTGGTGGCCCAGCCAGTCTCCTCATTTCCCAGCTCTCCTTGCATCCAGGCAGATGGAGTGCCTGGGTCCCATCAGTGGAATGGAACCGAGGATGTCCCTTTCCGGGGTGGGGAAATGGTGTGTTTCTGCACTTCTTTTCCCCACTCCACAGGCTGAAATCAGAGACTCTGCGGTCCCCGGAGATGGTGGAGACACAGAAAGGAAGGATCTCCATCCAGTCTCTGTATCACCGACTTCGGGCTTGTTATTCACAATCGAGAAAGTATCTCTTCTTTTGTGTCGTGCCACTGAAATCCAAGGGGCTTTTTGTTCCGGTGGCTCCTGTTATCCGAATTAATACCCCACTCTCCACACGACAGCTGCAGCTCAGGTCCAGCTGTTGTTGCCAAATGGGCAAAGTTGATGGAGCTGTCTTCCCATTTATAAGGAAAAACCAAAAACCCAGATGTTGATGTGATGTCTTCCAATTTTTAAACGTCTCCGAATTTAAATTTCAGAACGCACTGTACAGGTCAATATTGTTAAGGGGTCCCGCCTAGATTCCCTCCAGGCCTGATTCAGCTTGCTGGCCACCAGCTCTCCTTCTAACGACTGCTTTACAGTATTCTGCTGCATAATTCCCTCCTTCAGCGAGGAATACACTCTGCTCCCTGCTTGAATGAGAGAACGAGAAAAGAAAAAAAACACTGGGGAAATGTAATTTAATCTCAAAATATCCCTCTGTCACCCTTGCCTATCTTGCAGTGCAGATGTATAAAGACAGCCCAGGGGATTCCTGCATTTCAGGAGGGCCCCTCCCCTCTTAGTAGGCTCTCACTGAGGTTAAAAGCAGCTTCTTTATGAAAGATGTATTTTGCAAATGTCAGTTTCACAGGTGTTATTTCTTGAGCCCTTACTGTAACATGTGAATGTGCCACCATTTCCAGTCGGGTTGGCCATCCCATTTAGAGGGGAAGGAGAAAAGGGGCGCCTGGGTGACTCAGGCAGTTGAGCATCTGACTCTTGATTTCGGCTCAGGTCATGATTTCACAGCTCATGAGTTCAAACCCCGAGTCAAGCTACACGCTGACAGAGCCTGCTTGGGATTCTCTCTCTCTCTTCCTCTCTCTCTCCCCCACTCAGGCGCTCTCTCTCTCTCTCTCAAAATAAATAAACACACTTTTAAAAAAAAGAGGGGAAGGAGAAGAGAACTGAACAGAAAAGAAACCTGTTGGGAATGAGGGAAGAGTATTTCTGTTGCCCTTTTCTGTAGTTGGAGCTGAAGATCCTTTTCTGTTATTACTCCTGGAGGAAATGAGGGACAGGACAAGGGACTCAAACAAAAAGTCAAAATCCTATAACACTTTTCATTCTGACCCCAAAAGGTGGGAAAAGTTACTCACCCTGCTTACTTTACGACCTCAGTTTATTCCCTCTCCCTACTTCACTGCATTTTAAAAATTTGTGATAAAACATACATAACAGAAAAGTTACCATTTTAACCATTTTTAAGGGTACAGCTCAGTGGCATTAGTACATTAAGTGTTGCGCAACCGTCACCACTGTCCATTTCCAGACTTTTTCGTCTTCCCCAACTGAAACTCTGACTGTATCCATTAATCAGTAAGTCCCCACTCCCCTTTCCCCCAGCCCCCATAAATCACCGTTCTTTCTGTTTCTATGCATGTGGCTGCTCTGAGTACCTCTCATAAGGGGAACACGGTGTGGGAAACAAAGGCAAAAGAAAAAAATTAAATTTCCTTACAACTTTCCAAGTCCTTGAGACAGGCAGAATGACCTTGCTCTAGGAACTCAGCAGTCTGGATGTTGACACTTTGTTAAGGGCAAAAGGCAATCTTAGCTTAACATTATCCTGACCTCCAGATTCTTGTAAGTTTCTTTTAACATATACAAATTCCTTTGGAAACTTCCTTTATCTCAAATCCCTCCAAGATATATGTTAGCAACCATTCTCCAAGCGTATGGACCACTGATATACATATGAATGGTCTCATGACTGAGGTTTCATTAGACAGTAACAAATGACCTTTTCCTAACAACAGCTCTAGCCCCCTCAAGGTCCTGGAAACATTTCTTGCAATATTCCTTAGAGACTTACGCTATCCCTAACCCTCTCCCAACTTGTAAGTATATAATCAGTCGTTCCTCACAACCCCAGTGCAGCTCTTTCTGCCCATGAGTCCTATCCCTAAGCTTTTAATAAACCGAAGACATCTCAAAAATTCTTTCTTGACCGTTTCTGCCAAACCCCAATATTTCCACATCTGAATATACAGAATTTGTCTTTTGTGACCAGCTTATGTCACTTAACACAATGTATTCAAGGTTCATCCATTTTGCTTTATTTATTTTTTTTATATATCTTTTTTAAAGTAGACTTTATCTTTAGAGCAGTTTTAGGTTCACGGGAAAATTGAGAGGAAGTTATTTTTCCTCTCCCCCATCCCCTACATATGCATAGATGGCTTCCTCTATTATCAATATTCCCCACCTGAGTGGTAAGTTTGTTACAAATCAATGAACCTATGTTGACACATCACTGTCACCCAAAGACCAGAGTTTCCATTAGGGCTCACTGTTGATGTTGTAAAATACTGTGGGTTTAGACAAATGTATAATGTTGCATATCCACCCTGATTAGTATCATACAGAGTAGTGCTCTATTCATCCCTCTGTCTCTCTCTCTCTTTTTTTTTTTTTCATTTTTTTAAAGTAATCTCTACGTGTGGGAGCTCACTTACAACCCCAAGATCAAGAGTCACATGCTCTACTCACTAAGCCAGCCAGGCGCCCCCTTTGTCTCCCTTTTTGAATGGTCAGTATAGAGAGCATTCTACAGCAAAGTTTGCACCAGTAAAATCTCTAAGGGAGTCATTTTAAGAGAAACGCTCTGTATGGACCACTGGGCATCCCCCGCAGGGGACTGCACACTGCTTATATCTCCCAACATCCTAAAAGGATTCTGGTATGGAAAAGGCATCAGGATTTTTTTTAAACCTGAAAATGTACTTATGTCACTACTTTTTTGTGTGTGTTTTGTTTTGTTTTGTTTTGTTTTTAAGGAAGAGAGCAACCCCTTGACACCATCTGTCTGATGTGTAGACACAGTATTCACCACACCCAGCCGGGCTGCCCCTGGTCATGTACCTGTGCAGTTTTGGATTAACACTCTTCACCTGGGCTGCCTCACCTGGGTTCCACGTGGAAGCATGAAAATGGGCCACGGAGCACTTGTTCAATCAGCTGTCCAAAGTCTTCATGTGCCCATTATAGAAACCATCAAGTGTCTTTTAGAATGGCTTTTGCAGGGGCCTCTGGATGGCTCAGTTGTTAAGCACCTGACTTTGGCTCAGGTCATGATCTCACGGTTTGTGAGTTCAAGCCCCATATTGGGCTGTGTGTCTGCTTTGGATCCTCTGTCTCTCTCTCTCTGCCCTTCTCCCTCGATGCTGTCTCTCAAAAATGAATAACCATTAAACAATAAATTTTTTAAAAATGTAGAATGACTTTTGTAGTGTTAATAATCTGGTGGTGGTTTTATTTTTTCCTTTTATTTTTTTTATTTTTTAATATTTTATTTATAAGCAATCTCTACACCCAACACGGGGCACAGACTCACAACCCCCCCCCCCCCGATCATAAGCCACACACTCTACCCACTGAGCCGGCCAGGCACCCCTCATTTTAAATTTTTTTTCCTCTTCGGGGGCCAGAGCAAATACAAAGATAAAGGAAGGAGCTAGAGCAAAGCCAGGGATAATGGGGGCAGAGTCAGTGCAGGACTTGGGACTTCCTGCTTCTGACCCTGCTTTTTCTTATACCTCAACTAAATCCCAACTCCAACACACATTGCCTCAGAAATAAATGATGACCATCAGCTAATTTATTTACTGGCTTATGTTTGGTATAGAAAGACAGCAAGGATTAATAAAAAATAACAAGAATTGAAAGCTGCATAGGTGAACCATTTCTGTAATCCTAGAGATGAAACAGAGGAAAGGACAGATGGGCAATGTGGCTGGAGGGAAACAACTGGAAAACATGGGAAGGCCAGTTTAATAGATCGTGGTTTATGCATGTGGTGAACTGCTATACCACTATTACATGGAATGCACACGAAGACTTTTTATTTTATTTATTAAAAAAAATTTTTTTAATGTTTACTTATTTTTGAGAGAGAGAGAGAGAGAGACAGAGCATGAGCGGGGGAGGGACAGAGAGAGAGAGAGAGAGAGAGAGAGGCAGAGCTAGAACAGGAAAGGGGCAGAGAGAGAGGGAGAGACAGAATCTGAAGCCGGCTCCAGGCTCTGAGCTGTCATCACAGAGCCCAATGCGGGGCCTCCAACCCATGAACCGTGAGATCATGACCTGAGCGAAATTAGATGCTTAACCAACTGAGCCATCCAGATGTCCTGAAGACTTTTTATTTTTGAGAGAGAGAGAAAGAGAAAGACAGACAGAGCGCAAGCTGGGGAGAGGCAGAGAGAGAGGAAGACACAGAATCTGAAGCAGAATCTGAAGCAGCCCAACGCAGGGCTCACAAGATCATGACTTGAGCCAAAGTCAGAGGCTCAACTGACTGAGCCACCCAGGCGCCCCGCAAGGACTTTTTAATAACACAGGAATATGCTCAGTAGGAAAAATCAAATGAAAACAAAAGCCACTTGCTATCACTTCAACCATTAACCATCTCCATTCTTCAAACATAACAATGATTCCCCCATTTAAAAAAAAAAAAGGGGGGCGCCTGCGTGGCTCAGTCGGTTAAGCAGCCGACTTCGGCTCAGGTCATGATCTCACAGTTCGTGAGTTCAAGCCCCGCGTCGGGCTCTGTGCTGACGGCTCAGAGCCTGGAGCCTGTTTCGGATTCTGTGTCTCCCTCTCTCTGATCCTCCCCTGTTCATGCTGTGTCTCTCCCTGTCTCAAAAATAAATAAAAATGTTAAAAAAAGAAATTAAAAAAAAAAAACAAAAACCAAACCTGCCTCCTTGAGGGGGGTCACAATTCCTACTCAAATTTATACAACAAATTATAGTCCCAAACCAGAACGTTAATAAATGCATTCAGGTTCATTTATTCATTCCACAAATACTGTGTTCCTACCATGTACCACGAACAATGAGGCATATTCCCTGTCTCCTGCAGCTTCTGGTGTTTGATAAATTTATAGAGAATCTATTTATATGTGGCAAAAGTCATCAGCTCAACAAGGCCTTCCATGATCACCCTGATAACATCGAAACCGCCCCATCCACACCTGGGGCTCCTGCTTCCTCTTACCTTGTTAACATTTCTCTTGTTTCCAAAACAAGAATCACCTCTAACATGCAATAGAATTCATTCATTTATTATTTATTTACGTGTATGAAGGGAAGGAAAAAGTCTCTGTCCTTCAGGATCTTTCAGCTGGACTAAGAATTGAATGGATGTGAGACCAATTAACAGAAAAAAACCCAGAGATTTTAATTTTTATTTGTTTTACTACATGCTCATGGAGGACCAATAATGAAATTGAGATCTAAGGAAATGACTGAGGCATGCAGTTTTTACATTTTCTAGACAAAAAGACAATACATCTGTGAGGAATTGACAGGACAAAGAAAAGTTAACTTTGGGAGCTTCGGTTAGTAGGGAATTCTAAACAGAATTTGGGCAGGGGGAGTAAATTAGTAAAGAGTAACAAGGTTGTTTATTCAGCCTCCTCTGCTCTGAATTGCCCATCTCTGGTGAAAAGGATGTCTCTTTCCTTCATGGTACAGGGAGGGTACCTTTCATAGGGAGAGTTATTTCCTGCTTTCAAGGGGACAGAGGGGGGTCTGAGTGTCTTCTGGCACTTAAGAAACTTTTATTTATAGGGGCGCCTGGGTGGTTCAGTCAGTTGAGCATCCAACTCTCGGTTTCGACTCAGGTCATGATTTTATGGTTCATGAGTTCGAGCCCCGTGTGGGGCTCCAAGATGAGCCTGGAGCCTGCTTGGGATTCTCTGTCTCCCTCTCTCTGCCCTTCCCCCCTGCTTGTGCGCACTCTCTCTCTCTCTCTTTCCAAGTAAATAAGCATTTTTTTCAAAGAAACTTTCACTTATAATAATCAATATTCCACAGTGGCACATTTTGGGGCAGGCCTACCCGTGGCCCCTACATGTCTAGTCTGTGTGGTAGAATCCAAAGTCTGTGAATTTGCTAATACACCTAGATCAGTGCCTAGTCTAGGGTAAGCTACAAGGATTTGTGCACTGAGAAACTGAATTTGTAAGTACTCCTGCATATACTGGGACTCCTGTGTGGCTCAGTCGGCTGAGCATCCGACTTTGGTTCAGGTCACGATCTTGCAGTTCATGAGTTCAAGCCCCGCGTCGGGCTCTGTGCTGACAGTTCAGAGCCTGGAGCCTGCTTTGAGTTTTGTGTCTCTGTCTTTCTCCATCCCTTCCCCTGCTCACACTCTCTCTCTCCCTCTCTCTCTCTCTCTCAAAAATAAATAAGCATTAAAAAAAAATAAATACTGTATATACTATGATAATTTTCCTAAAACAAAAAGGTCTATTGAGGTCTCTACCTCTAGAGACAGAAAGCAGCTTGCCTTTAGTAATGAATTATTCCTCACCCCATTCTTCAAGGTTTCAGAGAAGGTTATATCTTCCCTCATTGTTATCTTCAGTTTCTTAGCAAGTCTATTGAACCTCCAAACTTATCTATTCCATCCACTTCTTTCTGTCTTCACTTGCCTACCCAAGCTCCCATGCTCTTTTCCAGACCTCTAGACCTGGGCCCCTTGCATTCACTTTTTGCCCCCTTACAGTTCATTCCTCAGAGCAACAGTCATCTTTGAAAAACATATATGAAGTAGATCATGTAACTTCCCTGCTTAAAGCCCTTTAACAGCTGGCCATTACCTTTAGAACAAAGACCAAACTCCTAACAGGCCCACAAGGTTCTACCTGGCCTGGTCCTTGGTCACCTCTTGGCTCAGCATTTGACTTGCTTCAACCTCCCTTTCTCCATCAGTCCCGGGACCCCCTGGAGCTCCTTCCCTCCCCGGTATTCTCTGACCTCCCCCAGGCTGGCTCTGCCTGTCCCTCAGTCTACAGTTCAGACCCCACCTCCTCAAGTCTTGCCTGACCACCTTATCAGCATACCCTCCAGTTCCTCATCACTTTATTTCCCGGGCTGTCTCTCTCATAACTTGCCAGGCTCTGAAATACTCTCATACTTACTCATTGTACCCCCACCCCGCTGCCACCCCCACTGGAACACATATCCTCTGAGAGCTGAGATCACACCCACTGTGTTCACACTGTAGCCCCAGCATTAGCATTAGTACATGCATGGTAGGCATTTTCTGAGTGAATGTCTGGGGCAGGAAGAATAATTAACAATGATGCTGATAGTCTTTGTCACTGGGAGAAAGAAAGGATATCTATTATAGCTCTAGAATTTTCTATAGTGAATATTAAACACTTAATAATCATTTTTAAGTGAGTTATCTTTATTTTTTAATTATTTATTTATTATATTTTAGAGAGAGAGTGTGTGCAAGCCAGGGAGAAGGGTAGAGGGAGAGAGAGACTCTTAAGCATGGAGCCCAATGTGGGGCTTAAGAATCTGAATGTGGAGCCCAGTGTGGGGCTCGATACCACAACCCTGGGATCATGACCTGAGCTGAAATCAAGGGTCTGACATTCAACTGACTGACCCACCCAGGCGTGCCAAAGTTGGTTATTTTTAAAGAGTGGGGTGAGGAGAGGCATTAGACCACGAGAAGGTCTGGTGAGCCTGGCACACCACTTTGCAACGTGGTGACTGCTGAGGCCCATCCTGCCCAAGGCGTGTGCAGAGACTGGAAGGCTCCTTCTCTGCATCGAGTACTGACATGTCGCTGTGCAATTAGAATTCTAGGTTAAGGTTTTCACTGGTGAGCAAAGCTGCAAGTGGGAGATTAGCAAATCCCTCGCTCCTGTCCAACAGGCACTGGATCTGATTGCACTTCTCTACCTGGGCACAAGCAGCCAAAGTTCACAGCAGCCCTTGGTGAGTTGCAGGTTGTGGAAGGGATGCGTGTTGTGGGGGAAAAAGAGGGGATAGGGGAGCAGGGTGGCAGAGGGTGGAGACAGAGTACCCACAGAGCTGGAAGGAATCTTGGAACATCATCTAGAATTATCCACCCACACCTTCTGAGAGCCAGCCTCTCCCAAGCATTGTCCTGGGGCAGCAGAGAGGAAAATTACTTCACCTATAAATCGCACAAAGTCAGTCCCAGATGGCCTGCCCAAGGATTGGGGTGGAGGCTGGCAGTACCCGGGAATGGGATAAAAGAATAAAAATTTTTTAATTAATAATAATCTCCATATTGATGATGTCTGTCCCAACGTCCCTGTAACTTATAGCACCAAAAATCTTCTCAGGTAACATAGAATGACGTGGTGCCAGGCTGGCCCCATGAGTCTCAAATCTCTAAACGTGACCAAACTTCCTTGGGCAACGAACCAGTAGACTGATGATATGGAACTCAGGGGTCAAAAGAAATTGCATTCTAAACTCTAAGGTTACAGATAGAAGAAAATGACCAAGGGGTGCCTGGGTGGCTCAGTCGGTTAAGCATCTGACTTCACCTCAGGTCATGATCCTGCAGTTCATGAGTTCAAGCCCTGTATCAGGCCCTGTGCTGACAGCTCAGAGCCTGGAGCCTGCTTCAGATTCTGTGTCTCCCTCTCTCTCTGCCCCTCCCCCACTCACACTCTGTCTCTCTCAAAAATAAATAAATAAACATCAAAAAAAAAAAAAAAGAAAGAAAGAAAGAAAGAAATAAAAATGACCAAGTGTGTTTCTGAAGAATAAAATGAAAAGCATCTGCCCTCTTCCAAACAACATGGGAGCATTCTCGGGCATTACATATGAAGCGTTTCCAGTGTGTCTTACGTGTATTCTGGGGACGTTGACAGAATTTAAATCATAGATCTCAGGAATTTAGTGTCGCTTTTCCAGTTTCTGTTGAGAAAAGTGATACTGTAGGGCTAGTCCCGCCCTCTGTGTCTCCAACAGCTCTTACCTCCTGATGGTAACCAATATTTGTTCCCATTTGGTGGAAGGAAGACTGAAATCCAGATCAAGGATTTGGCTAAGGTCACCAAGAATCTGGTCAATCAAACCAAGGAGAGGACACCAAACTATTGCATTTCCAGCCCAGAAAATATAACCCTTTGGTCTCATGCATACTTCCCTGCTTTTAAAAATGATTTCAAGGTGTCTGCAAGGTTACTGGAACTCTCCCAAAAGAGAGCAAGCTTCAAGAAATACAACCTGAACCTGAGCAATCTGAGATCTAGAAAGCGAAGGGCGTGTGCGTGTAGACAGATGCAGAAGCCTGGCCCCACTCTGCCCCACAGCCCCGCCTCGCCGCCACTCCCTCAGTAAAAGCCTGTGTCCTCTCCAAACTGCAGGCAAGGGCTTCACGTAACGTTCCTGTCCCCCTTTACAGGCACTGCTCCCCTGTTCTGCCGGCCCCAGGGTTGATCCATGGTATCCCAAGTAGCCTTGGTTACACTTTTCCGTTTTTCTCTGTAGGTGGGAAGTCCCTTTCCATCCTAAGCTAACTATCACCTGCTTTCATCCATTTATCACTAAGTTAGCCGTTGCCATCATGCTGCTTTTCAATCTCTCTGCAGTTGCTGAGTGCCAGAGGGACATTATTAACTATCCTTAGAGGTCTGGCACAGAGGAGAAGCTTTCTGACCGATTTGTGATGCACGTTTAGAAATGTTCATATCAGAAGACCCAGTGGTTGGGGGAGTCCCTCTTCTTCCCTACTTTTTGAACTTGGCGCACTTACATACAGTCTTGGGACCTGGAGAAATCTCTGGTTCTTTGCCTTTGTTTTCCTAGAGCTCCTTACATAGGAAAAATGTTAACACCATGCGTTGATCCCTAACAGTTTTCTCCCTTTTTCAGTTTTCCGGAGGCCAATGTAACATGATCGTTGTTGAAATGTTCAAACGTTAGGGACATTCAGAGGGTAGACAGGGAATATCCAACCATGGAGACAAGTTTAGCTTAGGGACCAGGTCTTTTTTTTTTTTTTTTTTTTTTTTTTTTTGAATTGGCAATACATTCACCTGGTTCAAAAACCACACATGTAAAAGATGTACAATGAAAATTTCCTTATCCTCCCCCCAGCTAGCTTCCATCTCACCTCTATTAGCAGACACTTTTGTCAGTTTCTTTTGCATCTTTCCAAGTTTCTTTAGCAAATCCAGGCAAAAACATATCTATAGTTATTTCTTCCCTCCCCTTTACACGTAAGGTAACATACTGTGAGCACTGCTTTGCATTTTGCTTTTTTATTCTACATAAGAGATATTAAGCAGTTTTTGATTCAGAACGTAAAGAACCCAGAAATACAAAGCCATGGCATATGTGTGCACGCACACACACGCTTTTCTTCCTTTCTTTTTTTGGCCTAAGTAAGCAGGATAAATTAATTGAGCCAATAATTGTTCAGCCTGCTCCTCTCCATGGGCCTTAGGAAGAAATAAACCAGGGATAAGGTCTGATGAGAAGGTTCTGTTTGACAGGTAGTAGCAGAAGGTGGGAGGAGGTAAGGCGTAGGAGCCAGAACTGCTCAGGTTCCTGTCTTGCTTGTTCAGAAGACACTGTGAGATCCAGCTATTTTAGGGACAACCAAAACTGGGGATGCCTCTCCTCTTGGAGGCTTTCTACACTTTGTTTTTATCACCAGAAACAAATATTAGAGTATCCCAAGAGACAGTAACTAAAGAATGGGCTTCATCTTCTTTATTCTTTATTAAGTATGATGTCATCGTAAATACAGAACTCACCGTCGGTCTGAGAGTAAGACTTTCCAACAGTGCTGACTGTCCCAGGGTCCAGAACTGGTGAAGTTCATTCCTTAGCGGGTGGCCAACGAAGGACTTTTGCTGAGAAGTTCAGCCAAGCCTCTGAAAGTAGAATTATTCTAAGAAATCTTCTGACCTATTTTTTTTTTTTAAATTTCTCTCAGCACAAAGAAAAACTAAAAGTTCCTGGTATCAACCAATCATAATCTTCTTCTTTAACTGCTCTTGTGCTTGTAGGAACACGCACGCGCGCACACACACACACTTCAAAGGAACAAACAAGCAAGCATGTGTTTCGGAGGGACTTAGCCTATTCAAGGGACGCTGCATTACTCCCCTTCCTCACAACGCAGACAAGATATTTCCTGAAAGGAACACAGAAACCTTAATGTATTTTGCTTAGGAACTACAGTCCCAGGCTGTTAAAAGGATCTTACATGAGGATGTCAGGGGAACTCACACCTACACAGGGAATTTTTCCAAGTCTTCCAAAATAGCAATTGTAATCACTGCTCAGACAGCAGAACTCAACCCTGGGTACATACCTTCTGCCACTTTGGCCACTTCTGTCCCACCGCAAATCATCAGCTTGTGACAGCATTCAGCCTCGGGAACAGAAAATGCTGAGGACTCCTCTTTCTTCTGCCCTGTGCTGCCAAGTCCAGAGGTCTTGTCTTTATTAAATATCTGAGTATTCAACTGGGGAGATACAGGGTGTGCTATTTTTCCCTCTCTTAGTCCTTCTAGGCAGCACAGGAAGGATTCATTTTTTTTAAATGATTTTTTTTAATGTTTATTTATTTTTGAGAGAGAGAGAGAGAGAGACAGAATGTGAGAAGGGGAAGGTCAGAGAGACAGGGAGACACAGAATTCTAAACAGTCTCCAGGCTCTGAGCTGTCAGCACAGAGCCCGACATGGGGCTCGAACTCAAGAACCACGAGATCATGACCTGAGTGGAAGTCTGACGCTTAACCGACAGAGCCACTCAGGCGCCCCAAGGATTCATTTTTAAATCCTGTTAAAAACTGAGCAAGTCAGCAAAGAACCGAAGGCAGGGTTGGAGTTAAAATGAAGAGAAGACTGGTAGCATAAATTGACATTTAAATATTTGAAAGAAGGGGCGCCTGGGTGGCTCAGTGGGTTGAGCATCCAAATGTTGATCTCGGCTCAGGCCACCATCCCAGGGACATGGGATCAAGCCCCAAATCAGGCTCCACACTGGGCTTAAGATTCTCTCTCTCTCTCTCTCTCTCTCTCTCTCTCCCTCTGCCCCTCTCTCCTGCTTTAGGCACGCTTTCTCTCTCTCTCTGAAGTTAAATAAATAAATGAATGAATGAAAGAATATAAGCTGAAATGCTGTTTGGATGGCACTATCTAGCCCCCTCGTTTTACAAGTTCTAGAAGGTAACTCATCCAAGATGGCAGTTAATAGTGGGAGCAGAAGGCAGATTGCTCTTCTGAGTCCAGTGTTCAAGTCCACTTCCTGTCACTGCTGGTTTTCTCAGAAAGGGAAGGCAGTAGTCGAATCCTGCCTTAGTTTATCTCTGAAGGACACCTCCACACCCTGTGAGTGCTGAGTGGCCTATGCTGACGTGCTGGGCTGTATCCTGGGACTCACTCAATTGCGAATGACAGAAACTCAACCTTGACCAGCTTAGGCAGAGGGGAAACGAATCCATTTCTGGAGCCTGGAACCAAACCTCAAGGTGGTGGACATGGGTGAATCTTTGCTTCAGGGACAACCTGGACAGAACCCTCATGTGCTGTAAGGTGTGTATTTGCATATGTCTTTGTCTTTGCTTCTCTCTTCACATCATTTCATTCTGTCAAACTGGATTTCTCCTCAGGCCTGAAACCACAGCCAGGGACTGTCCCATCTTTGCCACAAGAGAAGACAAGAGAAGGGACTCTCTTCCTTTGTTTCTAGTTTGAAAACAACCCTGAAGGGCTCCGGGACCTTTGGGTCACATACTTACTCCTGCACTCAGGGGTGCAAAGGGGTAGGATTGGTAGCACCCCAATACTGAAGAGAGGTGGGATTAATTCATCCCACAGTGGGATGGTCTCCACAGAAGAAAGGCAGAGGGCTGGGAAGACAAGCACTGGATGGCCCCTCTCCTTCCCCTCCTTTGCACAGCTCGGCCTGACGACCTCATCTTAAATTCTCAATACCCAGAATTCTGAGCTGTTTTGCTGATGTGCGCTGTCTCTCAGACATTCCACTTCATCACCCATGTGGGTAGACCCCTCAGTCTGAGGGACTAGCCCAGCAGAAAACCAAGTTTCAAAAAAAAAAAAAAAAAATCAATGATTAACATTTTACCCTGAACCAAAGTGCTAGGTGACATTACAAAAGAAAGACTTTTTTTTTTTTATTTTAAAATCGCTAAATCCTTACTGCTGCAAATTGCACACGACCTTAAATGCCTGAACTCCGAAGATCATACATCGTTGGGGAAATACTTCTCAAGCAAGAACATTTTATCCTAGGGCTTCAGCAAAATATCAGTCTTTCCTGCCCTCCCTGTCCTGGCATCTCAGATTGAACTTCTGAGATTTATTAGCTTTATTCTTCTGAGCTTGGACAGCTTCAGAAAGAAGAAATATTTCACCCTTTCCTCTTGCCTGGTAAAAAAGCACAAAACTACAGAGTTGTTTCTTCTGCAAAAATTTCAATGACTCTTTCGTTCTATTTATGATTTTCTTTGCCACAGATATCTTTCAGGCACAGGATTCCAAAGCCTTCCAGTGGCTCACTAGTTTCAAGTTATATGAATGCCAGCGGCAGCAGGCACTTAGTGCTCCTCTCTCTAAAGGAGCGGACGCTCAGATGTTCTGAGCTGACCTTGCCCATTGGCCACAACTGATGGCTTCAAGAACGAAGCCCTGATCCAAGACGCATTCGTCACAAATCTTCCCCAGGATTTAAAAAAATTGTGGTCAAATCCACATAACTAAAAAATCTACGATCTTAATCATTTTTCTATGTACAGTCCAGTAGCGTTACGTACATTCACATTGTTGTGCCAGCAACCACCAGAACTCTTCCAGCTTGGAAAACTCAAACTCTTAACCCGTTAACTCTCCATTCCCTTCTCCCCCCTCCTCTGAGCCCTGGAAACCATCATTCAACTTTCTGTCACTGTGAATATGACTGTTGTACGTGGTATTAGGAAAAAAAAAAAAAAAACAGTCGTCCCCCTGTGTGTCTCCTTTACTCTCACACGACTTCCACACTTACAGGATTTCTGACATTGGACTTGTGGGCATTTCCCCCACCAAGCAATTCTGCAACACCAGCTGACTGTCCCACAAGTTAACTCGCTTTTGACGCTCTCTGCCTGGAATTAGCATCAGATCCAACAGGGTAAGGGCTCAGTCCCTTAAAACTTCGTTGGACTTCAATGCCAAGAGCAAGTAGTAGGTCCCTAGGTTACCCACATCTTCTGTCTGACTTGGCCACAAACCAGAGGTTCCCATGACCTCCCCCTTGGATTTGATTATTTCCTAGAATAGCTCACAGAACTCAGGGACACTTACTTATATTTATCAGTTTATTAAAGGATATAGTAAAGGATATGGATGAACAACTAAATTTGAAAAATACATAGGGCGAGGTCTGGGAGGGTCCTGAGTTCAGGAGATTCTGCCCCTGGTGTGGCATATATCACTCACCTGGTACATGGAGGTGTTTGCCTCCCTGGAAGCTTTCAGAACCCCATACTACTGGAACTCTAATGAGGCCTCCTCACATAGGCACGATCAATTATTAACTCCATTTCCAGCCTCTATCCTCTCCCTAGAGAAGCGGGGGGGGGGGGGGGGGGGGGGGGGGGGGGAGGGGTGCTGAAAACTCCAAGCTCTTCTTTATGTCTTGGTCCTTGTGGTGACCAGCCCTCATCCGGGAGCCATCCAGAAGTCCACCCAGAGTCACCTCATTAGAACAAGAGATGCTCCTATAGTGCCCTGACGACTTAGGAAATTACAAGGGTTTTAGGAGCTCTGTGCAAAGAATCAGGAGCCTATATATATATAGGAGTTACATATATACATATATACAGGAGCCTATATATATATATATAGTTACATATGCATAAAATATATGTACTTTCTATTGACAGAGACCAACATATCTAGTTTCTATTATCTCGCATATGCACATACCACATTCTGTTTATCCATTCATTTATCAATGGATACTTGGGTTGTATCCGCCTTTTGGCTACTGTGAATAATGCTTCTGTGAACACGGGAGCACAGATACATATTTGAGACCCAGCTTTCCGTTCTTTGGGGTATATGCTCAGAAGTGGAATTGCTGGATCATAGGGTGGTTCTATTTTTAATTTTTTGAGGAACCTCCAGACTGTTCTCCATAGCGTCTGCATCATTTCATATTCCCGCCAAGAGTGCACAAGGGTTCCAATTTATACACAGCCTCACCAGCACTTGCTATCTTCTGCGGTTTGTTTGTTTTTTAGACTAGCCATCCTAATGGGTGTGAGGTGGTTTTGCCAGGATTTCTAACTGATCATTCTCTCCTATGACAGACGCCATGGAGGTGGGACTCCTGAGTTAATTGTCATATTTTCTTGACATGTGGAGGAACACAGTCTGTGTTGTTTCTAGGGTGCTAGTTAATCCTACCATTCTCCCCTTCAAAGTTCTGAACCCAACTGAACCCTCTTCACAGAAGCCCACGAGGCTCCAATGGGGACTGAAGTAGCCACGTCAGTACTTTTCAAGGTGGACCGCGGACTCTGTCTGGAAGTCACGTCCAGGCTAGTCTTTCTATTCCTCTTCCCTCACCAAGTGGAATTTATTTACCAGGCAATGCAATGGCAGGCCTGCTGTGCCACCCCTCCTTACCCCTCCCTCCCCTGTCCCACAACAGTGGCAGAGAAGGCTCTGATGGATTTACTGCAGAGAGTGGACAGGATGACAGAGAAGACCACATCCTGCCTGTCCCCAGAAGGAGGAGGCCATGCCTGTGTAAGGAATAACCCCAATGCCAACCTCAACAGCGAGAAGAAGCCATTCCCTCATCCTGGGAGAAAGAAAGGGACCTGACAGGGAGAAGGAAAGCTGAGTGTCCAGAAGCTCTGAGAAAGCCGACTCACCTTTACGGTTGGTGACTTAGGCTGACGCTTGAAGGGAGGGGAAAATGTCTCTCTCCCTGTGTCCCCAATATTTCTAACATTTAGGTTTCTTAACATGCAGGGCTCAGCACCGCCTGAGTGCATCTATACCTCCTGAGAAAGGATGCTAAGTGTCCTCAGCCGTGATGAGGCTGCTCCCCGGGAATTATCACCATCCCCTTGCGATCCCTCCTGAGGTCAGCCAGGGCACCCTGAAGGCTGTGAAATGGGTCTCAACGGAGCATTGATTAAATTCTCTCAAGGTTCGGGGCACCTGGGTGGCTCAGTCAGTTGAGCCTCCGACTTTGGCTCAGGTCATGATCTCACAGTTTGTGGGTTCGAGCCCCGCATCAGGCTCTGTGCTGACCGCTTGCTCAGAGCCTGGAGCCTGCTTCAGATCCTGTGTCTCCTTCTCTCTCTGCCCCTCCCCTACTCATGCTTTGCCTCACTCTGTTTCTCAAAAATAAATAAATGTTAAAAATTTTTTTTTTTTAATTTCCCTCTAGGCTACCCCAACGCTCTAGCCGAAAAATTCCCTCTGCAATCTATTTTCCATCTTAGATTTTCCCAGGTAGGACATTCAGTAGAGCTCACTGGAGATTATGCGATGAATTCAAATGAAGGCATAAATCTATTCCAAATAATAAATGCCAGCAATATTAAAATGCCCTGATTTGAACTATATGAAATGCCTCACATTATTAAATTCTCAGGGAGGAATTAAAGTCTAAAAAAAATTAATATCCTTTCTCTTGAAGGTTGAGCTCTAAAGAAATTAAAAATCCACAATTATTTCCTGCCCAGTTTCTTCTCAGTTCAGGGTCGGTCAGAGGGGCCTCGTTCAGCGATGGGGGTAGAGTCTGGCTCTTTCCACAGCTGCCTCCACTACACAACAATCTTGGCTTCAGGTTCTCCAGGATGTCACTCCCTTGGCCGGTTGTCTGGGGTCCATGACTCGTGAACTACGACTCCACCAGGAGAAAACCACCCTCGTGGCATCAGTCCTGCTGCCACAGAACCCTCCCCATGGCTGGCAGACGTCCAGGGCTGGCTGAGGCCCAAGTGCCGTGGCAGTAGCTCTCCAAAGTGGCTTCTCCTCAAAACCTTTATGTATTTTTAAAATATTTATTTATTTTTTTAGTTTTTAAAAATATTTATTTTTGAGAGAGAGACAGACAGTGTGAGTGGGGGAAAAGCAGAAAGAGAGAGGGAGACACAGAATCCGAAGCAGGCCCCAGGCTCTGAGCTGTCAGCACAGGGCCCGACGAGGGGCTCGAACTCATGAACCACAAGATCATGACCTGAGTTGAAGTGGGACTTTTAACCGACTGAGCCACCCAGGCGCCCCTCCTCAAAACCTTTAAAAGGAAACCCACCTCAAAGAAGTATCTCTGCCTGCTTGCAGGTAAGAGGTTTCTCGTTCTAGCAAGCACCCTGTCTCTTCCACATGGGACTTTGAAGTCCCTGATGAAATGAAGCTGTTTCTAATTTCTCTCAGAGTCTGTCCTGAAGAAAGGCGTGTGGTGCTGAAGTCACTGGCAAGGACTGAAGCAGCAATGTAAGCTATTACAGACACACAAGACCAACAACCTTCAAGGCCGATCTTTTTTTTAAAGTTTACTTATTTATTTTTGAGGTGGGGGAGGGGCCGATGGAGAAGGACAGAGAGAATCCCAAGCAGGCTTTGTACTGTCAGTGAGGAGCCCGACTTGGGGCTTGAACCAATGAATGAACCGAGAGATCAAGAGTCTGGTGCTCAACAGACTGAGCCACCCAGGCGCCCCTGTAAGGCTGATTTCTAACCCAAGGTCTGAGGCATTTGACCCTCCTTCGAGGAAGAATGGGGGAGATGGAGAAGAAGTCAGGTGGAGAGATATCTTTTTGTAACAGAGAAGAATTATGGGTTTCACATTGACCAGGCAGGAAGGAACCCTAAATGATTAGAAATTTCTCTGTACATTGTAGAACAGAGTTAACTCAGGTTAATGGAAAGTTCAATCCTGGTCTTCTTTATAAAAGGAAATACTCAAGTGCTTGCTTTGGCAGCACGTATACTAAAATTGGGACAAAAAGGAAATACTTGTTTTTTTTTAAGTTTATTTTTGAGACAGAGAGAGAGAGCGAGAGCGCCCGCACATAAGAGCAGGGGTGGGGACAGACAGAGAGGGAGAGAGAGAACCCCAAGCAGGTTCTACATGGCCAGCGGATAGCCTGATGCAGGGCCCCAACCCAACAAACTGCAAGATCATGACCTGAGCTGAAATCAGGAGTTGGACACTTAACCGACTGAGGCACCCAGGCACCCCGAGAAGGAAACACTTTAAAGGTAAGGCAAAATCGGGTTGTAGGCCTGAAGCTTTACGTTAACCTAAAGGTCTAAAATGTTAACCCCCTATGAAAGGTTCAGGGTAAATCTGCTCCTATTAGTGCAGAAAACGCCAAACTTTATCTTATCAGTTGTATTCAAAATTGAGGCCTTGAAGACTACGGACTTCACTCTTTAAGATGACTGATTTCTGAGGTGCCTGGATGGCTCAGTGGGTTGAGTGTCTGACTTCAGCTCAGGTTATGGTCTCATGGTTTGTGAGTCTGAGCCCCACGTCAGCTCGCTGCTATCAGCATAGAGCGTGCTTCAGATTCCCTGCCCCCCTTTCTCTCTGCTCCTCTCTCACTTGTGTGCATTCTCTCTCTCAAAAATAAATAAAAATTTTAAAAACAGATTATTGATTTCTGCAAAAAATTATTTTATTAAAAAAGTTCTAGTATTTAATATTTAAAAAAACAAAAATGAATGGAAAACTATACCAAAACTTTTTGAGGCATTAGCCAATTTAAACTTATTATATAGCTATGAGGTTATTATATTAACCACACTGGAGAAGAAAGCAACTGTAGGAAATGATAGAAGCTTAAGTGTCCATAAAGGAAAGGAAACAGGGGTGCCTGGGTGGCTCAGTTGGTTGGGTGTCTGACTTCGGCTCGGGTCATGATATCGTGGCTCCTGGGTTCGGGCCCCGCGTTGGGCTTTGTGCTGACGGCTCGGAGCCTGGAGCCTGCTTCGAATTCTGTGTCTCCGTCTGTCTCTGCCCCTTCCTTGCTCATGCTCTGTCTCTGTCTCTCTCAGAAGTAAATAAATGTTAAAATAAATAAATAAATAAATAAAATTTCCTGTTCTCACCTCTCATCACAAAAACAGGCTGCGGTTCACTTGACTGTAAGCAGTAGCGTGTACCAGGGTATGACTGATAGAAAGGGTATAAAGATAATACTTCCGACCCCTTACAGGTTTTCAAGTCTTGGAATGATGTGTGAAAGCATCTGCTCTCTGGTATACAGCAAGGTACCTCGATTCTTAGGAAAGATTTAGGTGAAGTTGGACTTTGGTGTAAAGATAGGAGAGCGACTATTTAGTAAATTGATTTTAGTGTGTGTGTGTGTGTTTTATTGAAATATATTTGACATACAACGTGTTGTAAATTTAAGGCATACGACACGTTGATTTGACACATTTGTGTATTATGATTGCCATTGTGGCGATAATTTAGCACCCGCTACCACATCGCACAAGTATCATTTCTTTTTAGTGGTTAGAATAACTCAGATCTAGTCTCTTAGCAAGTTTGATGATTTTAATACACTATTGTTGTCTATATTTACTACACTGTACATTATGTGTGTAGGCCTTCGTACTTGTTGCAAATTCGTAGCTTTATACAACACCTCTCCTATCCTCTTTCCCAAAATTTTAGTGTTTTCACACCACAGTCAAATTTTACCATTTAAGATACTGACCTGGGATTATCTATAGTTTTAAGATTTTGTAAAGTTTTGTTTGGTTTTTCTGATTTAGAGATAAAAGCCTCCTCCACAGGTCAAGGACTCTGAGAACTATCTTTCTAAGACAGTAAGTAAACCAACTAACCCTCACTGGTCACTAAGGAACAAAGTTAACGCTTATATAATCTATAGGAGGCATACTTAGCTAATTCTAAACTGCCTGGTTGTTGTTTTGGTTTTTGTATTTGAAATTCACACTGGTTTACAATTTCTGAACTCATCTAAGAGGACTCGGGTATGGAGCCCTTTCAACCCTTACAGTACGTTTTGTGCTTTGTGAGCAACCACGCATAACAAAGGATTGCCTTAAGTCAGGGGGCATTTGCTTTGCTTTTTTAACTGACAAAATTATATTTCAGGATTCTGCCGTAGATGCGTCAATTTGAAAACTCGGGCTTTCAGGGTAACAAAAGGACTTTTAAAAGGGGAATCGAACCTAAGATACCTTAAGCCTACTGAGAGGGAAAGAGATGAAGAAAGCTGGGCTTTGGAAGCAATGTACAAACGGAGAAGGACTTTGACCCATCTCGTAACAAAGTGAACGTAGGAAAGCTTTGCATTCTACATGCACAGCAATTCGGTCAGGAGTAGCAAGCAAATGTTTGAGACATTCTACCCAGCGTTTTCAAACCATAGGTCATCACCCAGTAGCGGATTGTGAAACCTACTTAGTGCGTTGCAAACAGAATCTTCAAAGGAATGAAACAGAACAGGACACACCAGAGTGTCACTAGAAGTACTGTGAGAGCAGTTTGATGAAATTTTCCATTCATTACGTATGCACGCAAGGCAGGTGTGGGCCAGGACAATTACCTTGTGCTTTGCACAAAATACAATTTTTACCGTGGGTTGCAATTAAAAGGAAAAAACAATAGTTTGAATATGTAGGGAGCCATCCAGTGGTACAAAGATCTGCGAGGTTACATGGTAAAGCTCATTTTCCACACAGATACTAGGACAGATTTTGAAAAATCAATGGACACAGGATATATAGGATGACAGATCATACATATATTTGTATTTTCTAAGTTTTCTGTGACGAAGAGAATTTAGAAAATTATTTGTCGAGCACAAAAATATACTTATTAAAAAACAAAATCAAATAACCTAAAGTAAATGGAGTCAAATACAAAAAGCCCCCTTCCATCCCTCCTCTCTAACTGCCCTCTGCAGAATCACCGTCAACAGCTTGATATGTATTATGACTGAATATTTTCTAGGCAAACACAGACACACGCAAACACTATATACCTGTAAGCAGGTTTTTAACATATACATGTTAACAGTGTGCAATAAGTATTAGGTTGGAACTCGTTTTTCACATCAGTATATCTTTTTTTTTAAGATTTTATTTAAAAAAAATTTTTTTAACATTTTATTTATTTTTGAGACAGGGAGAGACAGAGCATGGACAGGGGAGGGTCAGAGAGAGGGAGACGCAAAATCTGAAACAGGCTCCAGGCTCTGAGCTGTCAGCACAGAGCCTGACGCAGGGCTCAAACTCACGGACCATGAGATCATGACCTGAGCTGAAGTCGACTGAGCCACCCAGGCACCCCAAGATTTTATTTTTTTAAGTAACCTCTACACCCAACATGGGGCTCAAATTCAACCCTGTGATCAAGAATTGCACTCTCTACTGGAGCACCTGGGTGGCTCAGTCGATTAAGATTAAGCGTTCAGCTTCAGCTGAGGTCATGATCTCAGGGTCTGTGAGTTCGATCCCCATGTCAGGATCTGTGCTGACGGCTCAGAGCCCAGAGCCTGCTTCAGATTCTGTGTCTCCCTCTCTCCCTGTCCCCACGCCCCCACGCTCTGCCTCTGTCTCTGAAAATGAATAAACCTTAAAAAATTTTTTTTTCTCGATGGAACTGGAGAGTGATATGCAAAGTGAAATAAGTCATACAGAGAAAGACAGATACCATATGTTTTCACTCTTATGTGGATCCTGAGAAACTTAACAGAAGACCATGGGGGAAGGGAAGGAAAAAAAAAGAGAGGGAGAGAGCCAAACCATAAGAGACTCTTAAAAACTGAGAATAAACTGAGGGTTGATGTGGGGGTGGGAGGGAGGGGAAAGTGGGTTAAAAAAAAAATTAGGAATTGCATGCTCTACTGACTAAGCCATCCAGATGCCCCACATCAGTAGGTCTTAAAAATACATACATGCCCATACTACAAAGCTGCTACTTTTATCTGCTGCAGAGTATTGCATGGTAAGAATTGGTAGGTACTAATTCAATAATTTCCGCATTTGTGTACGATCATGTTGTTTCTAATTTCTCATTCTTTTAGAAAGCATTTGAGTACACATTCTTACACCTAACACTTAGGACACTTGTATGAATATATCTTTAGGCTGGCTGCTTAGAACCATGGCTGTTAAGTCATGACTGGACACATTTTAATTACTGATATACAACACTGAATTGTCCACTCAAAAAGCTGCATCAACTTACACTTCCTTCAACAGTAAGAGTGCTCTTTACCCACATTATCTCCAGCAATAGCTATTACTGGTCTTTTCATATCTGCCACTTCAAGGATTGAAAAACAGCCTCTCATTTCAATTTTTGATTTCTTATGAAGTTGAATGTTTAGGTTTCTTTTTCTTTACAAAAATATTTTTATATCCTTTGTCCATTTTTTTGTCTGGTTTGTAGGTGCTTTATATTAGGGATATTTAACCTTCTGTTATGTTTCACGTATTTTCCCAACGCTTTGTCTCCTATTTATGTTTACTTTGTATATAGAAATTTGATATTTTTAATGTAGTCAAATCAGTTTTTTTTTTCTTTTATGGATACTGGATTTTGAGTCTTGCTTAGGAGGTCCTTCCTCACGCCATATTTATTCAAGATTGTTTTCCAATATTTTCTTCTACTTATTCTTATATTTTAATGTTTAATTCATCTGGATTTTATTTCTTTCCCATGATATGAAAGAAGGAAGTGTTTTCCAAGTAATCAGCAATCCCAGCATCATTTACTGAATAGTTCAACTCTTCCTTACCTGTTTGTAGTGCCATTTTTCACGTATTAAATTCCCGTATATACACATTGTCTTGCATTCTCTGTTCTGTGCCTTTAACCTGTTTTATTGTTGCCAGTACTAAACTATTTCATTTACTCTGGCTTCCTGGATTGTTTTGATTTCAGAATTGTTTTATGTATATTCTTCCAGATGAGCTTTGTAATCACGCTGTTCTATCCATTTTTAAAGCCTTCCTTTGATTACATGAAAATGGTTCGAATTTGTAAGTTTATTTGGTAGAATGAACTTATTTACTGTGTTTGGATCTTCTTTGAAATGTGGCATGCCTCTTCATTTTGGCAGTCTTTCTTTTTTATCTCTTTCAGCATAGATTTTTTTTTTATTCATATGGGCCTTAACACTTCTCTCTGAAACTTATTTCTACATGAATGGGATCTTTTCCTCCATACATTTCCTAATTGGTTATTGCTGGTGTATAAGAAAGTTATTGTTTTTTTAATTTTTTAATGGTTATTTATTTTAGAGAGACAGAGTGTGAGCAGGGGAGGGGCAGAGAGAAAGGGAGACAAAACTTGAAGCAGGCTCCAGGCTCCGAGCTGTCAGCACAGAGCCCAATGCACTTGAACTCATGGACCACGAGATCATGACCTGAACCAAAGTCAGCCACTCAACCGACTGAGCTGCCCAGGAGCCCCTGTTTTTTTTTTTTTTTAATGTTATTTACTTTTGAGAGAAAGAGAAAGACAGAGACAAAGTGTGACTGGGGGAGGGGCAAAGAGAGAGGGAGACACAGAATCTGAAGCAGGTTCCAGGCTCTGAGCTGTCAGCGCAGAGCCCGATGCGGGGCTGGAACTCACGAACTGGGAGATCATAACCTGAGCCGAAGTCAGACGCTTAACCGACTGAACCACCCAGGTGCCCCTGAAACGGTATTTGAAAAAAAATCTTTCTGCAAAACTATACCTTCTATTAGTCAAAAAGAATTGCTTTCTGTGTCCCGTTTAATGGTTTCCATCTTGGATTCTATTTAGCCAGAAATCAACAGAGCCACATATACTTTTGTTAGCACCTGGTATACTTTTATCTATTTCTTTATAATCCGTGATGGTTTTTTTAGGTTTGCTTTTTGTAAATAGTGCGTAGTTGGATTTTATGTTTTTACTCAAGCCTAAGGAATTTGAGAATTTAACCTACTCGACATTTACTGTGAGAAAAGCATCTAGTCTTACTTACTACCTTTTGTTTTCTATGTAACTTGTTTCTCTTCCCTGACTTTTGTGGATTTTTAAATTCCATCCCCCATTCCTGGTAGCTTGGGAGCTATTAGTGACATGTATTTGCCTCTCTCTCCTTGTTTTGGCACACAGGAAGTCCACCCTGTCCTGCCCTGTTGAACTTGGGCATGGTCATGTGACACTCTCTGGCTAACGAAACGGTCCGTGTGCAGAAGCTTTAAGTCAGTGTGCATGACTGCATCAGTCTGGTTCCTTAGGTTGCAATCAGCAATATTCTAAATAGTGATGCTTCATCAGCTGGCTCCCAGGTCGAGGGTGAGGTGGAGTTCACTTTGTTTTCCCATATGCATTAATATTCATTTAGACTTCTGATAAAGGGGAATTGGCAGGTGACATGGCAGCATCAGTTTCTTTAATTTAAAACCTTTCATGGACTCACTGTTCCGTTTGCTTGGTAATTCTTAGAGAAAAATGTCTTTTTGTTGCTGAGAACCCTAATACCAAAATCTGTGTCTCATTCATCCCACAAGTATCTGTGTGCTTGTGCAATTACTCTATGCCTGTTTGTGGCGGGCTCTCACTTTTCTTTCATAATTTTTATCTTTTATCCCTTTGCAGGGCATGAGTGGGATCTCTCAAAGCTTCTAGTTCACGAATTTAAGCTTCAGCTGAACCCATTCTGTGATCTAGTCCATCTTCTGAGTGCATTTCCATAATCGTATTTTTAATTTCCGGAAATGAAAGCCTTCTTTTTCCTAGCATCTTACTCTGTATGGATACCACATCCTTGGGACTCTCTGAAGATCATAATCATATTTTTTTTTAAATTTTTTTTTTTTTTACGTTTATTTATATTTGAGACAGAGAGAGACAGAGCATGAACGGGGGTGGGTCAGAGAGAGAGGGAGACACAGAATCTGAAACAGGCTCCAGGCTCTGAGCAGTCAGTACAGAGCCCAATGCGGGGCTCGAACTCACCGACTGCGAGATCATGACCTGAGCCGAAGTCGGACGCTCAACCGACTGAGCCACCCAGGCGCCCCCATAATCATATTTTAAAGTTTCTTCTGTTTTTCCTAGTAACTACTTTAACAGGTTAATTTGTTTTAATTTGGAGTCTCCTCTTATGTTCTTCAAGAACTGGTGTTCTTCAAGTCTGATGATTCTTGGCGTTATTTATAGGTGTGGACCTAAGGTTTACAGCTTGAAGTGCTTTTCCTAAACCAAGTAATTGTGGCACTTTCAGTGAGCACAGATTCTGATCACAGGCGCCTCTGGTGATGATAAAGGGAGTGGCTGGTGACCACAGCCAGAGAGAGTGGGTGGGCGGCTTGTCTTCAGTTCCTCCTCATAGTCACTTGGGCGACACCCTCTCCAATCTCAGTGTGTCCTGGGCCAGAACTGCCACTTCAGAGAGCTGCTTTCTTAGCCTCAGCCTGGTGGTCACCTCCCTAATGAGGTGCTTCAAAGATGCATGGAATGGAAGCTTAGCTGTTCTGCTCTTAATAACTAACTGATCCTTCGATAATATGCTTTTTATCTTCCAGAAATTCCACATTGTTCATTTTCTGGTTTTCCAACTCTGCTATTAATCTATTTTTGTTTTAATACTTCTCCAATCATCTCGGTGAGATTCTGGAAGAGTCAAAGAATGTGTTCAGTCAGCTCTGTTAAACGATAAGCTCCAGCATATAGTTTATAATCAGAATCTTAAAAAAAAAAAAATTAATCATCAATCCTCTCTTGCTGACCCTCTGAAAATCAAGTGTTCTAGTCTTGAGATTAGGGATTATTCTGTAAATATCCAATTGAAATTAGATGGATTCCTGGATACAGTACCAGATAGGCATGCAATAGTAATTTTTGACCAAGAGTAATTACGTGGACTTAGGGCAGGATGACAAACTCTTTGCTACAGTATCACATCTGACACTGTTTTAAAAAACCTCAGAAAGTCCTCTTTGCATAGACTTCATATGCTCTGGTAATCACTCAGCAAAGGTACACAGTAGCTTCTCAGTAAAGGAACATGCTTGTAAGTTTCTCTAACCCAGATGAAAATACTGTTTTTCAAGGAAGTGACATTGCTTCAGGTGCAGTGTTGGAAGTCTAACATCAAAGTGCTAGAAAGTATTAAACCACAAAACATTCATATTGATGATTTTTAAATTTTTTAAAAATTTTTAATGAAAAAAAATGTTTATTAATTCTTGAGAGATAGAGCAGGGTAGGGGCAGAAAGAGAGGGAGACACAGAATCGGAAGCATCTGAAGAATCTGAGCGGTCAGTACAGAACCTTACATGGGGCTCGAACCCACAAACCATGAGGCCATGACCTGAGCCGGTCAGATGCCCAACCAATGGAACCACCCAGGCGCCCCCATATTGATGATTCTTTTTTTTTTTTTTTTTTTTAAATCATATTGATGATTCTTAATGAAATCATTTCAAATGATTAAAGAAACACATAAAATAAGCAAGAATTTAAAAACTGTAATGTGTATGCATGCATGTGGGTTTTTTTTGTTTTGTTTTTTTTGAGAGAGACAGCATGAGCAGGGGAGGTGGGGGGGGGGGGAGAGAGAGAGAGAGAGAGAGAGAGAGAGGGAGAGAGAGAAAATCCCAAGCAGGCTCTGCCCTGTCAACAAGGAGCTGGATGAGGGGCTTGATCTCACAAAACGTGAGATCGTGGCCTGAGCCAAAGTCAAGAGTTGGACACTCAACCGACTGAGCCACCCAGGTGCCCCGGCACGTATGTCTTTTAAAAATGTGTGGTAAAAGAAAACTGAGGCTATCAGTATAAACTCATTTCACTTCTACCTCCTCCCAATGCTCTATTCCCCAAAACTGCCAGAATTCATCTCACTTGAGGCGTACAAGTTATTCTTCTGTATTTTGCAGTATGAACTGTATCCGTTTTCTCTCTGTATGTCCATTTGTTCCCAATTCTCTACATTATCATTTTCACCGTACGCATATCGGCGAGACACCGCAAATTCACCGAGCATTCAAGCCATCTACAGCCCCACCTGCTCGCATCTCTTTCTTCCAGTCCTACGAGCATGAACGCATCTCACGCTCCCGCCTCCTGGGGTCCCGAGGTACAGGTGAGCCGCTCGCTGGGCATCTTCAGTAGCTCCTTTCTTCGGTTCCTTCCTTTCAACCTATAAACAATTAAGTCACTCTCATTCTAAAAAAAATTCTTTTTCGGCTCATTGCCTCCTCTTCTCACCCAAACTCCTTCGAGGAGGAGCCCATACCCACTCTTCGCTGTCCCCTCAGGGCAGCCGTGTCCCCTCAACGTGTCTAATCTGGCTTCACCTACCACTTCACTGAATTGCTCTCGCTGAAGTCGCCAGGGCCCTACCCACCAAATCCAGTGGGCACTTAACACTGCCTGCAGCGTGACACTGTTACCTACTTCCTCCTTCTCGAAACAGGATGATCGCTGTCCTCCAAATCCTGTCTTTGCTTAGGACTTACACTTCTGACAGTCTTCACAGTTCTCTGTGACCTCGACCATTCTCGTGATTGTAACCATTGCTCGTACGTGCTGACAACACCCAAACGTGTCTCTCTCCGTGTCCTCACACGCACGTCCAGTTATCTACCGGCCATCCCCTGAATTCTGCAGGCGCTTCAGAACCGAACACACCCAAAGCTAAAGTCTTCTCCCCAGTACAGTCCTTCACCCCCTATTTCCAACCTCAGTGACACCACCACCCAACCTCAGTCACACAAATGGGAGTCTGGCCTCTGTCTCCTATTTCTTCGTTACCTCCCACAACCGCGTCTTGCTTGTTTTATTTCCTAAGTAAAATTCCAATTTATTTCCTCCCTTCATAGATTATCTTATTTCAGACCGTTTTTCCATTTGCTATCGCCTAATTCAGAAGTTCCCAAACTGGTGTTTGGTAGAATTGGTTGTTAGACGCTCCTTTTTTTTTTTTTTTTTTTTAAAGCTTACTTATTTGGGGGGGGGGGGGGGAGGGGAGGGGCAGCAACAGGGAGAGAAAGAGAGAATCCCAAGTAGGCTCCGTGCTGTCAGTGCAGACCTCAATCTCGCGAACCGTGAGATCATGACCTGAGCCAAAATCAAGAGTCAGACGCTTAACCGACTGGGCCACCCAGTCGCCCCATTAGACACTCCTTTTAAAAATGGATTCTATAACCAAATATATTTGAAAAGGGATGTGTACCCTATGCCTGTCTTGGAAATCCAGAATGACCATTAGCCTGCACAAGTCCCAAGAAATCATATAGTAAAGAAACCTGCTTAACTTTAAAGCCAGAATTGACCTTACTTTTGTCCATGGAACCCTTTTAGTAAAGACAAGGAAGTTTTTAATTTTTATTAAAAAAAATTTCTTTTACATTTACTTATTTTTGAGAGACAGAGTGAGACAGTACATGAGTGGGGGAGGGGCAGAGAGAGAGGGAGACACAGAATCCAAAGTAGGCTTCTGTGCTGACAGCTCAGAGCCTGACGCAGGACTCGAAACCACCAACCGCCAAATCGTGACCTGAGCTGAAGTTGGACACTCAACTGACTGAGCCACCCAGGGGCCCCTTTAATTTTTATTTAAAAATAAAAACATAATGCTCCTCAGAAGAGTGTGGCATCATCTCTGATCTCCATGCTTCTTCAAACTGATGGTTCCATAATGAACATCCATGCTCTAACATGCAACCCTCAATATGTCATTTCCATTTTTCAACGCTTTTAAGTGTTTAAAAAATATTTTATTCATTTTTGAGACAGAGAGAGTAAATGGGAGAGGGGCATAGACAGAGGAGGACAGAGGATCTGAAGTGGGCTCTGTGCTGAAAGCAGTGAGCCTGACGTAGGGCTCGAATTCATGAACTGCGAGATCATGACTTGAGCCAAAGTCAGATGCGTAACTGACTGAGCCACCCAGGCATCCCCATTCTTCAACCCTTTTACTAGCTCACTATTTCCTGAGAAAAAAGAACCAGCTCCAAGCAACACGGCTTGCAAGGCTGCAGGCGATCTCCTTGCTGCCACTGCCTGATGACATTCCACCAACTCTGACTAACTCTGAAATCTGTATCTGGCGTCCCCCTAACATACCACTCTCACGCTCCTGGTTCCGCACTTCTGCTTATGCTGTTCCCTCCACCTTGAGTATCCTTTCCCTTCCTCACCTTATTCACCAGTTTCCAGCTAATCCTTCAAGACTTAGCTTAGTTATCACCGCTTTAGATGACCCTTCCAGTTCTCTCTTCCTCCCCAAACATGGGCTACGTTCCCGTCACAGGTCCTCTTCTTGTGTGTCTACTACCACTTTCATTCTCCTGTTAGTTAAGCGCCAAGACCACAACTCTTTATTGTTTTCTTCCAATAGCACTCACTCCATGATTCATGAACTCAGTAGGACTGTAGTAGTCCTCTGGGTATCAATCAGGCAGGACCTTCTAGAAGACACCCGATACCCCAGCTTTTCTCTGATCTTACCTCTCAAGTCACAGTCTGGTTGAACTCAAGACTTACCTATGCATGTTTTACCAGGGAGGCAGAATTCAGTCCAGAGGCGTGTGCTCATTTACCCTTACATACTCTGCCTTTATTTATTTATTTATTAAAAAAAAATTCTTTTTTTGTCTTATTTATTTTTGAAAGCAAGAGAGACAGAGCATGCGTGGGGGAAGGGCACAGAGAGAGGGAGACACAGAATCCCAAGCGGGCTCCAGGCTCTGAGCTGTCAGTGCAGAGCCCGACGCGGGGCTCGAACTCACAGACTGCGAGATCATGACCTGAGCCCAAGTGGTACACTTAACCTACTGAGCCACCCGGGTGCCCCGCATATTCTGCCTTTGAAATCCCAACCCAGATAGTGGAGGGGCGGCTATACTTTCTGACAGTCCCACTCTGCACTTCCGGTGCTTGCTGGCTTTTCTCTCCATGGCCTCCTCAAGCCCTTCCTCTCTTAACAAGGTGACAGGACAACAAAGAGATTAAGAGCACAGGTTCTGGTTCAAATCCCAGCTCAACCACTTACTTAAAGCTCTGTAAGTTTGGGCAACTCACCTTAATCCGACTCCTCACCCATAAAATGGTGCCCTACCTTCTATTTATATGGTTGCTGTAATCTATAAATACGGCTAAGAACCTTGGTCAATATTTGCCATTTTGGTTATCATGATTTAGGACACACCACTGACTTCTGGCCAAGGGATTGCTGGTATTTCCGCATTTAACCAAATGTTAAAACCATCCCACTTATTACCTCATCCCTTTCTAGCGCTTTGCCCTGCTTCATTTATTTTTTCCTCCCTCCGCAGAATATCAGTTCCATGAAGGTACAGGTTTTGTTTTGTTCACTGCTGAAAGCAACAGCGCCCAGGATGGTATAGCACGTGTTAGGCCCTCAGGACACACCTGGTGAGTGAATGGTGTAGAATGTCAAAAACATACACCGAAAGTTTCATTACAATAAAGACCAGATGAATCTTTCTCCAATGGCTTCCAGTACTGTATTTTAAGACACCATATGCCACAATGAAAATATAAGAAATTTATTAAAATTAGGACGCAAAACATAATTTCAAAAGATTTAGACCTATGTCAGGTGTGATACAGTATGGATGCTTTCTTGAATTTCAAAATCAGATCCAAGAGTATCACTTTCAGAGTGTTCTAACAGATTGAGTTTACTTTTAGCTCTCTTCGATGAAAGAGTCACGATTTTACTTTCTTTCTTGACAGAAATGGGGTTTTTCAAAGACTCACTTTTAATTGGTTCGTTAACCAAAGAACCATTCTGCCCAATTCTGTGACTTTTCTGATTTGCAGGTGAGTCAGAGCAGGAATGCAGGTCGTTTCTGGACTGTTTTTTAGCAGAGTGTTTTTTGGTATATTCACCTGTTTTGGTCAATTTCTCTGAAGAAGATCTGCTATTTCTAGATAATTCGTCGTCTTTTCTTTGGCTTCCAGTGCCAGATATCGCATCTGCTGACGGAGAACATGTTCTAGCAATGAATTCTTTGAAAGACTCCTGCCACTGCTCACTGACTGGGGCTCCCAGGTTGTCTCTCGAAGTTTCTAAGGGCTCCTGCGTGGAGACAGGGACATGGAAGGAGTCGAGAGGCAAAGGAATTCTGGCATCACTTGTAATTTTCTGAAACTGGAGGGAAAACAAAAGAAGACAAAACAAAAATTCCGTGATGAAAAAGCCAACCATTAAAAAGTAGAGTCCATGACTTTAATGTTACTCTGTGATCTTATTATTAAGACAGTCAATTGGTTAATTAGAAGATTTTAGATCCGTTTTTTTTCTAATTGTATCTTGCCAGGTGATTCCTAACTTAACTTAGCTATATCCAAGGCAACATCTACTACATTTTCAGACTTCGTGGTTTGGGGTAATTATTACCCACTTCCCTTTCCCTCATTAAAAATAACAGGGGAGGCTGGGTGGCTCAGCTGGTTAAGTGTCCGACTTCAGCTCAGGTCATGATCTCACGGTTCGTGGGTTCAAGCCTGGCGTCGGGCTCTGTGCTGACAGCTGAGCCTGGAGTCTGCTTCGGATTCTGTATCTCCCTCTCTCTCTCTGCTCCTCCCCGGCTCGTACTGTCTGTCTCTCTCTGTCTCAAAAATAAACAAACATTAAAAAAAATAATAAAGCCTTCCTCCCTAAGAAAATTAATTTCTTCTCTATCCTCCAGGAACATGTAAGCAGTATCCAATCTGTGAGAAGACTATGTTCTCAAGTTATCAGGTCCCAAGACTGTCTGAGGTTGGCCGATATGGGAGATAAAGGGAAGGGAAGGCCAGAGGGAAAGCAGACGGGTTCCCCTCTCTCGTTCCCATAACTGGAAGGTTAACTCTAATGCCTAGTCTCTTAGTTATGTCTGGATTACTTATTTAAGAAAATTATCTGTATCAGTACTTGTACCTTCATTAGAGTTCCTTCATTGTAAGCTGACTGCATACAAATAGAAACCTAGATGAAATATGAATAGAATAGACATTTACACAATTTAAAATTTGGAATATTTTCTCTAATGTTTCATTTCTTTCTTCACTGAGAATAGTTTGCTTTACATCATAAATTTTCAAAAGGCCTCCCAATTTTCTCATTTACAACTATATGATATTATGAAATGGGCACAAACTTACTAATTTCAGATTGGGAAAGGACCCCAAAGAGGCTCCCAAGCGTGTGAATTATTACAGACAGATTGTCATCATTTTCTCTCTGACTCTGTAATTCCCTTCTGCTCATCACTCTTAGGATCATTAAATTCTGTTCCGTCCACTCACTTGGATGTTCTGCATCTGTCCTATGGAGTTCTGCTTTGATTCTGGTTTTTCATCTTCAAGTGCCTTCTTTTCTTCTCTAGGCAGGCTACTAATAGTAGAATTCATCTGGGGACGACCCAGCAAATGAAAATCTGACTGATCTATACCAGCCATTGTGGCAAGCTGACCAAGCCTGGACAAAAGGAAGAAAGGAGAAAAAAACAAAGATTGTTATAACTGTGTATGAGCAGCTTAGATTTCCCCATACCTAGAATCATGAAATATTTCTTAAAAATTTTTTTTCAAGGTGCCTGGGTGGCTCAGTCAGTAGAGCATCCAACTTCAGCTCAGGTCATGATCTCCCAGTTTGTGACTTCGAGCCCCATGTCAAGGTCTGTGCTGACAGCTCAGAGCCTGGAGCCTGCTTTGGATTCTGTGTCTTCCACTCTCTCTCTGCCCCTCCCCTGCTCATGCTGTGTATCTCTCTCCTTCAATTTATTTTTGAAAGAGAGAGAGGTGCAAGCTGGGGAGGAGCAGTGAGAGAGAAGAGAGGTAGAGGATCTCAAGCAGGCTCTGATGGGAGGCTCGAGCTCATGAACTGTGAGATCATGACCTGAGCCAAAGGCGGATGCTTAACCAACTGAGCCACCCAGGCGCCCCACTCATGAAATACTTCTAAAATCTTAAAAGCCAATATCCTACTCCACCTACAAGCCCCTATTCTCTCCCAAATTCTCAGCCCTTCCGGACTCATGCTCTGGGACCACAATAGATCATGCAATCCTTGAAGCACTCCTTCTTCCCCCAACGTCTGGCCCACCACCTGATTTACTGCTCCACTGCAACGCTTCAGCTTCTAGCATGCACCTAGTGCATCGCCCCTCACCTCTCCCCCACTTCTTTGCCACCTCTCCTCCAAACACGTGTTTTTTCCTTCCTTCCCGACACCAACCCCTTCACCTACAAAACATCACTCCATCAATTTCAATCTCCAATTCTCTCTTTCAACAACTTCTTTTAGCAAAATCGTTCCTGGTTGAAAACCACTGATCTATATCTGCCCTGCGGATTAATGATAATTATTATATGTAGGACAAAAATTGCTTTAATTCAAACGTATTTTACAAGGAAAATGAATAACATGGAGGGAAATTTCAATGCATTCTGGAATATTTTCAAGTTAAATTACCTTCAATTTAGTCTTTACCCAAGACAATACTTACAAATTATTTATAGGTTACTCCTTCATACTGGGCTTTCTCCTCTACCGAAGCAACTTTACTATTTTGCATTTCTTTTAACATGTAATTCCTCATTAAAACAACAACAACAACAACAACAACAACCCTCTATATTATAGTTACACCCTAAGTAAAACTATAGAAGCAATGAAAATGGCTCATGTTCTTCAGCAAACCACTGTTACAGCTGCAAAGAGAATGATGCGAAAGAAATGAACTAACCCAGCATCTTTAAGGAGATCCAAGAAAGCATGGAACTTCTGAAAAGAATTCTCAATGCTGCCCAAAACACCTTCGTCATCCAGGATCATGTTTGTCAATGACTGTGCATGAAGGGCTTCAGACAAAGAGCAATTTATATTTCTTAACTGGGCATTTTCATGTTCCAGCTATAAAAGAAGAATGAAAATGTCTGACATGATTTTCTCTCACTGTCATCAAAAGAAAAGAGTTAAACATTTCAAACATAATTAATTTGTAATTAACCTAACTTTCCACCAGTAAAGACAGAGACCACATCAGACAATAAAGTCCAGAGACATCCAACGAAGTTTCCTATATAACACTTAGATGGTATATAAATAAACCAAAGTTCTGTTTTATTAATGATCTTTGAAAAGATCACTTTTCTAACTGGTTACATTCCTAACAGACCCTCATTTTACATTAGAAAATTAGCTGCTTAGTGGTTCCCTTTAAATCAGAAAGTGAAATATAGTCTGACTTGAGCAAAGCATATTCCAACTTTGCTGGATGTTAAGGATTAACTTTACTGGGAAAGATATTAAATGCCTAGGTTTAAAAGTCCTAAATCATACCCAACTTATTAACTGTACAATGACCAATATTCTCCTTGGCTTCTTGACGATGTTTCCTCCTTTGGACATCCCCACCCCCTCAATATCTATTCATCTAAAACCATGTATGAGCCTAACTCTAGTATTTCTCAGAAAGGCCCTTTTGTTCATGATTCACCTTTTACCTTAACAGGTGCTCAACACTTACTGAATGAGTAAATGTCTTTCAATCCAACGTATGCACTTGCAAAAATTCCTCCCTAAACTCACCTTATGATAATAAAATATATTTACATTCAACTTTTTAGCTTATGCCCTGCTTCCATGAACATTAGGCTAATGTAATTCTCACAACATATATTTTTATCTTTCATTGCATTCTTAGCAGTTTTCCAATATGTTATACTTATTTAAATTATTCACTTTTCTAATTCACTGATAGTAAAGTCTCATCATGTCTTCTATGTTACTGTAAATACAGTATAAGCATAAGTGCTTTAACTGAAGCATCAGGAGCAGAAAATAAGCTAAGGTCACATAAAAGTACACACACACCAAAAAAAAAAAAAGAAAAACAAACCCTAAGATTTTTCCATTTTAAAAACACGTTTTCTGGAATAGAGATCATATAACCACTAAATATAATACAAAGATTCATACGGTACAACAGTTTGCAACATATTACAGTTTTAAAGTTTAAAAACTGCATGTGCATGGCTTAAAATCAAATCAAAATAAAACAAAAACACTCTCAAAAGTATGAGAAAAAACTTGTTTACCTCACTGACTCGTTTATCGGCCTTCAGTCTTATTACTCTTTCCTCCTTTAACTGCTTTAGGCACCCCTCCAGTTTTTCCTAGTGAGAAGAAATAGAGTAAATATTATAAACGATTCAGAGTATGAGATCCAAAAGCCTTTCCAGTTATACATTTCAACAAGGATTTAGGCACAGGGCCAGAGGTGAACTCAAGACTTTAGGATTATAGTCTATTACTTATGATATCATCCCATGCTAGTGAAATTAATTACCAAAATATATCAAATTAGCTATCAAAAATTTACTTGAGGGGCACCTGGGTGGCTCAGTCGGTTAAGTGTCCAACTCTTGATTTCGGCTCAGGTCATGATCTCACGGTTCACGAGATGGAGCCCCGTGCTGGGCTGGGCTGTGCTGACAGTGTGGTGCCTGCTTGGGATTCTCTCTCCCTCTCTCTCTCTGCCTCTACTCGACTCGCTCTCTCTCTCTCAAAATAATAATCATTAAAAAAGACTTTGAGTCCCACGCTTTCCAAAATAAATTTGTGGCAGTTCACCATAAAAGGCATATGTGTATACTATAGTAAGTCATATATAAAAAACTAAGGTGAAGAAAGGAAAATTCTACTTTTATTTATGGGTTCCTTTATAAGAGAAAATCTCAGTAACATGGCTAACCCACCTGAATTACGTAATGGCAGATTCAAATGCATTTTTAAAAAAGTAAACACTTTGGGGACACCTGGGTGGCTCAGTCAGTTGAGCGTCTGACTTCAGCACAGGTCATGATCTCACGGTTTGTGAGTTCGAACCCCACGTTGGGCTCTCTGCTGACAGCATGGAGCCTGAAGCCTGCTTCAGATTCCTGTCTCCCTCTCACTCTGCTCCTCCCCCACTCGTCCTCTGTCTCTCTCTCAAAAATAAATAAACATTTAAAAAATTAAAAAAAAAAAGTAAACACTTTGAAAACACTGAGACAGAGACAAGTAGAGTAGGACACCTAAGATCACGTCACTAATTATGCTATAGAGCCACGTTATGAATTGAGGAGGCTGGGTGCCATGCCTGTTCAGAGAGGTGGTGGTGATCTTCCCATTCGCTAGTGTCAATAAGATAGAATGCACTTGGTAAACTCCCTTTTGGTTTCCAGGAACAAAACAGTGAGATCCTTGCGTTGAGGGACGCTACTTGTGGTTGGCAGAATTCTATGCTCCTCAGATTCCTACCTGCTGAACTACACAACCCTCCGTTAGTCAATCAAATGCTAACCTAGGTGCTGCAGCAAAGTGATTTTGCAAATGTAATTAAGGCTCCTCAAATCGGTTGATCTTTAATTGATATTAAGAGATTACTTTTGGTGGATGTGACCTAATCAGGTGGCTAATTAAAAGTGACTGGGGTCTATCTGATGTATGACTGACATCTTGATTTCAGCTTTATTTATTTATTTATTTATTTATTTATTTATTTATTTATTTATTTTAAATGTTTATTTTTGGGGGGAGAGGGGCAGAGAGCGAGGGAGACAGAGGATCTGAAGTGGGCTCTGTGCTAACAGCACACAGCCCAATGCGGGGCTCCAACCGACGGACCGTGAGATCATGACCTGAGCCAAAATCAAGAGTTGGATGCTCAACCGGCTGAGCCACCCAGGCACCCCTACTTTTGATACCTTTTTAAGACAAAAGGGTAGATTAGATGGGTGTACTTGCAGAGATGGCTTTTATTTTCTTCAATAAATTTTTCATCATTTAAAAAAATTTGCTCAATGAACATATATTTGTATATTCAGAACATAGGTTTAAAAAATAAAAAATAGCCGAACTTCAAATTCTTTAATAGGGATGAAGGAAAAACATTGCAGAATTCCGCCACTTACTTATATAATGGTTTTAATATTTAAAACTTATTTCACAGAAATTCTACACAAATAAGCAAACAAGAAACTAGCGCCACAGTTAGAGAAAGTAGACTGAAATACTCCCTTCTCAGCTAGCTCTAAATATAGAGTATATCATGTAATTACATGAAATAGTTTCTCCCCCTAGTGGAGGGAATTAGGACATAATGTTAAATTTTCATGAAAAAGTGTACCTTCCTCTTACAAAGGAATTCATGCTCCTTAAAAAAAATAAGGAACCAAAAAATTAGAAAGTAAAATTGCTTGACATACTGTTACTTAAATAAGACTAATAATCAGGTTTTGGAGAAATTTTCCTTCATCTGCTCTCCTTCCCCTTCTATTCATTGGCTCGTCTGATTTTTTCTGGAACAAAGCTCCCATCATACTGTATTAATAATTTTATGTTCAACTTTTTTTTTCCATTTAACATTGAATCATTTTTATATAATCAGGGAATTCATAACCTTGATTTTTTTGATGGTCTACAAAATATTCCACTGAGCAGGTTTCTCGGTTCATGTAATCATTCCTTTACATTTAAATTCTTTCCAACTTTTCAATATTATAAAACAAAATACCTATTTTTAGGCATGAAGCCTTTTCCTCACATGTAAGAATAATTTTCTTGCAATAAATCAATAAGAATGAGTTTGAGATCAAAGCAAATGAACATTTTTAAGGTTCTGCTATACTGATTTCCAAAAGATTCCTAACATTTTAGACTGCTTTCAGCAATGTGTCACCTGGTATACTAACTTCTGTAACTGGTGGCTTGCTTCTTCACTTTAAAGTGCAAGAAATTTAGGGGCAGGGGTGTTTTATCCCAGCACACGTGTCTAGCACAAAGCACACAATAAGTAATTGCTGAATAAGGAAAACCCATGTCACTCCAAGATATATGTGTGCGAAAGGCAGAAGGTCTTTCTCTAATTGGATAGGTGAAAACTTGCCATCTCCCTCAGTATGTACTGCTTTGCTTATAATTAGTAATCAAATTTCTCTTTTAGATTGCTAGGTGGCTCAGCTGGTTAGGCGTCTGACTCTCGATTTTGGCTCAGGTCATGATCACACGGTCATGAGATTGAGCCCCAAATTGGGCTTCAATCTGGCATGGAGCCTGCTTGGGATTCTCTTTCTCTCTCTCTGTCCCTCCCCTGCTCAAGTCCACATGTGCTCTCTCTAAAAACAAAAACAAACAAAAAACAACAACAACAAACAAACAAACAAGAAAAACCAAAACCATTCAGGATCTCTGTGGCTAAAACCTGACCCTACCTTTGACAAGCTCTATAACCTTTGACAAGCTAGTAACTCTAAGTCTCAATTTCCTTATCTATAAAATGAAGACAGGTTCCCACGCCACAGAGTTCTTAATGAGGATTACATGAGTTAACACACACATAATGCTAATGAATATATGTGAATACAAACAGCAGTGGACTTCAAATCAAACAGTCTCCTCTCACTCACACATCCTGCCCCCTAGAGGCAAGCTTGCTTGCTTGCTTGCTTTCTTTCTTTTTTTTAAAGTTTATTTATTTATTGTGAGAGAGATAAAGCAAGGACAGGAATGGGAGAGGGGCAGAGAGAGAGGGAGAAAGAGAATGCCAAGCAGGCTCTGCGCTGTCAGCACAGAACCCGGTGTGGAGCTTGGATTCATAAACCTTGAGATCATGACCTGAGCCAAAATCAAGTGTTGGATGCTTAACTGACTGAGCCACCTAGGCGCCCCGAGGCAACCCTTCTTTAAGCAGGCTTTAATTTTTTTTTTTAAGTAATCTCTACACCCAATGTGGGGCTCGAATTCACAACCCTGAGGTGAAGGGTCACATGCTCCACCGACTGAGCCAGTCAGGCGCCCCTTTAAGCAGGTTTTAATTGTAAAATGTGATATCATACTAAAAAGTGCAAAGAATAAAACTGTCAGTGTCACAAATAAAGAGAACACTTACTTACATAACTAGCACTCAAGCCTGTATATACAGCTTGTCAGCATCTCGAAAATCCCCATATCCTTTTGCCATAACAAGCTCCTTCCCTCCTCCCAGAGTTAAAGACCACCCGCATCCCTTACATGCACGCATCACTAAAAATACGCTCTGGTTGTGCCACCTCCTGAATTCACAATATATACAGTCCTCCAGTCAACACTGTTCTTAAAAATGCATCCACACTGTTGCCAGGGGCTCTGGCTCGTTAAATTTTATTGCTTTATGAATACACATAATTTATTTTTTTAATGTTTATTTATTTATTTTGAGAGAGTGTGAACTGGTGTGTGAGCACGCAAATACAGGAGGGGCTGAGAAGAGGGAGAGAGAGAATCCCAAGCAGGCTCCGCGCTGCCAGCAGAGCCTGCTGTGGGGCTCAATTTCCTGAACTGTGGGATCACGACCTGAGTCGAAATCAATAGTTGGACAATTAACCGACCGAGCCACCCAGGCGCCCCACACATAATTTAACTTTTAACTCTTAAGGGAGAAGAAGGCTCCCTGGAAGCTCATGATGGACTGGCTTCTCTTAGGTGTGAAGAGGCAAAACTACACACTAGGAGCCCCAGTTCTCCCAGCTCTTTTTAAAGTAAAATTGTCTCATTTTAGGAGAATGAAGGTGGGATCGAGAGTTCACGCTGCCAATTATGAACTTTCCACACGCTCTCCTCGTTTCAGTCACATTTCTAACTAACGTCACCCTCTCTCCCACATGCACACCTGGGGCTTGGAGCTATCTCTGCCTGGGGGACAGGTCCCCCCTCAGCTGCAGCACATCTCTGTGCATATTCTAGGTTGTGGTTTTCCTCTAGTTTCTGGCTTCACACTCTTCTACTTGTCTTCTGTCTTTGCAAAAAATGTTGAAATCTCTTAATTGTTGCGGATACGGTCTAAAAAATTTTAATACCATCATTTTTTCTAACTTTTTAGTGTTTGTTTATTTTTGAGACAGAGATAGAGCATGAACGGGGGAGGGTCAGAGAGAGAGGGAGACACGCAATCCGAAGCAGGATCCAGGCTCTGAGCTGTCAGCACACAGCCCGATGCGGGGCTCGAACCCACAAGCTGTGAGATTATGACCTGAGCCGAAGTCGGATGCTTAACGGACTGAGCCACCCAGGTGCCCCCATCACTTTTGTGTCTTGTCAAAATGGAGAAGAGCCAAAAGGATCCTCAACACATCTTGAATCAGCTGTTCCCTAGTTATAGTTCCTAACTCTCTTGGTCTTCCCCAGTGCCTAGAGTCCCTTTTGCAAGTACCATCTCCCTAGTCTCTCCATGCAGGAAAGGAACCCCTATCTAACATGACCATGAGTGCAAATTAGATAGTCCAGGGTCTTGTTGCCACTCTGCAACTTAGTAACAAAGTACTTAATCGCTACAAATTGCTCATTTATAAGATGAAAGGGGTAATTGTTTTAAGTTTATTTAGAGAGAGAATGTGTGCACGCATGTACGAGTGTGCAAGTGAGTGGAGCAGGGATGGGAAGGGAGAATCTCAAGCAGGCTCCGCCCTGTCAGCACAGATCCTGATGGGGAACCTGATCTCACAAACCACAAGATCATGACCTGAGCCAAAATCAAGAGTTGGACGGATGCTTAACCGACTGAGCCACCCAGGCACCCTGAAGTGGATAATTCTACATCAACTACACATTCCTCCCACTCTAACACTTCATCATTTTCCAAGTACTTATCTTAATTTCTCTCCACTATTGTCATTAATTTTAATTAAGAAAATAAAAATCTGGCTTTCTTTTTTAAAAAAATCAAACAGTAATTTCCACAGTCCTACAATAATGAGATAACTAGTTTTAAATCTGTCAAGTTTGACAGTAAAAGAAAACCATACTAAATCCTTTTTAAAAATTAAATGTGGACTCGATAGCACAAAAAAAGACAAGGTCCCTCCCAAACAGTGTTTCCCTTATTTACTACCAATGTCAGCTCTGCATTAAAGTTGAAATAAAATAACTATGGTATTTTGTTATAAAATTTGTTATAAAAATCAATTTTTCTTTTCTGTCCAAACAGAAATATCAAATGACGTTAGAGGTCAGGTTTATTAGGCAGTACAATATAGCTTCTTGAGTATTTTTAATTTGGGAAGGGAGACTGTCAACATCCAAATCGTTTTTTCAACTTTTTTTTTTTTTATTAAAAACGAGGTCATATTTTCCTCTTAGAAAAAGAAGAGTTCAGCGAGGACCTCCAATTTCCTGATCTGTAAAATAAGAATAGCAAATCAGCTGACTACATTCATTCAGAAGTCTGTTTCCTTGAGTTTATCTGACGATCATTAAGGTTCTCTCTACATCTAATAGTCTATGGTTCTAAGGAAAGGAAAATATATATTACTGATGACATGTTTTGATTTTCATTTCTTAGAATTCAAACGTCTACCTTTCGCCCTGGTCTAAGCTAAGGAACCACTGAGGGGAAGACAGAATCCATGTGTGAGCTTAGCCAGTGCTGTAATCAGGCTTCCGCCAGATAACCACCACAGTTTAAACAATAATCTGTGTATCGCTAAAGTGATAACATTGTACCTGTAATGCTTCTTGTTTTAAACTGGTTTTCTCAGGCTCTTCTTGAACACTTTCAGAAGAATCTTCGACCTCTTCAATTTCTGAGGAAGAAGGACTCTCTACTGTCACAGTCACAGGAAAATTCGATTGCTTAGAGAAAGGAGACAGGGTTGTAGAAGAGATAACAAAAGCCAGAGAGTGATATTACAGCACATTTAACAAAAGTGATGTGAGGTATCATTATTTATAAATGTCTTCCACTGCTCCTTAGTCAAAAACAAGCAATGACAAAATAACAGTAACTTATTTTTGCTGTTACTGTACAGAATTCTGTTGTTAAGATTAATATTTGAAATCACCCATATTATTTTATAAAATTTCTTTCACATAAGCCAAGTGAGGAGCCAGGGCAAACACTTTTCTCAGATCACCTTTATACTGCAGACAAGAAATTTATTTTCCACCATTAGGCACAAAAAGTCTAAAACAAAATGTAGTTTTGGAGGAAAATCCATCAGTAGGGGGACTGATAAAGAATTAGAAGAATAATTTGAAAGTCAACATATCTAGTGAATGCTGAACGTGAGAATTTTAAAAAATGAATCACTTACACATACACAACTAAAACTGACCCATCAAAAACTTCATTTTATCATCCTTAAGCCACCTCAAGCCAAAACTAGGGTAAGAGTAATGTAGTTTTCCTGTAAAATTTCACTGCCACTGGAATGCAGTTGAATATGATGTTTCCAAACATTAGAAAAATGACCTGGTCACACCCCATAAAAAGTCTACAGATTAAAAAGAGGTGCACTGGGATTCCGTAACTGCACAGAAGACACAACACTAGGGTCCCGTTACGACCACAGGTAGCAAACCCCACAGGGCAGGAAAATCCCAACAGTAGGAAGAGGTGTGTGCCCCTTCTTCTGGGCATGCGGGGGGCAGGGCTCACACCCAGGGCGCTCTTCTCTCAGTCACAACAGTGTTACCTTATTCAGAGCAACTACGCAGTCTCCCAGGACAAGGGGAAGGAGAACCTGACACTCTGAGGGGATCGGCTGGTTTTAAGACCAGGAGACAGTAGGATAGGGGATGTGTGTGGTGTGGGTGGGAGAGGGAGAAGTGCTCTGAGAGAGTGGAAGCTTTGGGACTGGCCTCTTTATTTTGCCTTCAGGATCTGGAACTTCTACATACAGCCCCCAAACAACATTTCTTGAAAACAGAAGGACATTCCTGAAAATGATAACTCCACATGTGGGATCAGGAATGTCAAATCTGTTTCACTGGGTAACAGGTGACTCGTGAACTGGAGAATGGCTTCCCTGTTTACAGGTGAAACCACAAGGGCCCCAGCATGTGCCACGTCCACACAACTACACAGTGTCACTGGGAGAGTGCCCTGACAAGTTTCAAATGGGTTTATTTCAGGGAGGGAGATGTTCCCTGTAAGGTTGTGTTCAGTTTATTTTTTTATTTTTTGAGAGAGAGAGAGAGAGAGAGAGACAGGGGAGAGAGGCCGAGGGAGGGAGGGCGGGAGGGAGGGGGAGGGAGAGGGAGAGAGAGAGACAGAATCTCAAGTAGGCTCCACGCTCAGCTCGGATCCCACGACCCCTGGGATCGTGACCTGACCCGAAATCAAGAGCTGGACGCTCAACCGACTGAGTCACCCAGGCGTTCCTGTTTAGTTTGAAAAGCAAAGAGAACGTCCTCCCACCTTTCCCACTTCAACCTTCTACCTACTGTAAATATGAGAACTACATACCTGCAAATGATTATACACGTCACGAGTTTTGATTAACGGAAAACCCCTGAAGAGATACCAACAAGTTCAGTTATATTTGATGTGAATACATCACCAGTTAACCTCAGTTAACAAAACTTGTATTATGTACAATAATACTATTAAGAATACATACGAATTGTGTATAAACATGAGTAAGTTCAAAATAAGGACCTGGGAGGCTCTGCTATGGAGAAAATTGAACAGAATTTAGCAGACTGCCTTGTGGTAACTCTCTGAACCGCTGAGAGGTGTCTCTACTTCCTATGTTCAGGATGGTTGAGATTTCCAATCTAACTTCTTTAACTGATAATCATTCTCCAGTTGACAACTCCTTGTGATCAGAATGGACTCGAGATGACTAAGTATCATGAGAAGAAGATATGAAACCACAAAGCTATAAAACTGAAGTGCAAGACTGGGGACTCAGAACTATAGTTTACACGACAATAATTCACATCACCATTTGTGAAAAGGTACAGCAGTCACTTGCCCAGCGGAGATTATATTCATCAACTTAACATGAGCTACTGCACGGTTAATTTACACAGCACCTTCTTCAAGCCTTATTGAAAATCAACTCTTCGTTTTCTTAAGCAATTGCTCATCCTCAATTTCTTGACTACTACCAGGTTAAGTTACTTGAAAATAATCTATAGCAAGGCCTATAGATTTACTATTTACTCTATTTACTCAGCAAGCCTAAAATTATAGTTTAATCGTGTAAAGAGACTTTATAAAAAAAATTTTTTTTAATGTTTATTTATTTTTGACAGAGAGAGAGACAGAGCATGAGCGGGGGAGGGGCAGAGAGAGAGGGAGACACAGAATCTGAAACAGGCTCCGAGCTGTCAGCACAGAGCCCGACGTGGGGCTCAAAGTCACAGACCTCGAGATCATGACTTGAGCCGAAGTCGGACACTCAACTGACTGAGCCACCCAGGTGCCCCCGTGTAAAGAGACTTTTATACTTCTAGGACAAAAAATTATTCTGCACAGTTATCCCCAAGTAAGTAATCAGCTAAAACTAGTTATATCTAGTTTGTTTTGCTAAATCTGATTCACTGAAGTGAGTTAAGCCGGTTGACCGAGTTAGATTAAGTCTAATTCATACTCCCCATCCATTCTGCACTAAACTATTCTCCATGCCTAAAATGTCTTTTTTCCCTATTCCTATAAATCCAAGCTCCTACTCTTGCACTGTAGGGACTGGCTCAGTCACAACTGCCTTTAATGAAACCTTTATCATCTGCCCAAGTGAAGATAATTTTATCTCCACTGGATTCCCACAGGGTTACCTTTGTTGTGACACTTAAGAAATCACTTGAAACTCCCAATTATAATTTTTTTGTTTTTGTTTTTCTTCCTTAAAGGACTCATTAGGCAGAAGTGTGATTTATCGTTCTTCCTCTACAGAAACCACCAGAGACCTCCCACGTAATAGAAGCTCGAAAATGAAGAATGGTGAATGACTACAGACAGGGACTAAAGATGCCCTACCTGCTCCTTTTTGCACGTTCTGCTGTGCGCCACGGCAGGAAACCAGACACACCAGGAGGCAGAGGTTCAGGAGCATAATAGTCTTTACCAAGGGAGTGTTTTCTTCCGTTACTTACAGGTTTCTTTGTACCCAATCCTATGTTTGCAAAAGCATTAAAAGAAAAAATCAAGATGCACTGAAGGGCAACAGAGCAATCATCATATGTTCACATTTTTAAAAGAATAAAACAGGCAACTGACAATGATGCAAAAGCCATTAAGAACAAGATTTTGTAAAAAGACTGGTAACGTTTAAAAATACAAGTCCTCTCCAGTAACAAGTTACCATTTTAACTAAAATATAAGTATGTGAAATGTACAAAACATGCAAAAGTAAATAAAAAATATATCCCAAAGAATGAAACATGCATGATACATTTCTTGTATCATGCAGAAACATTCAGTTTGCTGAATCTCAGAATAGCTTTGGTATATCTGAGTCTCCAAGGTAGAGAAACACTGATAGATCCATGACTCCTGCCAAACAGGATCTGAATTAGAACAAAATTTCAATTTAAGATTCATTTTTCTATGTGAAAATGATAAAAGTAACAGGACTGAAGCTTGTAATAGGCAGATGAGTCAATGTTACCCTCTTTAAAAGTCTGCTGACCCTCATTACTCATTTATTTTCAAATAGAAAACAAAAGAAACCACTGGATAGAAGAGCAAGATATGGAGACTTAGCCTATATTTCAATACTGAAGAGTCAAGTATCCTTATGAAATATCTGGTAACAGAACTAGACCTACATGCTAATCTACTTTATTTAGAATAAACCATATATTAAAATTGACCTACATTTAAAGATTTTTTTTTTCTATGTTACTGAAAACAAGTAATATAGGTTGGTTCTATTCGTTCTTCAAGTCTGTTTCACTATACTACTTTAGCAGCATCAGGAAAGTATGTGAAATAAAGTGTAAGGGGTAATACAGAGCAAATATTTCATAGAGTATAGCTTACTGGCAATCACCACATGACCCCTGTATGTTTTCTCTGGATACATTTACGCGCCTCTTAAAATACACAGAAGCTCCATTCACCACGTACTGTGTTTTGTTGTCTAACTTAATTACTCTCAAGCAAATAGTGTTCATCATGTATATGGTTTATATGTATACAACTTTCCCCTTACTTTCAGAAACTAATGCAAATGTCATTTTTAAGTAAAACCAAAAGAATCTACGCTTATCTTGTTAGGAGATTAAAAAAAAATCCCATAAAAGTTCCTATCTTCTTTCTGCACACACAATTATAATATGAATATGACACAATTCACACAATTATTTAACCCCTATACTCACCTGGATCTAACTATATAGCCAGACGCTGATTTGGCTTACCTCTATGTCTCCATATAACTGAGGCAAATACAGAAAAAAGCCCAAGAAATAAAATTACTCTTGCAACAGCTCAGTGAGCTTGTAAACTTCAGTCACATTTCCACTTTGTTTAATCATGCTAAGAAAAATTTTTAAAATTTTTATTCTCATTCCACAAAGTCCTGTTATATACCTCCAGGTACTAAAATTACAGGAATCTGAATATAACATATAGATATATTTCTTTTTCCTATAGATAGCTCTACTTCTAATATTATATCAAAATACCGACTTAGACGCTTTTTTCTTTTGAGAGAGAGAGAGAGAGAGAGAGAGTGAGTGAGAGACAGCGTGCACCAGCAGAGAAGGGGCAGATGGAGAGAAAGAAAAAGAATCTTAAGCAGGCTCCATGCTCAGCAGAGTGAGACGCAGGGTTGGATCCCACAACCATGAGATCATGACCTGAGCCAAAACCAAGAGTCGGACACTTAACCAAGTGAGCCACCCAGGCATCCCCCAACTTAGACACTTTTATAAATGTTTTACACGCGACGTAAACTTTTCATAATAATACATAGTGTGATACCACAAATCTCAACTTTTTTGTATATATTAACTACTAAAATATCACTGTTTTAAAATAAAAATTGGTAGATAACTGTAAGCTTTCTTTTGATTTAATAAACACTCAACTCCTATTTAATATTTTGTTGATCAAATAAGCTGATTAATGGAGAATCAAAAACATGTATCTTTTAGTGGTAAAAAAAGCAGTTACACTTATGAAAATGTTTACAATATTTTTCACTAATTTATTTATTTTTTAAGTAGGTTCCATACCCAATGTGAAGCTTGAATTCATGACCCTGATATCAAGAGTCGTACGCTCTACTGACTGAGCCAGCTACGCACCCCAAATTTTTCAGTAATTAAAAAAATGGACAAATCAACTCAGTGAAACCTTGTGAATACATTAAAAAGTATAACTATGAACCGTACAGAATTTAAATTTAGTTTAAAATGAAGTGAAAGCGGGTGCGTAGGTGGCTCAGTGGATTACGTGTTCGACTTCGGCTCAGGTCATGGTCTCAGGGTTCGTGAATTTGAGCCCAGTGGCTCTGTGCTGACAGTGCAGAACCTACTTCAGATCCTCTGTCCCCCTCTCTCTGCCCCTCCCCAGATCACATGCATGCGCTCTCTCTCAAAAATAAATAAACACTTAAAATAAAATTAAAATGAAGTGAAAATAGAAAAGTGGCAAATTATACTTAAGCCACATGGAATTATGTTAATAGACAACAGAAGGAGAAAACGAAAATCTTAACAAAGAAATATATTCAAAATAATGAATTTTCTATGAAACATAAAGTTGCTTAACTAAAAAAATGGAAATATTAGTATCTCTTTTTAAAAATTATTTCTACATTCTATAAATTCGCATAATCTGTATAGAACATTTACAGTCTTTCTAATCTGCACATCGTCAATATTGGTTGTTACCACTGATGTTGTATAATGAGAACAGATTTCAGTTTTAGCACCCTGGAACACACAAGGGGTGTAAGCTCTAGTAGGTGCTAAAAAGCCAGGCTAGAAAGAGTTACCGATTCTAATAGTAGCTTTCCCTTTTCGACCACTTCCCAGAACTATAGTTCTCTTTTTCTGTCTAGCAGTTTTGAATGGTTCCTTCACTGATGGAGAAGTGATCCACTGGTACTGGAAGAGAAATAATACATACGCATTTCAGTTACAGGTAATTTATGAGGTTTGATCTCAACTGAAATTCAGATATTTTAAGTTAATAAAAGGTTTGCTATCTGCATTTCTGAGACCGTATATTAAAGAATCACACAATTTTTTCAAAAACAGAAGGCCATTTGATTTGATTTATTTGGTTTAAGATGGCAGAAAAATGCCTTGATAGTTTTATTAGGAAAAAAAAAAAAAGAAAAACATGCAATTAACGAAAAGTTCTTCCTAGAGGACTACGTGTTACCTCTGACTTGGCACTCCTTCCATTCTGGAGAACTTTTTTAATAACTGCTTTCATCACAGAATGATCTAAAGTGAAATAAAATTGAAATTATAGTACTGCCTCCCAATGAGTGGTTATGCCCATTTAAAAACAAAAGCCAACTAATTACTGCTCTTCACATAAAATTAAGTATAAGACCCACATTATGCAGTTACTTACCTATCTCCCCCTTTGAGTATTCTAATTTCTTCCTCAAAAACCTAAGATGAAAGTATGCCTCCTCCCATATGGTCCCCGATGACTTCTATTTTGGCAGCAGCCGAGATAAAATCTAGACACTTTGTGTCTAAAGTGGCTTTGATAGCTTTGGCTATAAAGCAAAGAGTCTGGGGGCACTGTCCAGATGCTTAGATACCTAACAGGTGCCTAATCCATCAAACCAAAGTCCTGAGTCTCTCAAAGCTGCCCCTCTCCTCAGCCCCCCTTTTCTCAGTGAGTGGTACCAACCAGTTGCACACATAATCATCTAGGACTTGCTTATTACTATCTCTTTCATACCCCATATCTGATCTATCCATAAGTCTTATTAGCTACACCCTCAAAACACAACCTGAATTCAACCACTCACCAGCTCCAACCTTCCACCCTAAGCTAAGCCAGAAACAGCCCTGATTTGGACTCCTGACTGGAGTGACAGTCTCCTGACTGGTCTCCCCATTTCCCTTCTTTATCCCCCACGCCCATTCCCAAGTCTGTTCTCTACACCAGGGTCATCTTACTGAAACGCTATTCAGATCAAGCCTTTCCCGCCTCAAAACCCTCTGCTCACACAGAGTAATTCATGTCCTTACTGTGGCTTTCCAAGACCTTACAAGATCATGCCCCTGGCCACCAACATGACCTCACTGCATACCATGCTCTCCTTCACTCAGTGTTCTGGCTATGGCGGCCTCTGCACTTTTCCTTAGTACTTTACCCACCCTGCCACCTATGTACCCGCACACATAGCCTCCTGGTTCTGGAACGTGCTTTCTCCAGGTCTCCCATGGCTTACCACTTTTCACTTGGGTGTCCCCTCAAATGTCATTTCTCCAGTGAAGCTGTCCCCTGACAAATCTAATACAGCCCTACTGCCCCATTCAATGTCTTCACCTTAAGGTGTTTTTGTACTTCCTGCTATCTAAGAGTACACTACTTATCTGTTTACTCATTTCTACCTGAACCCTTCCACTGGAAGGAGGACAAGACTTTTGAATATCTGATTCACTGCCACATTCATTCCTAGTGCCTAAAACCTGTGTCTGGAACACAGAAAGGATTCAAAAATTACTCGGTAACTTAGAAATGAATGAAATGCTCTTTCCAAGAATGCAAAGGTTCCACAAGGAGGAAATAGCTCTCTTGGTGGAAGCAGGTTCATTATCTAGATTCAAGTCTATACAGAGTGGCGGCCAAGAGCAATTTACAAGTATCAATTCACTTTAATTAGTAAATTATCTGCTAAAAACACAAGGGAAGTACAAGATTCGAAAAAGTATAAGATTAGGAAAGTAAACACATTAAATTTTAAAAACTGTCAATACATGAACAAATTCTTTGTTTTGCCATTCGTTAATCGATTAAAGAAGATGCGACATACCAACGAGCGGATTTTTTCTTATATCCAGAATGACCAGAGTTCTATTGGTTTCCAGGGCCTTTAGTAAAGCCTTTGCTCCTTCATTGGTGAGGCCACATTGCTGCAGGTCAAGTGCTTTTGATGAAAGACAAAAGGTCACTTGCCAACTCTACACAGATTTAACACACAGTCAACTGTCATGTATTCCTGCGTGTAAGATTTTGGTACAAGCCTAATCATGGCAGGGTTTTAATCTTGGACGTGGAAAAAAGAAAAACAGAAAAGTATACACACACATAATAGAAAATCCAATAAAAAATTCTCGGATGTGCCTCAATTACCCTGCCCATAGTACCAACATATCACCCAACATATTTTACGATTACATAGTTGAAGAATGACTGGATACAGTCTATGAGTGAAAAACATCACAAAAGGAATCCCAGTTCATAATCAGCAAGAATGCTGGTGGCAGTGGGAACCTCATATACAAAAACTCGGTGGAGCTCAGAAACTGTACTGCATTCTTTTGGTATGATCTTGAGCTCCAAATCACTCTTGAAATGAGTTGAAAGAAAAAAGCCAAATAGAAGATTTGTAATAAGTGTTAGTTTTAGAACAAAAAAGACAAAGAAAGATGTCTCAAGAGGATGTGAACAATAACAAATCCAAACAATGTGTGAATAGGGAACATACGCTAAGAACTTATCAACAAAGAATGATAGTCAAGAACACCCTCTTTAAAAGGTCAAAGAACAGAACAAGTGATCAGAAACACTAGTAGTTCATTTAAACCAAAGGGATCATCACAAAAGCACAGGCATACAAAACATTACATAGGAGGAAACTATCATATGAGCCCTTTTCTAAAAGTGTCGTGTAAACCATTACATTAAAGTAACTGGAGGCTTTTAAAACCCCAGGGTACAAAGAAGTGAGCCAGATCTATGGAAATGATATGAAGCAACCCTTACAAACTCTTACTATAGAATGGACAGAGGATACAATTAATCAACTAGCTAAATTACTAACAATAGTTAATTGTCACTACTATATACACTGAATACAAATTAAAACAATATAATATGATTGTTCTACCAGATTAGGTCAAGACCATATAAACAAAACCTTTAGGATGTGCATGCCTTTTTGACCCAACAACTCCCTAAGAATTTAACCAATAATAGATGTAGGCAAGGGTATGTATCAGAGTACTGTTTTTACGTGAAAAACTGCAAAGAGCTCCTATATCTAGCAAGAATGAGTAAACTGAGTGTACTATGGCATATTCATGCAATGGAACTCTGAACAGTCACTAAAAATGATGTGGTAGATAGAAATTTAGTGACTCATTAAGTAGCTCATACTATATGAAATGAGAAAAGTTATAAAATCTGGAGTAACCCTACTTGCATAAAAGAGGGCGGGCTACTAACTTTTGTTTGTCTTATAGTTTTTAAAAGTGACACAAGCCAGTGCTTGTGAGGGTAGAGGCCTCACGGACACTGTTAAGGTGGATTATAAATCGGCACAGAATTTCTGAATGGTGATTTGGCAACATGCAGTAAATGTCTTAAAAATGTCATCTTATGAGGTCATTCCACTTTTAGTAACTTAATCTACATAAGTAATACCAGTGGATGCAGAGATGTATGAACAAAGTGTTCACCACACATTGTTTCCTACAGGGAAAAGCACAACTGTCTACATCTATTTGCAACACTATTGCATGTCAATATAAATGGAGTACCACAGGATACATCATTAATTAAAAGAGCATGAATTAGTAAGTGTGCTATGAGTCCACTTTTTTAGTCTCTGAAGTATACGAGGATATTTGTAGAAAAATAAAACACTGAAAGTATACCAAAAATGAACAGTGATTGCGTCTAGGTATTAAGATTATGGGTAATTGTGTTTTCTTGTTACTCTGTATTTTCTGTGAAGAATAAATATACGTAATTCTTAGGAAAGCTGTAAAGCACAGTAAAAGGTATTGGAAAAATAAGGCTTTGAAAAAAATCCTATGACAATATCATGCCAAAAGCTAAGCATATTTAGCATTTAAAAATTCACTATTTTCCATTTTAGAATTTACCTCTAAGCCATAAATCATCACTGAGAGATTCTGCAAAAGCACCTGCGCCAAGGTCACCAATGAGCGTGTTGCAATTCAAAGTAATACGCCTCAAACCAGCCATACAGTCCAGGTCAGGTCTCCTATAACGAAGACTCTCAGCCCAGGTTTCTTCGTGCCTTCTCATGGTCTGATACTTCAAAGATTTAAGAGGATGAAATGAAGACGTTTGAATAAGGAAACAGGGGAGGCCTACTGAAGATGGCTTAGCATGTCATGGTCAACCCAAGAGATTTAACAGTCGATTCGAGTTTAGGAGTCCAGTGACCCAGATTCTAGTTTGCCAGCGACTGGTTAGATTCTAGCCACTGGATGACCACTGATCAGTTACAGAAACTCTGGCAATCAATTACATTCTACAAATTTTATTTTCCTTATCTCCAACCCAGGGAATTAGTTCTAAATTCTGTTATTGCTGAGGCTGTATCATTCTGTCCTCCGGTGGTCTCCAACACCTGATTGGGCATCCTGCAAGTGCACTTTCTGCAACACGTATCTTATTGATGGAAAAATTATACACAGGAAGTTCTGTACATATATTCCGTGTACATTATAAACTCTCAAGGTATTTTTTAAATGATACACAAACAAATATAGGGGGTCTAATATTTTCTTTCCCTAACCCAGGGGATCTTGCTTACTACTTTAAGGTATGTACACTAACTTCAGTGGCCTGCAACATGCAAAGGCAGTTTGACATGCTGTAGGAAATTGATGGTTTAAGTTTTAACCAGAGATATAGTCAGAAAGATATATTTATTTCTCTACATTCATAAGATAAATTTTGGTTACAGGGAACACTGACTTTCAAAGAAAGCAATCTTACTACATGCTCGAACAACAAAAGACTCAAAGTTCCTGTGACACTCTAAAATGGAAAATCGTTGGTGTTTTTCTATTAACAATAACCTATAAAAGCAACAAGTGGGAATCACAGCAAAACACTTACATGGTGCTTATTATGTGCCAGGCACTATTTTATACAAATTAGTTCGTTTAATATAAAGCACAGAGGCTAAGCAATACGTCCATGGTCACAAGCTATGAAAATGGAGTTGGAATTTGAACCTAGGCTATTTGGTTTCAGAATCCATGCTCTTCACTGTTTTCTGTATCCTGGGTCAATGGACTTGCTCTATATAGGCCCAAAGGTAAAATTTTCAGCTTTGGGGGCCATACAGTTTCTGTTGCAACTACTCAGCTCCACTGGGATAGGATGAAAACAGCCACAGTCACTATATAAGCAAATGGGTGTGGCTATATCCTAAAAAAACTATTTATCACAGGTGATGGGCTATTTTCAGTAACTCAAAATACATGACAGTATTTATGATGTATTATACATGAAATTTCTTATTTCTAGGAATAAGTGAACTACTTTCACTAAATGGCAAATCCCAAACTGAAAACTGGTCATATTCTTTCAATAAAACTAAAACTGCAAGCACATGTATCAAAGGACAAAAACAAAACAAAACAAAAACCCCTGCCATCTTGAATCAAAATAATAATGTTTCAATCACATAATGTTTTCATGAAAGTTTAAACATAAAGTCACCTTTAAGATCTTGGCCATGTGATCTGCTCCCTGCCACGTCAGATTACAGCCCGTGAAGTTTACTGTCTTAAGAGTGATAGAGTTCTTTATACCTTGACAAATAACTAAAAGGGAAAACAAAAAAAAAAACAAAAAAACACACATACAATAAGATGAAGAGCCTATACAGTCTGGTCAATCCTGACATCTTTGCTTTTCCTGAGCCTATTGGAGGTTTACAGCTGTACTCTTAAATTCACTATCTACAGTCTTCCCAGACAACTGATGGATTGGTGCATTCTAAAATATGTCAGCAACAGAGGCTCCTGGGTGGCTCAGTCAGTTAAGCATCCGACTTCAGCTCAGGTCGTGATCTCACGGTTTGTGGATTTGAGTCCCACGTGGGCTCTGGGCTAACAGCTCAGAGCCTAGAGCCCGGAGCCTGCTTTGGATTCTGTGTCTCCCTCTCTCTCTGCTCCTCCCCTGTTCATGATCTGTCTCTATCTCTCAAAAATAAACAAATGTTAAAAAAAAAAAATTTAAATATGTCAGCAACAAAGTGTTATTCCAGTTTACAGCAATAGTTTAATTCTATTTAGATGCTAAAAATGAATACTCCAAACACTGAAAACTTTATTCCCAACTAGTCAGTAAAGTACTATATACCTTTTGGGACATAAGAAAGAGAAACCTAAAAAGCCTAAGACCCTTCCTAGTTTCATTTCCAGTGATACAACCCAAACTCGGTTATCAATCAGTTTAAATGTCAACTATAAACCCAGCGTTTTATTAGGTGCTATGAAATATACTAGAGCAATAGAAGATGGAAGATGTCAAACTCTTAGTTCCTTCAAATTAAAATGCAGCCTTCCTTACCACCCCAGACTCTACTGGACACAGTGAACACACACTAATTCTTCAGGACCGCAATCAACAATCACCTTCTCCGTGATTATTTCCATGATACGCTCCTACCAGCACCACTGAGTTTGCTGATCTTTGCATATGTTCCCTATTTTAGTACATAACATATGCATTACATAATTATGATTGCATATGAATAGTTTTAACTATTTAAAGATAATGATTTTTTTTGTCTTTACATCTTACTATTTCCTTTCCCATAACATTTCTTGAAAAGAAAAAGGTGAACAAACACAAAAAAAACAGAATAGTATATATGTGTGTGGCTTGTGGCTTAACACAATCTTAAGTCGAACTGGTTCAGAGTATACAGCATGACAGACTTTTGGCGTACAAGTGAGATGAGGCCAAGGTTTTAACAGGCACAAGAGACAATCCAGGTAGAGCAGCACCAAGAAAAGGTACAGACAGCAGTTAACATGCGTGCAGGGAAATGTGAGATCAGTCTGACGGGAGGAGACTTAAACAAGATTGAAACTTACTCTCTAAACCTCCATCTCCAATTGGACAATTTGCAAGAGACAGGTGCACCAAAGTAGCCGATTTATTCAATCCCTTTAAGGGGGAGAAAAAGTTAAAAATTTTACAGGCTCAGTTTACCCTCTAAAGCAAATATTCAGTGTTTGCAGGACACACTGGAGAAGGCTTACCTTTGTCAAAACTGTTAAATCTCTCTCTCTCAGAACTAGTCCATTTAACTCTAGGTTCTTCAGAGCGTTTGATATACTTAAACAGCATTTGAGGGCTTTACATAACTGGAAGGTCACATCTTTGCTTCTTATTGCAGGAACACGACTTCTGCAAACTTTATTTCTGTCAGAACCTAAAACAAAAATTATTGTAAAGTATGTGTTGTCATCATTAGAAAATATCTACTCAGCGCTAAGGTACAAAAATGAATCGTGCTCTTAAAGTCCTCCTTGAGGGACACATGTAAACTCAAAAAGTCAATCACATGACTTACAGAAACATAAATTACATGCAAAGAGGTTCCTGTGAAAACAAAGTTTTACCTAAGTGATGGCTTCAAGGCAACGCTGAAGTTGAATCTAGAAAGAGAATGACCACATAAAGTCTGCGTGGGAAGTGCAAAGACGTCCGAGCCTGGCACCTGCCGGCCACAGAAAATATTGCAGGTGGGGACATCTAAAGGCCAGGGTGCAAGGGGGAGGAGAAAGAAATTAAAATGGAGAGGTTGGCCCAAATCAGCCTGGGATAAAAAGCCGATGGCTTTTATCTCATAGGTAAAGAGGACCAGGGCTACCAGGGGCACAGTAAGGGTGCCTCTACAGGTTAGAAAACTGTACCTAAGTCAGATAGATTAGAAAAAGCATCCCTTCCCCAGGGTCAACCAGCCCCTTGGGCTTTAGCAGAGCACGGCTCAGATTCCATGCTTCTGTGTAGGACACAAGCTGTGCAGCCAATGCACGCTGATCCTGTGCCGGTGAGCCATTATGAGCATTATTTTAAGGACACGTTTTCATTTTAGAAGATCACGGAAGCCCAGTAGGCAGATGAATGGAGAGAGAAACTGAGCTCAGTGGTAGCAACAACTGGTTACAAGCTGGTGAGAATAAAGAAACAGACCCAGGAGGACAAAACGTATAGTCTGGACCCACGGGATGCAAGAGAAAACAAAGGTTCAGTGAAGGAATTCTGAAGAGAATGGTCTGTGTGATACATTTTTCATACACTCACTGTGAAGTATGAGGCATGATTAAGTACAATGGCCTTGACTTTGAGATCCCTTCCAACTGTAATTTCTTCTGATTTCTAAGTTATTACTTTGGTTAAGTCAAGTCGCTCCAGAGGAACAGAACAGTTCCTAAACCTGAATGAGATGTAGACAATAATCTCACTTCTCTTCACCAGAGGACAAATTGAGATGTCCCTGCAGAAGAGATAACAGATGACATGAAACCCAGAAGCTAGAAAAGGGCCAGGCACATGACGAGTGTCCAGATTTAAAAAAAAAAAAAAAAAAAAAAAAAAAAAAATTAATGTTTATTTATTTTGAGAGAGAGAGAGCAAGCAAGCGAGCTCGAGAGGGGAAGGGTCAGAGAGAGAGGGAGACACAGAATCTGAAGCAGGATCCAGGCCCGGAGCTGTCAGCACAGAGCCCGATGTGGGGCTCGAACTCACGAACCATGAGGTCATGTCCTGAGTCGAAGTCGGAAGCTTAACCGACTGAGCCACCCAGGCACCCCCGAGTGTCCAGATTTTTTAAAAAAATAAACCAGTAGTTTATTTCCTCTCCTGTATCTTCACACCTTCCCTGTGTGCTGGCTACTTTGTGTCAGCTTATAAACATACTCAAAGGTGTCCATTTAAAAAACATCTTTTAGGGGTAGGATTTTCTAGATCTTCTTTGTGGGTTACCTTAGTTTCTCCCATGCCTTCAAACACTCCCCCATGGAGCCCAGATCTGCACCTGGAGCCCAGAGTTATCTAGACACACGTTTGGATGCCCCACAGGGCCCTCTTAAAGCATTAAGGATGAAGCGAGATCTTCTCCCTGACCCCAGACCCCAATCCGCTCCTGCTGTGTTGTGTCTCACAGAAGGGTGCTTCTATAAATTGTCACCCAAGCTTGCTGTCCCCCCGTCCTTCTAACTGGTCCCCAGGCCCCATCCATTTGTCTCTCTGATATCTCAGATTACAATTCGCCCTCCTCCCAATCAACCTGCCCTCCAGATGGAAGTCAGAGCAAGCTTCTAAATCAAAAGTCCACCTCAGCATCCTTGAGTGCCTCTCACAGCCGTTAGGATAAACATCCAACCACTGGATAGGACAAACAAGGCCCCTCCCTGTGTGGCCCCCACCAGGTTTCCTGTCTCAGCCCTCCCTTCTTTAAACCCTAAATTGCAGTCCTCTACCTTAGTTTTGCCATATTTTCTTACATTTCTCAAACCTGGGCACAAGCAGCTCCCTCCTGCCATTTGAGCAGCTCCCACACAACCTTACAAAGGAGGCAGCTCCTCCAAGAAACCCTCCCTAACTTTCCCTTCTAACATTCTCAGCTTTACAGCACCAGAGCTCACTTCTTTTTATTTATTTATTTATGTATTTTTTTTTATATATGAAGTTTATTGTCAAATTGGTTTCCATACAACACCCAGTGCTCATCCCAAAAGGTGCCCTCCTCAATACCCATCACCCACCCTCCCCTCCCTCCCACCCCCCATCAACCCTCAGTTTATTCTCAGTTTTTAAGAGTCTCTTATGCTTTGGCTCTCTTCTTCCAGAGCCCTAACTTCGGTGCTAGTGTTTACTTGCTGCCTCTCCCAGCAGAAGAGGAGATCCTCCAGGGCTGGAACCTTGTCTCCTGCAGTGCTGGGTGCTGGCTGAACTCATTCCAGTGCCAGGACACTTGTATACCAACAACCTGCTTAATTTTCAGGAGTAAAAAGTATTTATTGATTTATTAAAGTTCCAGTATAGTTAACATACAGTGTTATATTAGTTTCAGGTGTACATTATAGTCATTTGAGAATTCTATACATTACTCGGTGCTCACCACAGTTAAGTGTACTCTTAACTCTAACAACCCATGGAAATGTTAATTTACAAGTGTGGGGATTGTAGTTTAAAAGTAACTTGCTCCCACCACACAGAGTGTAAACCCTGGAATTCAAACCCTAGGCTGCCTTCCCATCTGTGCTCTTTCCACTGTGTGTGATTAAACAAACAAACAAACAAAACAAAAACGTTTTTTTGATTAACAGCCATGTCTTATTCAAAAGGAAATGGTGCAAAAGGCTGGGATGTATCAGTTTTCCTAATGCTTTGTTCTGTATCAGACTAAATCATAGGGTTTAGTCTGGATTAAGGGTTAAGTGGGGTATCCAATCGTGCGTGCTAGACAGCTCTGGGCCCCAGGTGCAGGTCTGGGCTCTGTGGGCGAGTGTATGAAGGCATGGGAGAAACCAAGGTAACCCAATAGGTAACATACGTCGAATGCTTAATTATGTCCCAAACTGCCTTAAGTGCTCTACAAGCATTAACTTGGTGCATTTTTGTAATCGCCAGGCACAGCACGTCCTGTTAGTCTATATTACGAAAGAGACCGCTGAGACCCGCAGGCCTTAAGTGACTCACCCCGGGCCCCCCTGAGCTGGTAAGAGTCCTAGGCCGCACGCCCCGTGTGCTGCACACATACCCGAGCAGGGCACACCCGTGCCTGCGCCCAGCCTCCACCTGGCGCCGTCTAAAATCTCGCGCCGCGGCACCGACACGAGGACCACTGTTGGCGGGAACTACAAACCTGTTTCGCCAAGCCACTGCTGGAAGAAGCTCTTGATGGAGATTAGGGGCAGATCTTTGTTAATCTTGAGGGTGCTCAGGAGCGGCGCCCAGTCCACGACGCGCAGGCGGTCGGCATTGAAGTCCAGCACGCCCTCCCGCAGGCAGGCGCGCACCGAGGGCAGCGGCACTGAGTCCTGCAGCGCGCATAGGTACTCGTAGTGCGAGAAGAAGTCGGCCGCGCTGTCGCGGCGCAGCTTCACCGAGTCGATCATGGCCCGGGGACGGCCTCGGGGGACGCCGGCGGCGGAGACAATGCCCGCTGGCGCCCCAGAACGCCGGGTCGTCGAAGGCCCGACTGCTGCGATCCCACGGCTGCGCAGGAGCGGCGGCTCGGCCAGAAGACTCACAGCCCCCGGCCCCAGCTAGGCCCACCGACGCCGCGCTCGCGCGCCGCCCCCCGCCCCGCGGCGCCGGCCGTTGGCTCCCGCCTCACCGCCCTCCGCGGCGCGGGGCTGCAGTTCAAGCCGACGGGCGGGGCCTGTGGGGGGCGGGGCGCGGGGACGTCAGCGCGCTCGCTGTGCGTCCGCACGCAGGCCCCGCCTCTCCTGGGGACGGGGCCTGAGGACGAGAGGCGGGAGGTTCGAGGCGAGGAAGGTGCGAAAGGTAGGCTGTTTTCGGAATTTGGGGTTTGCAGAAAAGTCTTTAACTGGTTGATCGAATTAAAGGGAGAGGCGGACGTAGCATCACATTTACAAAGTAGTCTAAACTTGCAACAAGTGTCTATGCTTGCACCGCCCAGGAGAGAGGACCCCTGGTGAGGGATGTGCAAACGACCGAGTGAATATCCGCTGCCGTGCATGTGCATTAAATCTTTGCTGTCTGTATCAATTTCTACAAGTAACTCTTCACTTGTGTTGTTTCTACTTACCTCACGCGGTTGTAGGCATGTTGTAAGGACTTCCATGAATTCAGGACATTGTTGTGATTACTAATAGTCACTTTGTTTTGTATTGACAGCGACGGTTAACTCTCATAATTAGTGCTTTCTGTCTCCTAGGCATCATTTTAAGCATTGTTTAAGTATGAAATAATTTAATTTTCTTAACAACTCGCCAAGGAACGTAACGGTTGTATATCTACTTTACAAAAGGGAAAACCAAGGCAGAGGAAGTTAGGTACCTTACAGCTAAGTAAGTAGAACTCAGATAATTGGCCTCAGAACCTGTGTTTGTATCCGTTTTCTAGAACAGTGATAGTCCTTTGGTCAGGCCTTAGGCATTATGTTTACAGCATTCCTCTTCCACTGTAGAACCAAGCTAAAGTGGAAATCATTTTTGTTAGGGACGGAATGGAGATATTCAATTGCCACACATACGGGAAACTTAATCTAAGTTACAGGAACGTGTAGCTCTTCTCAGACATCAGCAGAGGACGCCAGCCAATCCCCAAATGCCAAGTCTGATCATCCCTTCTCTGGACTTCCTTGTTCCCTTGACTCAGCTACCCTGATCCAAATAAAATAGAAGACCAGTAGGCAACCAATCCGCTGAAAAATCCAAATAACTTATGCATCACCCTATAAAAATCCCTTAACCTGTGAGCGACTCAGAATTGATTGCTCTCCTCGCTTTGAGTTTCCCAGGTTGGAGGTTGAAAGCCTTGCAACAAACTCATCTTTCTGTTTCGTTTTATTCAGTGGGCGGAGTTTGGTTTTTGACAGCATCCGCTGGTCGAGTGGGATTGTTTTACCTCTTATTCACTGTACTTCACTCCTGGTTCATCCTGACAACATTATACCCAGACGTCGAACCCAGCTTACCTTCCCATGGAGCCTCAGTGCAGATGCTCTCTGCTCATCTCCAACACTGATCTTCTCCGGACCTGCTTTCAGAACAATGAGTTTGTTGGATCCAGTCCTGTCTTATTTTGACTGTCATGTACTTCCCATTTCTTTTTTTCCACTTCCATAAGTTGTTCGCAATGGCTCTTCCAAATCTCCTCCACTCTTCTCGTGTCACCACTAGACTCTGTGTCCCTGCTCTCTGACCGGAAGAGGTATGAGGAGGTATGATACCTCTTATCTCAGTGGGAAAATAGGTTTTCAGACACAGACTTCCTCATCTTTTTAAGTTTGTTTGTTTGTTTGTTTATTTAGAGAGAACGAGCGGGACAGGGAGAGAAAGAATCAAAGCCGGCTCCCCGCTGTCAGAACAGGGCCTGACTCGGAGGTCAAACTCACCACCGAGGAGATCATGACCTGAGCTGACATCAAAAGTCAGCGGCTGAAACGCCTGAGCCACCCAGGCGCCCCTCTTCATCTTCTCTCCACGAACTCTGGCTGCCTTCCAGTCCATGCTCTGTAGTGCAGCCACCCCACTTCCTGTTCAAATCCTTCCATGACTTCCCATTGCCCTTAGCGTAAAGGCAGCCCTCCTCACAATGGTCTAAAATATTGCTCCTCAGTGTGAAGTCACAGACTAGCTGCTGGGTGAGAACTGCTACTGTTTTATAAGATAAAGAGCTTGCTTCAGAATGTAAATCAAGCCTGCACCAAACATACTCGTTCGTTCAGCAGGCAAGACTTTCTTGATGAAAGTGGCAGGGTGCGAGTTACATTCGAGAACAGGCTCCTTATCTCATTGCATGCTGGCACTTTGAGTGCCCTGGTCTACAGGGCACTGCATCCCCTGAGCGTGATGGGGGCATGATCTCTGCAGTCTCATCCTGCACCCCTTTTTTTTTTTTTAATTTTTTTTAACATTTATTTATTTTTGAGACAGAGAGAGACAGAGCATGAACGGGGGAGGGGCAGAGAGAGGGAGACACAGAATCTGAAACAGGCTCCAGGCTCTGAGCTGTCAGCACAGAGCCTGACGCGGGGCTTGAACTCACGGACCGCGAGATCATGACCTGAGCTGAAGTCGGCTGCTTAACCGACTGAGCCACCCAGGCGCCCCTCATCTTGCACCCTTTTGTATTCAAGAATCTGGCCCACAGTGGACTCCTTTCAGGCCTACATGCTTCATGGCTCATTGTCCATGCTCTTCCCTCTACATGAAATATCCTTCCCTCTGGTCTGTATGTGCTTAATGTCTCTTCATCCTTCTCGGCTCACATATCACATTGCCAAGGAAGCATTCCCTTACCTACTCAACTCATCAGGCCTCCTGGCCTGAGCTCTCCAAACACCATGTACCTCTTCTTCATTCAGGCCTTCATCACATTTCACAGTCGTTTTAAGATAGATATTGACTATACGGTCCATGAGGAAGAGATCACATTGTTTTACTTCCTCTTGCATCTCCGGGGACTAGCACAGTTACTGCATGCTACATGTAACTGCAGCACTGGTTATAACACTTGTTGAATGAACAAGTGAGTGGACCTAATCAGTGAGCAAGCCCTGGCACTTTTTCCCTTACAGCATGCCTGATACTCCTTCCTTCTATCTGCCTTGCCATTACTCCAATGCCACTATTCATTATTTTACGTGTGGATTATCATGCTTGCTTCAGAGAATACCACATTCAGGCTCAACTTAACATCATTTATTACACCTCCCAAGGTTCATAGATCATGCTGTTGCCCTGTTCCAAACCTTCCATTGACACATCTTGCCAACACAGTAAAGCCCAAATGTGTAAGAATGACATTTAAAACTTTCCATAACCTGGCTTGAGTTTCACTTTCTGGACTTTTAAAAAAGTTTTTATTTATTTATTGAGAGAAAGAGAGAAGGAGGGAGAGGCAAAGAGAGAGGGACAGAGAATCCCAAGCAGTTTTTGCGCTGTCTGCACAGAGCCTGATGCGGGGCTCTGTTCACAAACTGTGAGATCATGACCTGAGCTGAAATCAAGAGTCAGATCCTTAACCAACTGAGCCACTCAGGCACCCCTCCAGACTTGTTTTTAATCGATGAGTCTAATTATCTCTACATCTTTGCTCCCTTCCAGCTCGTGTGTTATAATATTAAAAACTCTTGTAGTCACCACTCTTATGTCTCCTTCTCTGGGAAAACCTCACTGAGAATCCAAGCAAGATATGGATCCCTTCTCTTCTCCGAACTTGCTAACAGTTTAGTAGGATACGTCTGGAGCTGCCGTAAGGCATCTACATTTTATCTTCGCCGCTGGTATCTAAGCTCTCATAGAGTGCGGATACAACTCTGTGCTCTGTGCACTTCTTACCATGGTGCTATACACATGGTCAACCTGGTCAGTAAATATTTGGTGAATGAATGGATGAATGAAATGAGTTCCCCAGCCCTTTCTCTCCTTGTCTACTTTTCAAGGTTCTGTAGTTACACTTGGACAATAGGCTGCTTCATAGCAACATAATAACTAAGCTCACAGAGCGTTGCAAATAGTTGCTAAGAGCATCCCTCCACCACTTAAGAACAACTTGTTCTCCCTCTCTAATGGAGAGAGCAGGTTTCCATACTTATTAAGTGCCTTTGTTTACTTGGCATTGAGAGACACTGGGGGCATCAGTGCTCTACATTCAGCGAAATGCCCATTTTGATTGTAATTTTCCCCTGTGAATAACAGCTAGCCAAAAAGATGTTCCTGTACAATTTTTCATCCTTTTATATTCATAAAAAGCATCTTGACTACATACAAGCAGAAAATAAATAGAACTCTACTTTATATTTAATAAAAGTTTAGGGAGATGTCTTTATGGCACATTACCAGACTTGTTTGGGGGAAACTTTAACCATGTGAAATATTCTGGAGAGGCACCAAGAGTTCAAGAATTCTCAAAATTTCTGAGTACGCAGTTGCCTCATATATAGGCACAGTGGTAGCCATCTAGGTAACAGTAATTTGGAAGATATTCTGTTAGTCCACTCATACTGTAATAATGTGGAAGAAAATCATCCTAAAGCTCAGTGACATCAACAAGAATTTGGGATTTTTTGATTTGAGGATTAGCTGTAGTGACTCTGTTTTAGACCTCCAGATGTCTGGTTTTGCTCCATGGTTGGGTCCATTTGAGGTCTGTCCCACATGTCTGACTCGAGGGCCCAACCGTGGGGCAGCAGCTCCTACGGCACACTCTTCTCACCTTGGCCACTGAAACACAAGAGGAGAGCCCACTTAAGCCCATTTAAGACCTCTGCTGGCATCATATCCCCTCACACTCCACTTGCCAAAATGGCAGGAGACAATCAATATAAGTACTGCTATTGAGCATTAAGCATAACTGCTGCTTCTAGAATGAGAAGTAAATGAGGGTTACACAGGAAAGAGTATCACTTCTAATGGCTGTGTGCTCTGACAATGCAGGTATCAGTCCTATAAATGACAGAGAAGGACCGAACAAACACCAAATGAAGTTAAAAGTGTTTTCAAGCATTGTTTATTAAACATAACATTGAAATTGCAATTCTGAGTCTGTCCTATGAGTCATATGGAATAGGATGAATGAGAAATTATGGATTATTATAGTTATAACATCTACTATGAGCTAGGGCAATAGGGTTCTCAGGATGTAAGAAAAAGAATACAGAGATAATGTAGAGGAGGTTTACTTAAAACTGGAGTGCTGAATTAAAATTAGAATTATCTGTAATTCATAAAGTATTTTAACTGTATTTATATTTATATAGAAATTTAGGTCAATTTCTGTATAACTATAAATTTATATAAAACTATATACTATCTATGTATATGATTAAATACAACAAATATATGTCATATATATTTGTCACACACACACACATCCTATCTCTGTCTGTGAATAGGCCTAGAACCAGTGACCAACCCAATAGCAAAAGACATCCATAGGGCCCAGATTATGGTCTTGGTATGGCTTATTTCAGGTCTGTGGTGCATCTGTGTGAGATGAACTTGGAAAATTTTGTGATACCAAATGACAAGTTATCAAAGAGTACTAAGGTCATTTCAAAAGGATTCAGGAGCCAAATGTGCAGAGGCTCTCTGTGGACAATAGAACATTTTTAACTTCAGTAGGATAAAATTACAATGAATTGAAACCCATCAACTATGTTTAAATCCACAGGTTTCTATGGATACCAAAAAAAAAAAAAAGTCAACGTATGAGGGTAATTGGGAAACATTCATTATAATGAAAATGGATTTTTTAAATAGTAGGGGTGGGATTGGGTGGGGTGGGAGAATAACCAAGTTTTTATCCTGCCTTTCCATTGTGAACTATATCATTGTGTAACCAAATTGTAGATGAGGGGATAGATCTCTTCATAAAAGTATTTCTGCCAATAAATGGAAAAGAAGCGATCAAGTTGGAATATCACAATTTTGCAGTCTCTGATAAGTTCATGTTGGGATCTGGCAGAATTCAGAAATGCAAGATTAACTAGAAGAAATGGGGGTTCTGGTGATTGAATGAAAAAGTTGTGTATTCAGTGAGTATCAGCGGCTGCCAATATCACATAAAGAGAGATAACCAGATATTATCTGATGAAATAATACGCCACAGTCTATAGTCTTCCCAAAAGGACTGATCAGTTTCTTATTTTGTAGGAAATATAGAGGACAGAGGAACATGTGTAGCTGCACCATGAACATGTACTCAGCAAGATCCATATTGTGGGGAACTCTACAGGTCAAGT